>NC_080393.1:8626482-8953655 GCF_028751815.1 Salvia miltiorrhiza
AAGAATTATAAAGGCATGGACTTGGCGCCCACGTTTGAGGTCCCTTCTATGAGTTTGCACCCCAAGACTGGTGATTGGTGAGTTTAATTTCAATTGTGTGTGTGGATATCAATTAGGGCTATTTGACTTTGAGTGTATGAAAATGTCATCTTGTCTAATGATCATGAACTTAATTTCTCCATCAGCTTGCATGCTATGTTTTGTTGTTCCTGATTTATATGCATTCATTGCTCAGGATTGGATTCTTGATATTGAAAAGTGGGATTTTGTTTCTTTTATCGCTCCCTGTTTGTAGATTTTAATACGGTAGTGGATTTAATTTTTATCTTGCTAGATTCAAGAAATCAGATTCTGTAAGTGAAGGAATAGCTTTGGCTAACTTGACATGACTATTTTACTTTCTGAAGCTACACATATCTAGCAGAGAGAGAGAGAGAGAGCATAATGTAGCCATTGTTAAAGATCACACCTTTTTTCTGCATAGAGATTTTCTCCGGCTGTTGACTTCTACTATTTGGTTCTTATGGCAGGTATCCGGCAATTAACAAACCAGCCGGTGTAGTCCACTGGCTTAAGCATAGCAAAGAAGCAGAAAATGTTGATTGGGTGGTTATATTAGATGCTGATATGATCGTCCGGGGTCCAATCTTGCCGTGGGAGCTTGGTGCTGAGAAAGGCAGACCAGTTGCTGCATATTATGGGTAATTGTCGTTGCACCTACTAATAACCGAGTTTCATGATTATTTCTTTTGATGGGAAGCATAGTAAGATTACCTAGGAACTTGTCAGTTTTTAGAGACTGGAGTATTAGTCATCTGTTATTTTGTTTTGAATTCTTGTTAGATAGGTGAAATAGTTAAACTTGCACGTTGGAGGTAATTTTTTCCCCTTCTTCTTTCCCATACTTGTTTTGTCAATCTTTTGTCCTCCTTGCTCATGAGACGTTCCCCATTAATATTGTTATGCGTCTCCTAGGGCAGCTATTTGCTGTCGGATACAACTCGTGTATCCCTATAATCTCACACCTGGACTTTTGCTGGTTGAGATATTGATGATGTGAGATCCCACTAATCAAAACTTCTATGGTGATGAGTTTCAGTTTCTTGCCATCACATGATGATACGTTTATCAAGCTTGGATGTCAAATCGAAAGCTATTAGTTTATCAGTTTGCTAGAGTAGTGAGAGAAATACTAGTTTTAGTAGTGATGCCTTTTCTGATTCTTTATCGTTGAAAAAGTTTTCAGGCTTAATCAAAATCTACAATCAACTTTAAATCTGTTGTTACCTTTTAGGTATACATATAATAATGGTTTATTCAAATTAATCAACTTACCATAGGTCGTGTTTCCCTAATTGCAACTTTGCTGTGGCGTGTTACCCATCACACATGGTGAAGATAGTAACTGCAGTCATTATTAGGTTTAGAGAGTTGAATTTTCAATTAGAAGAATCACACATCCCCGACAAAAGAAATGTCTCATTTTCTTTTGTTTATTTTCTACCTATAAACATTCTCTTCAGAAGGAATTTTTCTAGTTGTCATGTAACATTTACGGTGATAATATATCATAATAAAAACATTTCTTGAGCAGGTACTTGATTGGATGTGACAACATTCTTGCTAAATTACACACAAAGCATCCTGAACTTTGTGACAAAGTTGGTGGGCTTTTAGCATTTCATATTGATGATCTTCGAGTTTTTGCACCCATGTGGTTATCAAAAACTGAAGAAGTACGGGCAGATAAAGCTCACTGGGCTACCAATATCACTGGTGACATATATGGAACAGGGTGGATCAGTGAAATGTATGGATATTCATTTGGCGCTGCAGAGGTAACATTTAATCCTATATTCATCAATTATCAGAAGGTGTTTCCTTCATTTCATCCTCATAGTTTCTAATTTTCTCGAAAACCATTTGTGCAATGTTCAAAAGTACTGAAGGTCTAATAAACTGACCTATGAGAGAGATAGGAGAGGAAACATTAGATGGTTTTAAAGGAAAACAGAAAACTTATGTGTGTGTGTATTTTGCAAAATGTTCATTTATACTCTTGAATTTAAATGCTGTCTGACCACTCTGAATTGAAACCTTGGATTCATCCCTGTATTATGAGATGGTCATGTATATGTGAGAAGAAAAGAAGGTTCCAGAAAAGTTGGTGAGGTGTGATAGGGGAAGTGAAGTTTCCTATTAAGCGAAGCTATCTTTCTCTCGTGAGGCTTTGTCATCCTTCACGCATAAATTGTGCTATTTCTAATTTCATTATACCTTTATACATAAATTGGTATACCGATGACTTTGTGGATCGCTTGTATCAGGTGGGACTTCGTCACAAGATAAATGAGAACTTGATGATTTATCCAGGCTATGTTCCTAGAGAGGGTGTAGAACCCATCCTGATGCACTATGGCTTACCTTTTAGTGTAGGGAATTGGTCATTCAGTAAGTTAGAACATCATGAAGACAGTATTGTGTATGATTGTGGGCGCCTCTTTCCCGAACCTCCTTATCCTAGAGAGGTATGCTCGTATTCATTAACTGAACTTTGTATTTTGAGTTATGCTCTGTAAAGTCTTCACTTAAAATATTTCTCTTGCAGGTGAAAGAAATGGAAAGTGATCCAAACAAAAGAAGGGCGCTATTTCTTGATTTAGAATGTATAAATACCCTGAATGAAGGTTTATTGTTGAACCATGAAAAGCATGGCTGTCCGAAGCCAAAGTGGTCAAAATATTTGAGTTTCTTAAAGAGCAAAACGTTCGCAGAACTAACACAACCAAAACAACTGACTCCAAAAAGCCTCGAGATGATGGAGGAGGTTCACGAACAGAAGCAAGATGTTGGTGAGCCGGAAAAGCCTTACCCGAAAATACATACTATTTTCTCAACAGAATGCTCCCCTTACTTTGATTGGCAAACTTTGGGGCTTGTCCATAGTTTCAACAAGAGCGGCCAGCCAGGGGAAATCACAAGGCTTCTAAGTTGTACGGACGAGAACTTGAAGCAATACAAAGGACGTGATCTAGCTCCCACTCATTATGTCCCGTCCATGAGCCGGCATCCATTAACAGGAGATTGGTAATGCCTTCTTACCGAATAACTTTGCTATGATATATGTTGCAAACTATATATGAAAGAGAGAATCGACAAATATTTGATGCATAAAATACTCGTGCAGGTATCCAGCAATCAATAAACCAGCTGCAGTCGTGCATTGGATTAACCATGTAAAGACCGATGCAGAATACATTGTGATTCTGGATGCTGACATGATAATGAGAGGACCAATCACACCGTGGGAGTTCAAAGCAGCCAAGGGCAGACCCGTTTCGACTCCCTATGAGTAAGACTTTGTCCCTTACTGATTCGTCATGAAGTGCTAGTCCAACCTTTATAAAGTTTTTAGGATGAAGGATTACTTGATGTTTACTTGAAATTTGTTGGATGCTACAACAGCTACCTAATTGGCTGCGACAATGAGCTTGCAAAGATCCACACTCGTCACCCTCAACTTTGTGACAAGGTTGGAGGTGTGATCATAATGCACATAACGGATCTCAGAAAATTTGCGCTGCGTTGGTTGCACAAAACGGAGGAAGTCAGAGCCGATATGGCCCATTGGCCTAAAAAATTCACCGGCGATATTTATGAAGCTGGTTGGATCAGTGAGATGTATGGTTACTCCTTTGCTGCAGCAGAGGTAATTCAAGCACTTCTTTAATAGTTTAAAGCAGCTTCCTTTTTTAATAACGTTTTAAGCACATGTGGTAAAATGTGGTAAATTTCTCGATGCAGTTGAATCTACGGCATATCATAAGCACGGACATCCTGATATATCCCGGATATGTTCCTGTACCCGGTGTGAACTATAGAGTATTTCACTATGGCCTGGAGTTTAGGGTCGGTAACTGGAGCTTCGACAAAGCTAAATGGAGACATATGGAAGTCGCTGACAAATGTTGGTCTACGTTTCCTGACCCTCCAGATCCATCAACCCTCGACCGGTCTAACGAGGAGTCGTTACAGCGCGACTTGCTGAGCATAGAGTGCGCAAAATCCTTGAATGAGGCTCTACGTGGTTATTATAGAAAGAAATGCCCCGATCCCAATTCCTTGCTCCCTCCAGCACGAGAAACGCGCCATCCTCCTTCCTTGACGACTCCAACTCAGAAGTCCCCAGACCCTCCCGCCCTGCGCCTTCCAGAGCATGAGACGGTCAGTGAAATAACAACCGGGAGGAAGATCGGGAAACTCGAGAAAATTGATGTCTCGAGGCAGGAAACAGAGGTGAAGAACGAAACTAATGAGCTGTCTCCGCCAGCGGAGACGAACCAGGCCTTCACTTCGATGAGAGTCTGGATAATGGGCCTCTGGGCGTTCTCCATCGCCGGTTTTGTGGTAGTGATGTATGTGATGGTCTCAAATCGAAGAGGCCAGAGAAAGCGGGGGAAGACGTATAAACCCAAGAGACGAAGCTCGTATACAGGATCGTGGGAACGCAATGCTGAGATGTCGTAGCGTCTCTTGGTATATTGTGATGGACTCATTGGCTTGCTAATGCGCACTTGTTGCTTGCAGAGATGCCGAGTGGAGCAAAGCGCTCATCATCTGAAGCGTAGCGCCTTTCGTTGCAGAAAGGCGGACGTCCATGGCTGGCTTGTCTCTCCGGTTGGTAGACGTACACGGTCGTCGGAACAGGGTATGATTTTGCTTCCATTTTTGTAATCGGAGTTTTTAACGACGATCTAGAGACTACGGTATACTTGGGACTTTAATTCTCACGGAAAAGATATTTATACAGAATGAATAATGTCACTGTGAAAAACTTTCTTGCTTTCTTTCTACTAGAAATACAGAATGTGTTTCTTTTCTTTTGTGTTTCTTTTCTAGTCATTTTTCTTTACTTTTTTTTTTATATATAGAATTATGAGAGTATTTATTATAAAATCAAGCAATCCGCACGCAGGCGAAATCTCTATACCATATAAATGTAGAAAAATTATCCGCACGTAGATTGGATTGAACCCAAAATCTATTACGAAGGACAAAATTTAAGGGTGAAAAGCTATCTACTATCTAGTGTAGCATCATCTCATCTACCTGCGATTCACTATTTTAGCAATTACTATATTGATATTATATATATTTTTAAATATGTTTATTACACCAGGTATATTTGTCGCATGCACAAGTATGTGAATGATTGGATGCGGATTTAATCGAGTGTAGCGAATAGCAACAAACACTCTTCTTTTCTAGTGGTGAAGGTCCAATTTTTATTGCACACGATCAACTTGATTTACACCGCATTATGAGATCACGTGCCGAATTACTAGCCTTGTTTTACAGCACTAACAAAATTTTACTGGTCGCACGTAAATACTATATGAACCTAAATAATATTGGTATATACTCTCTATGTCCATAAAAGAATAATTATTTTTTTTATTATTTTGAGATATTCACAAAATTTAATAGTATATATATTTTTGAAAATCTTCTATCATATATTCTTTTCTCTACTCACAATACAATTAATTATCATTATTATCACTATTTTTTTAAAAGAACTTTTTCTTCATTCACACTACACTATTATTTTGTGGATGGAGGAAGTATAATAAATAAATTCTATTATTATTTTATAGATTTTTTATACAAGAGGGTTCTTCTCTTATATCAAATAGTACATACTATGTATCAAATAAAAAAGCATACTATATATATATATATATATATATATATATAGTGAGAACTACAATTTTTGTAAGAATATGAGAATCATTAAAATTACTGCACTCGTTGTAATAATTAATGCATCCCTTGCTAAATTTACTGCATTAAAAAAAAATCGCTCCTTTCAAAATTTGAACTCAGGTGTTGTATTCATCTACCAAAATGATGCATTCACCATAAATATTAATGATCGAAGTTGAAAATAATTCTCTATTTTTATTTTATTTAGTGAATTCTTACCTAAATATCTCCTTGGAGAGAGATAGGAGAAATAGTCCAATTCAAATAGAAAAAGAACTTGTAGCCACACTTCTGAAAATAGAAAAATGGTGGTCACTTTTAGTGTTTGATGACCTATTCATCCTTAATGTTATTATTTAAAAATTATGTGATATAGTTTCACTGTGGATTAAGATTAAAATTCAAAATCATATTTTAGTAACATATTAGATTTTTGAACTTCTTAAAAATCAATATAGATTAAACATTGAAAATAAGTTGAGCTTATTTCTTTTCAATGTTCAAATCTAACTTCGAGGGTGTTCGGCTGAGCTTATAAGCTCTTTAAAACAGTTTATAAGCTCCTTCAAAGTGTTTGGCAAAATAAGTTCCTAATGAGCATATAAGCTCTAAAAATAAGCTCTAAGAGTTTATAAGTTTCCCAAAAAATAAGTTCTTCTAGCCCAATTTATTTTCCCACTATCTTATAAGCAACACTCATTTATAAAAATAATTCAATTATAATTTTTTATTTTCATTATATATTATTCTAATTTCATTTTTCTTCGATTTTCTCTCTCTAACAAAAATTTTCTCTCACTAACTAAAAATTCTCTCTTTAGCTTATAAGAGCATCCACAATGCTTGCACCCATAGTGGGTGCAATAGAATGGGTCCCACTTCTATTGCACCCACTCCAACAATGGTATTGCACCCACCTGAGTGCAATAGATTTTAATTTCATTTTCTCTTTACTTTTATTCTTTTTTCAATTTAAATTAAACAACTTCAATTTTAACAACATAAAATTCATTCAACTAAAAATCCAAACATTACAAATAAAATTAAAAAAACAACAAATATTTAAAACATCCAATTTTTGAAAAATTTAAAGCCGTCGAACTACGGGTCAACCGGACCAAAGCGTGCCCATATATGCTCAACCAAATCGTCGCGGAGGCGAGCATGCAATCGTACATCCTTCAAGCTTGCATTCCGTGCCAAATAGGCGGCGAACTCCGGTGGTGCTCCGGAATTGAATTGTGTTTGAGGGGTAGAACTTGGTCCCTCGCCGTCGTCACCGTCAAAATTACTTGCATTTCCACCTTCTTCCTCAACGATCATGTTGTGCAATATGATGCATGCAAACATGATCGAACTCATTTGCTCCGCCTTCCACAAACGCGACAGTCCTTTAATTATACCCCACCGAGCCTGAAGAACACCGAAAGCTCGTTCCACATCCTTCCTTGCAGCTTCTTGCATCTCCTTGAACCTCCGCTTCTTCTCATCGTTCGGAAACTGGAAGCTCTTCACGAACACCGGCCAGTCCGGATAGATGCCGTCTGTTAAGTAGTATCCTCGAGTGTGGTGAGAATTGTTGGCGAGGAAGTGCACAGCCACTTCATGCCCCGCTAAAACATCGTTGAATAGCGTGGACTGGTGGAGCACGTTGATGTCGTTGTTGGACCCAGCGACTCCAAAGAATGCATGCCAGATCCACAAATCTTGTGAAGCAACGACCTCTAATATAATTGTTGGCTCGCCTTGATCCCCTCGAGTGTAGGCGCCGTGCCAAGCCACGGGGCAATTCTTCCATCCCCAATGCATGCAGTCTAGGCTCCCCAACATTTCCGGGAACCCATGGCGGGCTTCGTGCATTGCAGTGATGCGTTGCACATCGGCAGTTGTTGGCCGCCTCAAATACGTGCCGCCAAAGATACGAACGACGGCCTTGCAGAATTTCTTCAAGCATTCCAACGCCGTCGACTCTCCTATACGGAGATATTCGTCACAACAATCAGCAGAAGTTCCGTATGCCAATTGTCGAACAGCGGCAGTGCACTTCTGGATCGGGGAGAAGCTTAAGCGGCCAACAGCATCCGAACGTTGTTGGAAGTAAGGATCGACTTCTAGCGCATTGACAATGCGTAGAAACAACTCCCGGCTCATCCGAAATCGACGGCGAAAGAATTGTGGCCCATAAACAGGCTCGACGGCGAAATAATCGCGATGGAGGCGCTCGGCTCCACCTTCACGGTCACTACGAATCACTGCCCGCTTTTTTGTCGGGCGTGGTGGAGGTGGATCGAAACGATATGAACTTGCCACTGTCATAAAATTCACAGCACATCTCATAAAAAATAAATCGGGAGCTTGAGTAGGATCGGGAAGAGGAGGAAGTTGTGCGGGATCAACATGAACTTCTTCGTCGGATGAAGAATTTGAGGAAGAATTATTGTTGGAAGAATTGGTGGATGAAGACATTTTTTTTAAGAGTTGAAGAGAATTGGTGGATATAGTGTTTGTGATTGAGGGAAGGGGATATATATAGGTGAAAAAGGAAAAAAAAAGAAAAAAAAAATCGGCCGAAAGACCGTTGAAGGCAACGGTCAAATGACCGTTAATTTTTTATTTATTTATTTTTTAATTTAGGAAAGGGGCGCGTGTTTACACGCCCCCTCCTTCGCTCCCACAAGCCACGAGTGCGAAGCAACGCCCCCCTCCCCCCCCCCCCCTTCACACCCGGGAGCGGCAACGGCAGTGGGTGCGATAGGTCGGGTTCGATCCGGCCATCGCACCCACCGCTGCGGATGCTCTAAGCTAAATTATCAAAACACTTTAACAACTTATAAGCTACTAAAAAATTACATCTTATAAATTTTTGAAACATCTTATAAGCTCCAAGATCTAGGGCAGAAGTTGGATATACATTTATTTGGACTAATACATTTCCTAAAACATTCTTGATACAATAAGCTAAGCAAAGTCTGGAATCCGATGGTCTGATTTCCTAAGTTTGCTAAACTTTTGCTCAAAAAAATTGCTAGAACTTACAACAATGATTAATTATTTTGTGCATCAATCACTGCCAACAACTTTCTCATGCCATGTGCCCAAAGGCTCCAACAACTTCCCCATCTCATATGCCCAATCACAATGTGGATCTTCAAATTCTAATTAAAACGTGGTTCGAGCGAGATTAGGTTGAAGCAATATCCCTTTGATTGGGAAACTCATAATCTTGGTTCCATCAATGGAATAGCATCCATGAATCCAACTCCATTTCCCTTGACTCCAAATTATAATTCCGGATCCAATATCCTTATACAAACAAATTGTCCCATCAACCCCCACACACTTGACACACCCCCAATTCAATTTCTCCCCCAACAACCTAATTCCCAATTCCGCCGGAACTTCCCCCACCACCCCCCACCCATCACCGCCCCCTCCCAGCTCCCACACGCGCCCCCCGCCGCCGCACGTGCCCCCCACCACCGCCAGCCTCCCCTCCCTCCTCACCAGCGCCGCGAACTCCAGCCTGTCCGCCATCGGCACGCCCACCTCCCGCCACGTCTTCGACGACATGTCGAACCCCATCACGCTGTACGCCCGCGCCGACGTCATCCAGTACAGCACGCCGTCGCCCGACCACACGCTCTCGTTCGGCGTCCACACCGTCAGCCTCACCGCCAACTCCACCGGCATCGCCCCCACCACCCCCCACCCCCCGCCGGAGCACGACGAGTCGTACACCTCCACGCTCGCCTCGTACACCGCGCCGCCGCCCGCCGACTCCGACATCCCTCCCGCCACGTAGATTTTGAAGCCCCGGTCGCCGTCATCCTCCACCACCCCGACCGCCGGATTGGTCCGCGCCACGCGCAGGGCGGGGAGGGCTCTGAACTGGTTGGTGAAGGGGTTGCAGATTGCGAGCTGGAGCCGAGCCGCGGAGCCGAGCTTCAGCAGAATCAGGCCACCGATGGCCGCGATCGGCCTCATCGGGGTGGTGGTGCGATCAAGATCTAGGACGTGCCAACTGTCTTTGACTGGATTGTGTGCGTAGCAGGAAAGGCCCCAGCCGCGAGCCGGCAATGCCACGAACCACGGCGGGTGGCAGTTGCGGGAAACCGCCAGCTCCGAGGTGGCGCGCCAGCTCCGACAGGCGGCGCGGGCCCGTGCCAGGGAGTCCGGCGGGAGGTGGGAGAAGATGTTGAGTAGCAGATCAATTGGGAGATTGCTCCACATCTTAAACAACAATGATGGGATTCTGCAAACTGTATGAATGATGAGAAAGTTATTTTTGTGTAGGGATGTGTGCTCACATGAACTCAAAGGGGGGCCCACGTGGCAGTGTCAAGTTTCTTCGTATTCTGGCCTTTTTTGTTGGTTATAAATAGCGGTTGTTGATGGAGATGAAGGGCCATATCAAGATCGATAAGAAACAATTGTGGGGTTTCCTGGAAAGTGATGGTAGCTTTGTCTATAATAAGAAAGGGCAAGTTGCAGCAGCAGCACTCGACTATGAAGATGATGACATAGATTCTCGCTTTTGCCACTTGGACACCAAATCGGCTTTTTTTTGGCAATGAGGTGGTGAATTTTTTGTTACAGGAATTTACAGCAAGGTGAACTTAGTTTTACACACCAGTTCGACTCATGATATTCAATTTTCAAAACAAATTATTCACAATTACAGGTTTCATACATAATAATAATATATAAATATTTAAATTTTTAAATTGAAATACGTTTTATAGTGATTGGGGGTGTTTAAATAAAAAAATGTTACAAAAGCAAAAATGTCAAATAAAACATAAAAAGATATTAAAAAGTTAAAAACAAGTTATTTATACATACCAAACTAATTATTTTCTTAAATAAAAAATGCTACAAATTATGTATGGCTTCAATGAAAGGAAATGTTTAATTTTTTATAAAAAAAAAATGAAATGTTCATTTTTTTACATAGCAACGCATTATGTATCCTATATATGTTCAATGAAATCATTTAAGTGCATAGATTTAAGGAGATTAAACATTTAATTTTATGTTCATGAATTTAATTTATGGCCTAGAAAACTGAAAAGACATTCAATTTATATTCACAATATATTAAATTTAGCATTTTAAAATAACAAACTTTTATAAGGGGCATTTAAGGTAAAACACATTTTCAGTATTTTTTTTACTTTTTTGCCCCTACTGATCCGGATCCGGATCAATTTGATCCGTAAGGATTTATCCTTTCAAAATAATAAAATTTGTTGGCAGCTTAATTACCTTACGATAATATTCTTGACGTTAAAATCAAGAGAGAATAAATAAGTAGGTGATTGATTAGAAGACATAATTGATTGCAATAGTATCATTATCACCTAATGACTTTTTAGATAAGATATTGCTGCACCCGCTTCTTGCCTAAGTTTGAATGCAAATTCCATTGTAGATAAGATTAGTGCAACACGCAACTCTAACAAAAGAGAGATTACGGCAAACACGCTTCTTATATAAGAGCATCCACAATCGTCCTTTCTCAATCACAACTCATAATCACTTTTTCAGTTTAAATATTATCTCCAATAATATAGTTCCTCAAACTTAATTATGCGTCAATCCTACAATCAAATTTCTCCAACAATGATTCCTCATAATTAATTATGTGTGAATCCTACTATGTTTTTGTTTTGGTTGGTGGAGGCTGTGTTTTTAAAATTCCAATGAGCCGAATTTCATGCAATACGATGGAGGCTTTTGCACACTAATCACATAAATGTTGATGGTTTGATAATTTTATAAGACTAAAATAATAATTAGTGAGAACTTAAGCACCATTGATCTTAATGGTTTGGCTACTTGCAACCGCACAAGAAAGCCATATGAAATGATGTAAATACTCTTGTCCAATTTAAAATTCACCAATTTAATAGGTTCAAATCAAGTCGAAATCAATCTCCAATCTCCATTCAATCAATCTCAATTATTATGCTTAATTGGGCCGAAATTAATGAATTTTTCATTAATCGGTTATTAAGTGTTTTGTTTGGCCCATTTAATAAAAGTGCTATCACATAGCTTGATATTAGCCCAATTGGTTACAAGATTTGTGTAAAATTGGGCTTCAGACTGAATTGATTTTAATACTCCTAGACCTAGTCACAGTCCCTGTCCAATATATAGGTTGGGACTTTTAACACTTTTTTCGAAGGTCTCATACATATGGAGTAGTATTGTTTCGTAGTTATTAGTACTAATTAAATTACTTATGTCATATTTAGTGTACATTATAATCAAGTATATTTTCCATTTCATCAATTGGTGATAATAAATTTATTTCCTTATATAACTTTGAAATATTCAAACTACATGGAGTATTTAAATTAAACAATAAATCATCAAGCATCACAGTATCTTACCATAAAGATGGTTCTTTTCAATTCAGTACATTGAGAATTCCTAAAATGAGTTTTGGACAAAGAAATAATTAATTATGAAAGTTTTTAATAATTTCATTAGCAAGTAGATGCATTTTCGTATTTCCCCCGCAAAATTCTGAACTTTTTTTTTTTTTTTTTGATGAAAATTTTCTGAACTATATTGCTATTGGCTTTAGGATCCACATACAAATTTCCGAAAGGAATTAAAAAAGAAAATAAAATTAGGTTTTACACTTTCCAATTCTCCTGCAACATGGGGTTCTCATCAAAAAAATGGGCACAAATCATATCTAATTTCGCCTCCCTTTTGTATTTTTTCATAATCATTGTGCAAGTCCCACTATTCAGGTATGTCAGTTACCTATTCATATTATTCAATGGAAGTGTTTATTGAATGTTATGTTAGGAAATCTAAAGTGGATTTAATTATATTCCAAGATCAAAAATCAATATTTAAAGATTAGGGTTCTGAATTTGGCATTATGGCTCACTGATTATGATACTACTATCATTTTTGAACGTTGGAAAAATGATAGTAGTGTCATAACAAAGTAGTGACCTTAAAATAAAAATTATGGTTTTTGGCCCACAACCCTTCTGTTTCATTTTCTGTCATTTTTTATAATTTTTAAAATAATATTGACCTTAAAAATTGCTGATTTAGCTGCCATTTGGGAATTTATTCCGAATTGGTAGAATCTTGATTTTTATATGGACTATTTCTGTCGAATTAGGCAAAGAGATTCAAATAGTATCAATTGTTATAACGCACTCAATTTTGTGATTGGCATTTATCACCCTTGATGATGATGATGATGATGATGTAACATGATTTTTTTGTCTTGTACTACTGTTTAATATCTATTGACAAATTTTTGTGGTGTTAAACTGTTTAATTTAAATGATGCATTAAGAGGCTATATTAGTGGCAGTGCTGAACAATGCAGTCTTTATGGTTGTTTATTTGCACTATTGTGAAGCTTAATACACGATGTCTGAAATTTAAATGTATCTACATTCATGACAAAGTTGTGATGAAGTTGTTGAGCTTCTTGAGTTTGATTTTTAAGTTATCAGATTCAAAGTATTGTGATTGAAGCATGAGTTGATAGTTGTTAGTTGTTTTCATGGATGCTCAGAGTTCCATGTAGAATCGGCAGTTGCCAAACACCGGTGGAGGTGATGGCCTGCGCGAGTGAATTCCTCCCCGAGTTTGTGGTGAAGGCCCTTCTCTATCCGGGAGCAGTTAAGCGGGCTCTGATGGAGGGCGCAGCCGTGCCAAGCCCTGATCAACTGCTGCATCCTTACAAGTTTAAGAAGGGGAAAAAAACTGATCTCAGACAGTTGGAGGTTTAAGTTTGCATGATTGAGTTTAGGTAGGCTAGAATGAATGTGTTTTGTGATGTCTGGTTTAATCCATTTGAGCACAGGTTATTGTAGGCAGCTACCTGTGTGTCGCGGGGGCTTTTGTAGGGCTGCTAAGGCGCGGGAGAATGAGTTACCTCGGCTTAACCCTCATCCTATGGGGCATCGCAAGGGAAATGTTTTTTGGTGGGAAACATGCTACTAAAGCTCCTTGCTTATTTCCACAGATGATAATCACTATGGTTATCGCCTTCTTCTCCATGAGACGGGATGTCAGAAAGCTTCTCAAGTGTTGCATTCCCGACTGCGTTGCTGAACGCCTCAAGAATCGCTCCAAAGCCAAATACAGTTGAGTTTGTGTTTTGGTTCAAAACTGCTCATTTTGCTCTGTTTTTGGCAGAATATATGCATAGGATATTTTTCTGTGTATTTTCAGGGTAGAGAGTTGTGTGATATCAGCAATTTCTTGAAATTGTGAAATACAAAGATTAGGCATTCTTTTGTGTCATGTCCAAACAAAGAGCATGCCAAGATTTTGGGATCCCTAAAAATCTTGACAGATTTTCTTTGGATTCTTGTTTTCTAATCACAAGTTGGGCCAAGATTTTATGTAATATGCATTGTCTCCCAAATAAGCCAAGATGACTGAGACAACAGCAAGGGACAGTGGACAGTGACATTTGCCAACAAAGTCTGCCTATTATTACCTCTTAGTTTGCAATTATTTACAAGTGACTTACATATTGAAGAATAATTTGGTTAGGAATGGAATCATGGATAGATTTCACAATTATAATAACAAAAATGAGCAGCAACAAAATAATAAGCATGATAAGGGCATGTGATAATTGTAGAAAAAAGTTCAGAAGAGATTCCAATTATTATGACATGTCTGCTCTACTCAACATACCATACTTGCAATTTCAGCAGTAATTCTTGTGGTAAACTCTCTCTCTCTCTCTCTCTCTCATCAATACTTGGATTAACCTCTTGGAATAAAAGGTTCTTGCTTCAAATTAGTTAATATGGGCACGTTCTTGTCTAGATAAAATCTAGTAATAAATTCAGAAAGGGGGCCCACAGCTTTAATTTCAAGCGTTGGAATTCAACCTTTTTAAGGGCCTCCTCGCCAATCACCATGCAGTCAAGCATCATGTTAAAAGAAAACTTCACAAAAATAAACCAAGGAATTTGTTTTGTAGCCCTTGGTTCAAAATGAGTGGAATTATTTCAATTTTTTTTATTTTTATTTTCTTACTATTCGGAAATTAATTTCTTGATTGAAGACATACATGGTGAAGATCTTTTCCACATGATAAGTAGTGGTTTGTAAGGTTTTGTGATAGAACCCTCTAAACTTGGAGCTATTTTTCTCTAATCACTTTCTTCAACCCCACATGCCCTTTACTCTCTTGTTTGAATTTTCATTCATTTCAAGATTTTTTTATTTTGCTTTTTCTATTTTCTTTTCTTAAAGAGTTAATTTTTTTTGCTTGAGATATTAAGAGCACGTTGTTAGCAATTCTTGAGAAAAAAAGGATTTTCCTTTAAAAGCCAAGCTCATTAGAAACAAAAACTCTGATTTCTTACCTGGGATCAAATATGATTTCCCAGTTTTTCATTCTTAAGATTTACAAGTTGATAGGCTTGTGAATCAGTGTGCAAAACAACCTTAACTTCTCCAAGATTCTTTAAATTCCTGTGGGATTCTTGCTGAATATTCCATCAGATCAGACAGCAATGAATCAGTGAAACCAGCTAACCTCAAATTCAGCACAAGTGTTGGATTTAGTGTTGGCTCACAGTTTCAAGGATGTCATTGTGTTTCCAACCATTCCATTATGCATCAAACATAAAATGTTGTGTGAGCAAACACACAAGCCAGAGCCAAGGCAAGAAGAATCCATCACTAGTGAGAATTGCAAGTGCTGAGACCACCTCAACTTCCTTCTTCCACAAACCGTCGTCTGATGCACTCACCGGTCAAGGCAATGGCATCGGTATAATTGGAGGCGTGTCGATTGATTCCACCTTGAATTTCGCTAAAAAGTTGAAGGACTTACTGTTGGAGGAGGAAGGAAGTAGCCCTCCTTTCATACTATGTTCTGATCCATCTCTAAGCAAGGAGCTTTCATCCCTTGACAGAAGCTCCTCTCCCTTCTCCTCTGCCAAAACTGAACGCGCAGAGGCTGACTGCAGCGCCATTGTGGAGAATCTGAGGCGAAAACGAGCTTTTCTTGACAGGTCCGGAGTGTGCTGTGTGGTGATGCCCTGCCATATCTCACATGCTTGGCATGATGAGATTAAAGAGGGATGCTCTGTCCCTTTCCTTCACGTTGGTGAGTGCGTGGTCAACGAACTCAAGCAAGCTGAGTTAAAGCCATTCGAATCTGGAAGCCCTCTTCGTATTGGTCTTCTTGCAACAAACCAAAGTTTGCTACCCACAGTTTATCAAGAGAAACTTGAAAAGGAGGTTAGTAAAAGAAACATAATTTATATTCAAATGAAATTTGTCTGTTTCTTACAGTGATGAGCTGAATAAAGCAGGGTTTTGAGGTTGTCAAGCTGGATAAGGATACGGTGGAGCATACCGTGATTCCTGCAGTAGAAGCATTGAACAGAAAAGATTTCGAAGGGGCACAGAATTTGTTCAGAATTGCTCTGCAAGTTCTGCTGATGAAAGCTGTGAACAGAGTCATCCTTGCTTCAGATCATTTGGAGCAGCTCTTGCCACCGGAAGATCCGTTGTGGACTAAATGCATAGATCCAATGAATGCTTTAGCACGCTCGTCTCTCAAGTATGCTCGACCAGCAGAGACGGACGGGTAAATAGAGAAACCATTCTTCTTGCCTAAAGGCATACATATATATATATATATACACACACATCTACGCAAGCCACACTAGAATGTTAATCAATTCAGAATGATGCTTGATACCAACATTGGACTTGATTCATTTGATATATGAGTATGATATAGTTCTATTTGATGCTGGATTTTTGTTGCCTGCTGATTATTATCTAACCACAATTTGTAAATCACCAACATAAGTTTAGACTTTGTAAAATGTACGTATGCATCCCATTGCAAAATGTTTTCAAAATTATGAGAGCTACAGAACTGAAAGCAAAAGGCATCTCAAGACTTGACTGCAACAAACATTTTGCTTCAAGTATCTGGATGAACAAAATGGTGATTTCCTATCTCTGCCATGACGCACATTGACAAGGGATATGTGCAGGCCTGAAACTAGCTCCCAACTGCACTCAACGGGACATGGAAATCGTGCCCAACACCCACCCAATCAGCATAGATTTGACTGATCTTTGCAATGTCCCACTCCATGATATGGACTCCGCCTTCCTCTTTAGCAGTTTCGATTCCAATCTTACACGATCCTGTAAAGCTGGGTCTTGAACCAAGCATCAACCTGGAATCACGCCTGCTTTCCAGCTCTGCATAGTAACCAGGTTCTTGAAGTTCTGTCCATCAAAGTAATCTGTGTTAGCATGCATCCATCCATCTTCCTCTCATAAGAAGAGAACATAAATTAAAGTAAAAGAAATGGTTACATAAAGAGACAGCTTTTGCTTGAGGCACTCTCATATAATTCTATGATAATATCTAGTTCATTCAATGATGAGAATGAGATTACTCGGCTATAAACATTTGCAGCACTGCAGATGAAATGTTCCATAAGAGGTAGGTAGGAGAACAGAATAGGGGTATTTTACATTCATACTCAAGGATGCAAAAGCAGAATATCCAGCATGTTTTCCTTCTTCATCCTCGCACAAATATTTCGAAGTAAAACTATATGTTCGTGTATGCACTTTCTTCTTTCATTACTAGATGCCCCGAAACATACCACTAGCACCAAAGAATAATAAAGAGCTGCGGAAGGGGAGGAAACAAGATCTAGCAGCACCAATTAGCTACCATAATTAGAATGAGGTGCAGGCAACAAAACTTCAACTGCAACAGTATTCTGATTCAAACATATCCATTTAAACGAATTGCTACTCAAAAGATCTAAAACACATGAAAGGTAAGCAAATCTTGCCCGAAAATAACTGCCCGCCCCAAACTTTCATAACTTCACTACTCTTTGAACATGTCCCTGAAAATAATACATGTCTGAGAAAACCACTAGTCTTATTATTTTCACTAATCGAAAACGTTTACTCCTAAAATAACAAGACTAGCACATTATGTGTCTCCCATAGTCTGTGCAACTAAAGCCTAAGTTGTCACTCTTGATTCATTCACCACATACACATAAATGCAACAGAACAGAGAAACAACATCATATAACCGATAGCAATTTAATCTTGAACATAGCAACAAAGAAATGGTTAGCACTGATAAACCACCTTCTATGCCATGAGCATAGGTACATTTCTCCCCATAAGGGCAGCTACCAGACCTCTCCACCCACTTGGCACAAAGCCTCGTCTTATAATGGCGGCTGCCGCCGCTTCTCAAATTCCTGCACTCAATCCAATCTCCGTCGCCTCTACCACTCATTCTGTTCAATCCAGCCTCATCTCTCCCAACATTCAGATCACATCTATGAGGATTATGGCGTCTGATTTCATTCGGATTATGAGCATAGTGGCAGTTTTCACCGTAATAACATTTGCGCCTTTGGAATAGAAGGCACAATTCTGATTTGTAAGGAATGGAGAGCTTTGACCTGTTTACTGATAGGGGAATTCTTGGCCTTGGTCTCTTGAAGCCAAGATCTGGAAAGGATTGTTGGTTAGGGTTTCTTGGCTGCGGACGGTCATCATATGCAATTTTGCCGCCAAAATTAACTGGCGCAGAAATTTGACTATCGTCAAAATGATTCATGTTCACGTCAAACAAAGCACACCCAAATGGATCTTGAGCATGAAAACTCAAGTTTGATTTAGAATTGGCAGTTTTTCAGAAATGAGAAAATGGAAACATTTTAGCAGGAGGCAACTACTCGATCAAATAGAATGTTTTGACGATGATGATGAGAATATTTGTGAGAAAAGGGATTTCTTCTGTTTTGAGAGAGAGAGAGAACTGTGAAGAGAGAGAGTGAAACCCTTAATTGGAAGGTGGTATAATGTACGATCATGCAAAGCGACGCAGCTCCTTCAATAAAGCTTCACTCATTTGTCTCTCCCTTAACTGTAAGCACATTTTGCATTTTACAGGACGATGAATAGGGCTTTTTGGGGTTAATTAGTTCAAAATACATGCATTTTGTTTTAATTTTTATTTTGATTTTGCAAGCTACTTTTATTTTTATTTTTTTTAGAAAAAGCTACTTTTAAATTTTATTTTCAAATACTCCCTCTGTCCTATTATTTATGGCACATACCTTTTCGACACCGAGATTAAGAAAAGTAAGATTGTAATATAAAAGTATGTAAAGGTATTTGGACTCATGTGATTTATAGTGTAAAAGTGTGTAAAGTTATATAGATCCATATAATTTATAGTATAAATTATGACCAAAAATAGAAATAAATCATTTAATTCAGAACACTCCAAAATAAAATACATGTCATTAATTACGACGGAGGGAATATACTACAAATTTTACAATTATTTGTAACTTTCTCTTGATTTTGCTTTTCTACAAAATCGAGGCTTAACTTACTTTTGTTTTGTACAATTAACGATGCCATTTTATGTTTTTAAGTCATTTTCAAAGTCTATTCTTATTTCGCTAGATTGAAAGGTGAAATTAGGAGAAAAAACCCTTCGTCGACGAAAAATTGTCTAAGAGGAGGGTGATATTAATTTTAAGAAAACTTGTGTTGTTTATTTAGTGAGTGAAAAAAAAAACTCACAAATTAAAAAAAAATAAAAAATAAATAAATTAGTGAGTAGAGAAAGTGATCTAAAAAAAAGTTAATTAAGTTGGTGAGTAGGAAATGGATCCACAAGTTATTAAGTGGAAAAATAAACCCATAAATTATTATTCCCTCCGTCCACGATAAGTGTGATCTTTTTGTCATTTTCACTCATCCACCATAAGTATGATCTTTCCATTTTAGTACATAATTCAATTGTAGTTGATCCCGTTTCAAGGTCCATATCTGACTTAGGGCCTGTTTGATATGAGTTTATAGGTAGGATAAATTAAATTAATACAGGTTAGTGTGATGTTTGGTATCATGTTCTATTAATGTGGTCAACTCCTACTTAATCCTACTTCTACATGCTATTTTGTGGGAATAACCCATACTAATAATCCGGCCCTCCCCCATTGGATAACTTTAATACTGCGAAGTTGGATAAAAATTCTGCTACCCTTTCTCATGCATATCGATGCAAATGCCCAAGTAATGGTGGACACACATGATATTTTTAAAATTATATGAGGATAGTTTTGGTATTAGATAATATAATCCAACATAATCCTATGGATATCAAACACAATATAGGATTAAGTAGCCATGATATCAAACACCTATGAAATAATATAAATCCACACTAATCCACACTAATTTCTCAAGATAATTTTAATCCTAATCAATCATAAACTGCAAATCAAAAGGCCCCTTAATAGCCTAACCATATCGAAGGCTACCCAACTACAACAACAAAGAACAAAGCTTTTCCTATTCCTACATCACCACAGATTGAGGATATCAATACTCCTACGGAAACAACTACATCAACATCAGGACCCTCTACTATAGAAAGAAAACCAGCTCCAACACCTAGGGCTGTAAACGAGCCAAGCTACTCGTGAGCTATTCGACGTTCGACTCGATAAAAGCTCGTTCGATAATTTAATGAACAACTCGTTTAGCTAAACAAGCCAAGCTTGAGCATGACGATGCTCGGCTCGTTAGCTCGTGAACAAGCTCGTGAAGTGATTTATCTTAAAAACATAAGATTATTCATTAAATGTCTTACTATATTTTATAGTATATGTAGTAATATTTGGATTAAGTATCTAATTAACATCATTTATTTACAAGAAAATAGTAAATATATTATATTTTTGTGAATAAAATTACTTATATATTTGAAAATTAACTTATGTATTAGGAAAATAACTAAAATTTTAAATAAAAATTTAAATTTAAAAAGCTCGATTAGGCTCGGCACTATATTCGACTCGATTAAAGCTCGATCGATAATTAATCAAACAGCTCGATTAGCTAAACGAGCCAAGTTTGAACAAGACACTATTCGGTTCGGCTCGGCTCGATTACACCCCTACCAACACCACGGTAGCTACAGGATTGAAAGTATCGGCATATCGAAGCAGCCCTATATATATCGAGGCGGGTTAACCGCTTTCTGAGTCCAATCCTTATATTTTACTCTCATTTACACATAATATTTACAAAAACTCATTTCACAAACCATTTATTAATACCTAAAAGATCAATTTTAGTGAGTCCCTTTATCCACTTTATACATATCTCCCAATATTTTCTTAGAATTTGTGCCATCTCCTCCAGGCCACACTTTATCATGGACTAATGGAGTACTAAAAATAAATTAGAACATTTTTTTGTAATTTGACCAAAATTACAAATTAAGATATTTTTTTTGTGGACGAATGGAGTAATATAAATTTGTGTGTTTGAAAACGAGATTTGAAAGTTACGCATAGAATTAAAAGTGAAATTCGTGTATTTTAAACCAATTAATCTCCTATGAATTTGCAATTTTATACGACAGGCGATAATGAAAGTGATATTAGGGGTCTAATATTAGTGAAGTTTTAAATATAATTTAAATATTTTTCTAATAGACCGATTTAATTCCAGAATAAAATAAAGCGCGATCATGGCACATTCTGATGCATCCAGTGCATCATCCACCCTGATTAGAGTTTAATTGTGCTTAACAAATCATAATTAAGAATTAAACTCTAATTGGATATATTATTGGATCCTAATCAGCATCTAATTAACCAATAGTAATTAATTTACTAATAATAAAGCGTATTAAACGCCCGGCCCGAGAATGTTAAATTGCTATTCAGATAGGCTTTTCCATGAAACTCGCGAAAAAGTACATAATAAGATTAATAAATGAAAACATCTTCGAGTTTCAATAAAAAATCACTTTACGTTGTAAATATTAATTTTCAAAGAAATATTAGAAGAAAAATAAAATTATACTATTACAAATTCGATTAAAATTAATTTTACTACTTGTTCACATCTCAAACAATTAAACCCGTATACTAAAATTGTTATAATAACTAATTATGATTATGTATCACAATAAAAACATTCAATAATAAATAATATAAATAACAAAAAATACAGTTGATCATGTTTATTAATGTTCAGACCAATTTAGAATTTATATATATTTATGCATGTCTAAAATAAAAATAAAATGTGAACAAATACTCTACCACGGTACCACGGTAAAGAAGTCAAAATCAACCTTAACAATGACGAAAGTAAATCAAATTTGTACAACAAAAGCACTTAATTCATAATTATGAAATTCTGAGACCGAAAGCATAAATTTAAAGTTTACAAAGGGTGGCTGAGATTAAGAGAAAGAACAAGCGTTGGAGTAAGAAAACCAATGCTGAAACAAAGTTAAGAAAATGAAGAATACGCAGAAACTAAACATTTCTTTTTCAAGTTCAAATAAATTTGAATATCCATTACTAGCAATACTCATTCTATCAAAATGATTTCTCAACAACATCGTACTCGCATTCTCGCACTTTTGCAGACACCAACATCACAGAATAATATGCACGCATAGAACCGAGAGAGAGAGAATGGAAATAAGGAAGAAGAGAGCTACTGCAAGGAACATACGGCGACCTATTGAAGCTTTTTTATTCCGGGGAAGGAAGGAAGGACCGCAATAAGGGCATCACCATACCCAACAGGATCTGTGAATGTCAAGAGTTACATTGTGATTATGAATTTATGATACGTAAAGTAATAAATCCAACTTTTTCATCAACTAAAGTAAAGGGAGGAAAGATACATACCACCATCTTCTCTAAGTATTTTCACCACCTCTCCAGATACGTCCGACTGAGCAAACATAAAGAGAGAATCAAAAGAGTTCAGCTCCCAACATTTTAGCATAAGTGCATGAATCATAACCAATGGTTGAAGTAAGAAAATGAACATAGCGAATTCAGACAAAAGCCATCTCTAGAATCTAGCATGCTGCATCGTACGATCATTACTAGTCGTCAAACTAGGGGAAATGATGTGGAAGACCAAAATCATATAGTGTTTGAACTCAACCATGTGAGTAGAGATTAAAGGTGGACACAAACCTCAACGGGGATCTCTCCGCCTAGCTGTTCAATGTAGCAGAGCACCTGCCCCTCCTTTACCGTGTCTTTCTGTTATGCAACAATAGTAACAGATCAAGTTAATAGGGAATGGATATAGGGGGCACAAAAGCTTAACCCGAAAAGAGGGGGCCGGGGCTCAATATGAAGTAAAAGAAAACCAACAACAAATGTAAGATAAGGATGATCGCAAATGTGGAAATATTTACAGAAAAAAGCAATAAATTGCACATTTTGTAAAATGAAAGTCACAAAATCATTATAAAAATCAGCATTCCTTAATGGAACACATGAGATTATCTAACCAACCCATAAAGGGGACACACTCACACACACGGAACTACCTCTTTGCAAGATGGAGGAGCCTTCTTCCCTTTAATGGTCCTGGATCTTTTAAAATACCCAACCTGCATCCAATATAAAGTTAGTGACACAAACACCCGGAAAAGTCCATCGTTCTTCAAAGAGAAGAATCATTGGATATTTACCCTTGGAGATTGAAGTATCACCAAGCCCTCATCTGCTGCCTTATCAAGCAGAGACTGAACTCCACCTGGGGAAGAAACTGGTCTGGAGAGTGCCAATGATGGTGATGAGACTGAGCCATTTAAAGCAGGTGTCTCGACAACTGCATGGGCCATAACAGGAGCAGGAGCAGGAGGCTGCGGAGGTGCACTTTGTTCAGCCAAGTCTCTTGAGACATATAACCGGAATCCCCCAAGCTGATCATTAAAGTAAAAGATAAATCAGAACTATAAGGGTAAATTAGAAGGCTGAAGAATTGCCAAGCCAACCATGGATAAATAGAAAATAGAATATGGGGAATAGGACAAACAGCTTACTTTAAGCTCAAACTCCGCGATTGATGTTGTGTCACATAGTACCATCAAAAGAGATTCAACCTGCAAAATGAGATTTGAATAAGATGGCTGCAACCACTTATGGAAAATCGTAAAAGACCTGGCATTTATGCACAATGGTAATTTCATCTGCTACAGACTCTTGGAATAACTAATGGGCTAGTTGACACCTTCAAAGAGCCTTAACAATATCATATGAAATTGAGAAAATACAAATCCACCAACCAATTGGTGCTAACATAATAACCTAGTAAAATATAAGATGCAGAATATAATAAAAAGTTGATACAATTCACCTAGTTTTCTTAGCTGATTCCTCACCCAGAAGAAACATTTTCTTAGCTGATTGGCTTAGTACCAATTAG
Organism: Salvia miltiorrhiza; assembly: GCF_028751815.1. Taxonomy (NCBI): domain Eukaryota; kingdom Viridiplantae; phylum Streptophyta; class Magnoliopsida; order Lamiales; family Lamiaceae; genus Salvia; species Salvia miltiorrhiza. Next base: position 8,650,546 of record NC_080393.1, read on the forward strand.
AAATGGAAAGAATCGTGATATGACTTAGAAGCTGGTTTTGCCATTTCACACTTCTCTTACTCCTAGGAGGAGTTCTTCCATCTATAAATTGTTTGAGAAAATACAGAATTTCTGAATTCTTACATATATCTTCAGAAGACTAATATATGTGAATGGCTGATTGTATTGCATCGGATGGCACAAACAAATTATCAAAATCTTTCTTCCCATGATATTCGGTCTTATTAAATAATAAGGCCACAGCACAAAATATACATCAATATTCAGGAAAAGGCAAATTAAAGCTGATGTATACAAATCTTGAGCAACTAACCTCAAATGCGTTGGGAATAAGTGGGCTGACTGCATCAGTTGCTACAGTTTCTATGGAATTGTCTTCCACACTGGCTTTTGCAGCTGTCATTGAAAGAGAATTAACATTAGAAAGAGAAAGCGAAGGGTGCCACAGATATAATGCCTTGGAAAGAATATTTGATTAGACCAGTAGATGTTATATGAAGAACATAAGGGTTTCCCTTTCTTGCTTCCATACATTACTTCTGTATATGCTTGCAAGCAGCTGAACTTAAATCTGAGTTCTATAACTTCGAATATGGTACACTTGATAGGCTAACTCTAAGATAAATTAAAGCCCTCAAATATCAAGTTGGTAGAAGTTTCATTGATGCAAGATATAATTAGCCACTGCACACGAAGAAAAGAACACAATCTCCAGCCAACGTGCAGATAATATGCAAGATTATGTAATTCCGTAACACCTTATGCTAAAAACAAATCCAAGAAACAGTTATCAGATATGAGATGATAGCCTGAATTTATCCCTTAATCATCTTAATGACAAGCCACAAAGTGACAAAACCTTATTCGACTTTCACAAAAATAACCAAACATTTAGACTGATGCTTTATTATGAGTTTATTACATTAAATTAAGTAAACTTTCCCACTAATTGTCATCATTAGACCAAACAGAACACAGTTGCATCAACAATAACAAATCGAATCGGAGCTTGAAAAAACCCACAGAAAATCTACTCACAATCATCCCCAAAAGCTGAGCCTCGAAATGCAACAATCGACTTCTTTGGTCTACGCAACAACACTAAACCATCAAATTGAACAATCCTGGGCGTCCTCAAACCATGCAAGGGTTGCAGCGTTCTTAATTTTGGACTTACAGAACCCAAATCCAAGCTCTTTATCTTAATGCCTGAAGGTCCAATACCACCTACAACAATTAACAACCATCGAAAATCAGCAAAGGAATATTATTTTGTTTTACCCCAATGCAAGTTTCAGGAGAACAGAAACGCAGAATACACACACATACAGAACACCAACTGCCGCAAAATTCAAAATTCATAGAAGTGATTAAAATACACAGGAGTCCATGAAATCATGAAAAGAGAAAATCGAATTGCACAAACTCCACAATAACACGATCCGTAAACGAAGAAATAACATAGCTGGCGATAAATCAGCACGTATGCTATTTTCCATGACATGTAAACAGCATTACACATTAACAGCATATCGTGCGAGTTGCGAGAGCGAGAAAGCTTACACGCAGCCATTCGGAAATGGAGAAGAGAGAGAATCGTGGTGGCGGAGAAACACTGTATGAGCAGCGGACGATGTTCACGAAGAAGAGAGCCATAGCTGAGATATATAGTGGGCCCAATTCTTGAGTTGCTTATCTGTTTTAGGCCTTTTGCCTTTCGTTTTTATTGACTTCTTTCCCTTCTTGGCGCATATAAAAGAGGGTCATTTTTTTCTTTTCTTCTTTTCTTTTATTATAATCATTACGACAGTCTAGACTTCACAGAATAATTTTAATTAAGAATACATTATTGTAACTTTACATATTAAGTTCCTTAAAAAAAGACTACATATTAAGTTCTTTTTGGGCCTATTATTCAGCAAGGAGTAGATGGATTAGTCACTTGGCAAAATAGAAATTGATTATGATCAATTTAGGAAGGTATTTGTTTATGAGATTTTATCAAAATCAAGATCTTAACAAAATCCAACCAACCTCCCAATGAATAGGATTCATAAGAAATAAATAGATGCCCTCTTATTACCTAAAAATGTATCTCATTAGTCATTAGATGAGTCACAATCTTTGAAAATAATTTTGTACAATATTTTGTGGATGATTAGTTTTGATTGATAAAAATAATAAGACTAGTCCCTTATTTATTTTGATGTTTTGAAACTTTAGGATATTCATGTCTTTGATTATTATTTGAGCTAATTTTGCTTGATTGATATTCCATTGAAAGAGTGAGATTAGAGAAATTTTACTGTTAAAGGATAAAAATACCCAATCATGCAAAATAAAAGCCCTTTAGTATATATGCTATTGAAAGAGGTCTCGGGTTCAAACTCGACTGCTCCCCCTCCCCAACTCCTTCAAGTAAAAAAAAAGGAAAGTATATATGATGGGTGTGTTCAATTTGTTGAATTAGATATGACTTAATCTTATAATATGATGTTAACTAATTTCAAGATAATGGTATATATTAACTTATGAATTTTGATCTACTTCTAAGACAAAATTATTATGAAGTATTAGCTTTTAAATCAATTTATTGTCGAGTGACTTAATACCTGCTGGAGATACGTGACAGTCTCTTACAATTTTATATTTGACGAATTGTTCTTAATTTGGTGGGTATTTAAAATCCACCAACAATCACATCTATGAGAGGATCTAAATTTGGGTAGCTGCGTCCCACAAAAAGACTGATGCCTACTGACAAGATGGATAGTCGAATCTTATTAAATCACAGTAGTTCATTTTGTATTAATTTTTCATATTATATTTCTTATTTACAAATTATGCTTATATTTACGATTTCATTCACTACAATATTATTGTATCTAATACATGTACTAATGATGACGAAACACTTGATGTATAACAAAAGAAAAATGTATGAAAATCCTCGAAGTCTCATGTAAGATTAATTGTTAGTCCTATGCTGAACTATATATACGAGTAGAAAAGGTCCAAAAAGAAAATGAAGGAATCACTTTGTGGGTTTTGGCCGATATTAATTTTCACAGATGCGCAGAAGCCTCAACTGAATTCTACCGGGCCTAGCCCAGCCCAATTCCATCCTATTTCGTTCGGTTCCATCCCACACCGAAAATACAAACAACACATTTAAGCTTTATAGCGAACGAGATAGCAGTAAGCATTGTCCCTTCGGGGACATCCGATAAAATTGGAACGATACAGAGAAGATTAGCATGGCCCCTGCGCAAGGATGACACGCATAAATCGAGAAATGGTCCAAATTTTTTTATTTACAATAAACTTTCTACTGTCTGCTGTTATTTATATTTCTGGTCCCATTTTTTTTTTTTTTTAACATTACACTTTCTACTGTCTGCTGTTATTTATATTTACGCTTTCTGCTGTATGGATTATTGCTTTAATGACACATAAATTGAGAAATGATAGTATTTTTTTTTACACTTTCTGTTTCTGCTGTATGGATGTTTGTTCGTTTTAAAGTCATAATTAAGCTTTCTGTTTCTGCTGTATGGATGTTTGTTCGTTTTAAAGTCATAATTAAGGACAATATTGCAAGTATAGTACAATATTAATTTGACCAAAATCGAATTATTTAATAATTAACACTAGTTTAACCACATTTAAATTATAATAATTGGACAAATTTAATCTATCTATACTTAACAATTTAATCATTGTCTTTCTGCTGTAGTAGCTTTTATTTTGTATCGCTATTCTTCTCCAACTCCAAGACATGGGAGGTGTCAGTTGCCACAAAGAATTGTACAGAGAAACAAAGAGAAGTTAGTTACGAGAATAAAAGTAGGAGTATAATAAACCCTCCCTATTATTATTGCCACCTTCTAAAAAAGAAGTATTAACTGATAATAATACCGAGCGGAAGACATTAATAGTACTTTAATAACCTAAATATACACTGTAATATACAACAGCATGGTGCATAATAATAATAATAATAATAATAATACAGGATATACTATACGTGATAAATACTAGAAATCATTCATATCGTTATAATCTTGGTCATGGTCATATTCAGGATCTTCTTCGTTATTGTTGAAATAGTCGTCACGCTCCGACTCAGCCTCCACCTCCACCTCTGCCTCTGCCTCCGCCTCCGTTTTGCTTCTTTTAGGGTTCTGCTCATCCAGCTCAAGTTGCAAGAAACAAGTTATGGATTTGAAAGGGCGTCAATGATTCGCATATATACACAGAGAAAGGAATAACCTTGAGCGAATGGAGAAACAACACTTACCAAATCAAAAAGGTCCTCCAGTGACTCGTATTGAATTCTGTCACTCAACCCCTGCAATGCATCATCATATATTATCATTCACGGGGAAAATATAGAATCTCATGTTATTCCAAACTAAAATTTCCAGTTTTCACCTTCCTAGTTCGAGTTTCATTGGATAAATCATAAATATGCCTGAAATATGTCGTAACATTTAGCTGATGAACTCATTTGGCTAAGATTTTTGGCATGTTCTACTTATTCTTCATTATAAAAAAAAACAAAAAACCAACTTCCTAGTTATAATATTGATAATAATGATACGTCAAAAAAATCATAGTTCTAACTAGCTTTAGATGACACCAGTCCACCTTAACCCACAGCAGCAGCTAGAGGGTGAAGTAAAATATACATCTTCTACCTGATTGTCTAACTAGTAAAGCAAAGTTATTCAAAGCTGAGAACCAGAATTGAGAATTCTATTCAAGAATTATACCTTTGTATCTAGCATATTTTTTAATGCCTCATCAGCAGTTTGAGGAGGGCCACGGTTTTTTAACTCAGCAGCTCGCTTCTGTCGTTTTTCCTGCAATTGTAGTCACCCAAAAGAAAATTTTCACATTCATATTTTGTCCAGTAAATTCATAATTCAGAATATGAATACAAAAAAGAATTAGCATTTAGTCATTTGACTCATTTCAGTATGTATATTTTGAAACTAAATTTAACACCACCTCAAATTATTAAACATTCTCTTGAGCAAGCGCTGCACAAATAGGATGAAAATAAACTGCTAAAAATCACGTCTAATATATAATAGAGTTGTTGTTTTTTTCAGGGAAATCGTGATTAATACCTGTTTTAGCTCCATCCATGTTATCACCCAACTTGTGAAGGATGATTCGAGAAACATCAGACATCTTTTTTAGATAACTTACTCTTTTATATATAAGGTGATCATTCACTTAACAAACAATAACAGATAAAGCCAATTCAAGTAATTTATCAAGCATAAAGTATTCAAGGTAATAATATCAAAGATGAAACAATCGGAGAATTAACGAATGCAATTATCAGGGTTGTACCTTCCTATTCTGTGCAGCTGCTGCAGCAGCTGCCGCAGCAAGCTGTCTTGCACCTTCAACGTCCTCTGAGCAGTTAGAAAAACTGGCTTCAAAGGCTTTCTTTGCAGCTGATGCAGAAGCTTCTTTTGCTGCCTGCTCCTGTGATAGTAAAATGAAAGATGCAATTTCACTTCAATCATCAATTCATCATACGAATTAATAAAATTCAAAAATGCAATCCTTTGCTGCTATAAACTCCACAGCAATAAGAAATCTAGTATCACATATTTTTTTTAATGTCTCCTTCAACACAGCTCTGCTTATCCCCTGTGGAGTGTGGAATATGGAAATAGATGATTATTTACTACATATATACTGAAGGACATTGAAACCCATTTTAGTACCTCAAGATATTCTCTGTTAATCTCCTCCCAGACAGTCGTTTTCAAATTCTTCTCCTCCTCGGTGTTAATATATACATCCACCTGCCAGTAATGTTTTAGTTCAATAGTCAAAGAATCAGAATTACATCCCATAGCCTACTAACAATATCGAGTGACTATACATAGATCCAAGTGACAACTCAATTAACTTATCATACATTATCATATTTACGAGCAGAAAGCACTTATGTGATGCATTACATTGTGAAATGGTGAGAACCACATAAACTAGTTTACAATTCAAAGGGCATCCAAAGAGAATAAAAACTAATAACAAGCCTTGTAGCATAGTAGTATTCCTCCCCTTTGTAAGGATCAAAGACCAGGGTATGAATCCAAATTTTTCCCATCCCCCAACTCAAAATAGATAAATACTCGTATATAAATAGGAAAGAAAATGTCAAGCAATTTCAATTGGTGATAGATGACCTAAGACAAGTCTGCCATTCAACTGGGAAGTCTGTCCCATAAACAAAATATTTAAAATTGTAAGTATATCAGTGAGCAGTTATGCAGTTCAGGGCTCATATAAATGCCGTAGTCAACAATTTGTTGGACTTTTGCAGTCACCTAGTCAATAGCTTGTGCTCAAGTATAGTATACACTCCACAGAACCTAATTTAAGTTTGTGAAAGTAACAAAACTCAATCTAAAAATCAACTCCCACTGCAATGCAACCAACTAATCATTTTGACCTATGATCAAGCTCTATTTCACCAGTTCAAGCCATTTGACCAGGGTGGATATTTAGATGCCAAATTAACCAGATTAGCCGATATATTTATCAAATAATAAAAAAGAGGCACTTGTTTTAATATGAAACAAGCTCAGAAAATTTACAAACCTCAATGTCATCAATGTCCGATAAACTCTCTGACTCTTCCGAAGTAAAATCACAAGCATCCATTCTGTCATTTATAGTGTTTGACTGCAAGGTAGCTCCTGGTATCATTAATTAAATTTGGATATTCTCAACTAATATAAAGCATATGCTGGAAACGCATTCTATTGATTCTCCTTTGTTCATCAGACTACATAATATGTTGTGGTATGAATAGGAGAAAAAGAACTTATTAACTGGAAAAAAAAAAAAGTAGAAATACATAATAATAGTTCAAAGATGAAAGAAAACTTTATTACACACCAAGAGATTCAGGATTTTTAACCCACAAAATACAAAGAAAAAGGTCAAAACAATCAAGAGAAATGCGGGCAAAAAGAAGATTTTTACATTACTCACTTAGAAATGCCAACATAAAGAATATTCTTAAATCCGTTCTCATACCTAAATATAGCCATGTAATTATTAGAACATTGTTTTGTAACATTGCAGATAGCAAATTACTGCTCAAGATGAGAATCGCCAGTTTCAAATTGATGTTTGATTTCACTTGGACATTAACTAATACATTTTAGAACATTTCGACTTGGAGCCTTGCTATTCCAAGAAATTCCTGAACAAGATTTGCATTTCTCAGAATGATATTCAGAATTCAAACTTGTTAATATTTATGGATAATTAGAAGAATTTTACTAGAACAACAGCACAACAGTTCTTTAACTAAAGCTTTGAGTGTAAATCAATTTGAAGCTGACTCTATGGTTTTCAAAATTACCATTGAAATTAAAATCTATTATGATAGGTTGAATTTATATGATCGTATCATTCTACAGGCTGATCTAATCTATCAGTTAATAAAAATAAAAAACATCATTCTCTCAGCATGTAATTTAACATAGAATGTGAGACAAGTAGTCATGTATTTCCTCTTGTTGAGAAGGAACTGCGGATGTAAACATGATGCAAGCATTAACATAGAATTTTAATAGTTTCATGAACTGCAATAACAAGTGTAAACATGATGCAAGAACAAGAGGCACAATATGCTCTAGACAAATGTAATAGAATTTTAAAAGCTCTAAAGATGAAGAAACATGAACCACAGGAAGAGGGGGGTGGGGGGATTGTTTGAGCGTCAGACACTACATTTAAGAGTTTGCTGTTGGTCTCGGTTGGACTGGGAAACATTGATGAATCCAGGTTCTCAGAACGTTCAGCAGCAGCTTCCTTAGCCATTATTCTTTTCCTCTCAGCGAGCTGGAAAGCTGGAGGCTCTGATCCACCATTCAGGCCTCCAGATAGTTTCATGAACTGCAATGACAACTTCAAGCACTGTAAAGAGAGTTGATAATAAAGTCAAAATGACACATTATAGGTTGAGAAATTACATCTTTGTAGCATTCAGAACAAAGACCATAAGCAAAGTGAGGTTTCCCAGCACCCTTATGCTTACAGAGAAGTTCATCACTCCTAGATGCTTCTTTCCCTGTATTGAATAACTTCATTGACGACTCGTCTTCACCAATTTTTTTTTCCACAATGTCAACCTCCTTTGACTTCTCCTCAAACTCCTCAATCTGGTCAGAAGTTAAGGAAAAAATGCCTTATCGATCCCATGAAAGTGAATAATACCTTCACCATTATATGAATAGCACCCAATAGTTTAAGTGAAGAAGCAAAGCCGCAATATCACATATGCAACCACTTTTTAAGAGAACCATTTGAGGTAGACTTATCTCACTAGTACTAGCGACAAGAACAATATAAATAAAAGTAAATACTCTTTCTGCATTTACAATTGTCATGCAACAATATTTCAAATCCATGTTCACGTAGTACAAATAAATACTTCCAAAGCAAATCATTGAACATGTGTAAATGTGTCTATGGCCATGTCTGTGAGTGTGTAAATGTGGTTGGGTATATAAAAACAAAACAATCACACCACAGAGCATATAAATGTAACAACATACTAAAAACTTTACACCCTCAGAAACATTAAATATTCAAAGATAAGTTTTAGTAGCTGCTTCAGTACAGATCTTTTTCTTACCAACTACAGATGTTTTGAAAACTTAAGCATAATAAAGCAATTCAAATAAGGTTAACACATACCGTTAAACCCCCTGACTCGGTATTTTCAAATTCAATCAACCGCTTTGTCAGTGTGGCTTCACAGATGTGGACTGCCTTAATCTGACAACAATTCAGAAACCTTGATTACATAAAGCTCCATCAACTGAAACATGTTAAAATTCTACAATCTCAGCAACGTAAGGAAGCTAAAGCAAGAAACAATAGAGAGCTACTGCAGGTCACCTGAGCCAACCTGCATGCCTATTATCGGATATTTGTCACGGCAAAGGTATAGTACTTGGCTTACATTTGCATATTAACATAGGCAAAAGTGAAATTTAAGGAATGACAAACAAATGAAATTCTGAGTAGTACTCTATATTTGAAAAGGAAAAATAGGTTTCAGCATCTCAATCAACTAACTTGAGTTGCATTAGCCCAACAATGCCTTTCTTATTACATAGTTATTCATTATCGCACCAAAACCTGAAATAGTAATATCTCCATTGCCAGCACAAAATATTAAGCTCAAAGAGGTCTTCCTTTGTCCATTTCTGACCATACACTCATGTTCCATTAAACCTTCATTTTCCATTAATGTCCAATACATGAACTCAAATAAATATAAAATGTTCCGATGATCGTAATGTTTTGAGGTCCAAACAATACTTCCAAGGAATTACGCTCCAGTAACATAGTGAAGCAGTATGCTGAAGATGCACATGAAAACCAAATATGAAAAATTGTCTTCAAAACCAAAGGACTACTATAAATAAAGTTGAGGAAGCTAAAGATGTGAATGGCGGATAATAAAAGCTAGAATGACATTTGACACAATTACATGGTTACCTGAATTCTAATGAAAAACAAATAACTCTCATGCTTAGTAGAATGAATCAATTTCATCCCTGATTGACTAAGTCCAGCACATAGACATCATGGCATGCACTACTTATCAGGAAAGACTCAGAAGGGCATACATTTCCCAATAAAATAACAGTAGAGACTATCGACATGTGATATTATGTGGAACAGCACTCACAATCTCTGACTTTGAACAAACAAGACCATGTGCAAGAGCAGATATATAAAGCGCAGCTCCGCACAACCCACTTGGTTTCCTCCCAGTCTGCAAAATTTTCATTATGTGATACTGACATAAATATATCCTAAGAAATAAAAAATGAGAATTTGTCCTTCCCTCCTCACCTGCATCCAATCACGCTTCATACTAGCAACAATAAGAAGCGCAGTTTTGGAAACATTTTGATCTCTTCTTTTGAACAGACCTACAAATAACTGAATAAGAGTTCGAATGTTGCTCATAAACCAGAAAAATTAACAAGAGAACCTATAGAACCCCAACCCCCCTCCCAAAGAAAACGAGGAGGGAGGGAGAGATAAGAATAAGTTAAACAGTTCAAAACCAAGGTTGACAGAAAGATGACTATCCATTAAGTTTTACTGTTTTAGCTTGGGAACCAAATTCGTTCTGCTGCAGACCTAATATGTTAAGCACTGGTGCTGAGGAATTAAAGTCCAGCAAATACCAAAAATTCCAGAAACTTAGGTAAAGGATCACTTAACTGTCTCCAGATCAGCAACCTTTCTATTTAAGTACAGATCAACTTTGATGATAAAATGTATGAGCATATCATACTTTCAGAAATTTCATTTTCATATCGCTAAAAGGTATATACGGAAAATCATAGCATCCAAGTACAATTGTACAAAGAACTGGAGATTCAAGGCACGTACGGTCAGCAAATCGGTGAATGAAAAGGCTAGGATCCACAAGATTTTGAATAAGTGGATTTTCTTCAAGTCTAAGAACTTTGCAAAGCTGCAAAAAGACCGCCCCTAGCACATAACTGTGATATGTCACAAAGAGAATAAATAAAAAGAGATTCAATATATAAACAAACAATTGATTATCATTTTACAAGCTTGTTGTCAGTTAGTGATCACTCTATACTATGCACTAAATGGAACAAGACCTGGCTGACCAGCAAATCAAGAGGATAACAAAACAGATAACTTTAGGTTAGCTATCAGTTTTGCCAATGGCATAGTAGAAAGGGTAACAGATGGTCACCCTTAATGCCATCCCATGGAACCAAACGTGGCATTTCAACTCCATACTCAATTCTTTTAAATTCAATAGATCATTTTCAGCATCCAAGAATACACTAAAGGTCGACATCAGCATACAGATCCTTAATTGGTTCTTTTAAATTCATTAGACTCTTCTCAGGATTCAAAATATCATCTTCTGCTGTCCCTAAAAGTAAGACACTGAAGACACGGGTTAAGTCACAATACAAATGGTAGTGGGGATGGCAGCCAATGGCATAACATCAGTCGCAAGGCTAAAAAGTGTGAACCCTTTGACAAACAAGAAGTAGGAGAAAGACCAAAGCACCCCAACCTCCTCTTTAAAAGAGAAACCAGGTACAAACCCTTCTGACCTTCTGAGTAGGTTACATGTGCTACACATGATGAAGTAGTTCAATCATATAATTAGTATTCTTCTCATCATACATATATATCGAATCTTCAGGCTCTTGTTCTACCCTTTTTGCATATTTTCCATACAGAATTGCCACTATAAGTACCAAGCCCTCCCACAATCTGCAGTAGAATCTCCCAAACCATCTGATACATGTTATCTTGCTCAACATCAAAAAAAGACTTCCTATCAAATGCCAAAACCAAATGCAAGGCCTCTCAAATGCACTAAACATGCAAGTGGTATCTCTTGTGTGCAATCGTATACAAATGATGGAGGATGGAGCTGGAAAGTTCAACATGTATGCACAAATGGTAATAGGTGCCCGTAACGGTAATGCAGCCAAGAAAATAACCAAACCTAGTTCGTATCTGACAAATACAAGCACTCACCCTGAAATGCTAGCAAACCGCTTACTAGCATTAACAACATTTTATGCTTGATGCCTATCTTTATTTGTCAATACTCCTTATACCTACAACGCAGGAGATGTGTTGGATGACATGACATGTTTTCTGGCATAAAGCTGGCCTTATTCCATTAAGAGCCTCTCCTATACAGACTATATCACCTTAACAAAGTCTCAACACCTTAATAGATACATAAAGGATAATATATTGACCACCATGATTAGAATACATAAAGTACGCACCAACAAATACAAATATGTCATCCCCCTCCCACACACACACACAAATCACTAGAGATCTTTTTGTAAAGGAAGAAGGAGAAGAAGAAGAAGGAAATAAAATTCCACGTACACATTTATCCTTAGATGTTCTGAGAAATCAATAAGAAGATATGGCTTTTTTTGCATCCTGCAAAACCAAAAGAAAGACAATCAAAGTTTAATTTGTAGAAGATATCTGTCCATTTTATTAGCAGCACTTATCTCCAATCTATATTCTCACAACTTCAATAGCATGTCATCTTATTGGGAAAAGATCTGCACTAGTTGCATTGCAATACTACATGTCCGCCCTCCTTTTGCTAAGGATAAAAACAGTGAAATATGTGTGTTTGAATTAGATTCATTACCTACACATGATGTAAAGACAAGCAGCTTGCACTTGTTCTTTCCTGCGCCCCCTTGTGAAGTTTCTTATAAGTGCCACCTGCAAGTCATATAATAATTACTGATATTGATTGCTCATCAACAAAATGTCTAATCTTGGATGTAATGAAAGAGCTATACCTTATATAAATTAAGAGCTATATTAGCTTTGTGTTCACCACCATCAATATCCAAGGCAGACATCATACTGTTTATTCCATAATACGCTACAAAACCAGGTACGCATAATAAATATAAAGAGGTTGAATAAGCAAAATTTCACAAGATTATAAGCTGCATATATCATGCTCGTTATGAGCAACTCATAGAACCTTATTAGTGATAGTCAGTCATCTAAGCGTACTTTACTACTTCAAGCATGCATTAGAACCACGGCCAAGGAATTAGCTTCATGTTTACGTTACAAGGTTTATATAGTATACAATTTTACTTTTCATCTTTTTTCTTGCTTAACCAGTTTAGAAGTCACAGGTTGTAGAAATGGTAGAAACTACAGTATTACAGGAACTTCAGGAGCATAAACATCTTTAGTCTATCAGCAACTCTATGGTGTCGGGCTAGATGCATAAATATCTTAACATCACTTGATAACAAACAAGCCATTTCAATAGACATACAATGAATGGGAACTTCAAAAGAAAGTACATTATTTTAACAAGTTGAAATTTTAAATCTTCACCCAGGAAATGTCGTCAATTGCCTCCAACATCCAAAATTTAAACTTGCAAACTACAGTTCTCAGCATAACACGCAGATTTTCCCTTTCAATAGAATAATTAGGCCTCATGAATAAAGAGTTAGGAAGGAAGTAGCAAATAAAGCCTACCTTCGTCCAGTGTCCTCTGGGTAGATTCAGAAGTATCTTGCATGGACCTCACAAGACAACCTGCCCTTCGCGCCTGTGGATAAATTCAAATTCTCAATATAATATCATGGACAGCTTAAGGAATCTGAAAATTCAACAATTAGTAAAGCATGGATTTCCTATTCACCAAACGAGAGTGTATTTCTAATTCACATAGACAACTAAGAAATCAATCCAAAACAAGAGTAATGACTTTCAATTCCTTCTCCAAATACAATCTGAACAACCACCAGAGGATAACAAACCCATCACCAGATCACCAATGAAAAAATGACATAGCCCTTCTTTTTTTCCTTTCTTTGACAAAGAAATCCCTATCTCATCCCTTAAGTTTCAGGAACTAAGAAAAGCTCAAAACATCGTAACATTAGAACTAGAAAAAATAAACCACAGAGAGGAAAAGGTAGCAAAATAGATACTTGTTAACGCATATTATTTCCATTATCAAGGATTGCTTATCTCTCATTATTTTGTCAGGTCAGCAAATCCTTTGGAATTGTTGGACCAAACTAATACAAATTTGAATCTTCATATTAAGCACTCACAGCATTTTGATTTACCCAAGCTAGTTTATTTATGTGTCAGAGGATCAAATGAACAAGTCAAACCTACAGCAAGATAGATGATGCTTAAGCTTCAAACTACTCTTAACAACACAAACCTGTCCATCAGCTGTTTTCACAAATGTAGCATCCTCCGAAAAGAAATCCTCACTAAGAACCCTCCCGCAAAGCTTACAGCATCTGCACATTATTATGTTACACAACTCAATTGTTTAACCTAACTACATACCATAAAAATAAGATTTTTTTAAACTGAAAAATAAAGAAAAATCAAAAGGAACACAAGGGACAGCGCTATGAGGCCTTACGTTCTGCCGTCAAGGTTATCAGTCCCAACATATTTCGCACAGGAAGCACACCACAGTGGCATCGCAGCCCCTGGACAAAATCGAATTATGCATTTAATGAAATCATCAAACGAAAAAACCACAAGTTACCGAAAGCAAAGGCTATGCACCTCACTTGAAGGGGGCGGATTATCACAAGAATTCAGCGGATGCTAATAATTTCACTCCCGAGGCGGCGCAATTGGAAGGGGAATCCAATAACGGCGAGGAGCTGGTGGCGGTTTGAAAAGATCTGTTATGAACAAATATTTTGGCGATGGGTTTTTGAGTGTTGGAGTTGCTCTACGTTTTTTACTAGAGAATTTCAACTTTTAATGATAAATAGAAACAATATTTATAATTACTATTTATAGAAATATACAAACTCCCGATTAACATATATCCACAACCTATTAGAATACAGTATTATTAACACATAATAAGTTGATAAATCTGAAGTTAGAGTGTATAATTTTTTAAAATAAAAATTTGTACAATTGTAATATTATAATAAATTTTATTTTATAAAAAATATTATTAAAACAATATCTCAAGCTTAAAGGAATGAATGATATCCGTACATTTTATTTGTATAGGGAAGAAAAATATATTTTTCAAAACTTTATTTGTTTCAGTTTCGTCAATAATAATAATAATAACAACAACAATAATAATAATAATAATAATAATAATAATAATAATAATAATAATAATAATAATAATAATAATAATAATAATAATAATAATAGATAAATTATGAAATTAGTTATGCATAAATAAAGAATTTAGATAAAGAACCATAGAGGATATGATGTTAAAATACATTATTAAATCTTTAATAATAATAATAATAATAATACATAATTTATAGATAAATTGTGAAATTAGTAATGCATAAATAAAGAATTTAGATAAAGAACCATAGAGGATATGATGTTAAAATACATCAGAAATCTTTAATTATGTATTAAATTTATAATAATCTCAATCGAGTGAAGAATTCATATAAATCACCTTATTTCATATTGATTCTTTTTTTTATAAGATTTCACTAAATAAAACTTAATTATACAAGAAGAAGCTCTTGCTCTCCAAATTAAAAATCTATATTTAATTGACAGAATGATTGAGACTAATACAATTTGAATTGCTCCATGCGAGATGATTTTTGGAACACAATTAAATGATGATACTCACAAGTTAAATTTGTTCTTTCAAACTCCAAACGAGATGATTATTGGAACCCATTTATAATATTTGAAGCTAATAATACATAAAAGTTTGTCAAGATTTTTCAAGTTTCATACAAAATGATGTTTACAAGTTAGTTATGATATTAGAAGTTCCAAATCATACAATCTCACAAGTCAAGTTTGATTTTTAAACCTCCAGATAATGATGTTAAAAAAATTGACGCATAAAAGTTCATTTTTTGTATTTTAAGGTCTAGACGGGATGATGCTCAAAAGTCTGGTGTTCAAACTTTAGATGTCGTCTTCCGAGCTTTAGATGATTATATGATCCTACAGGGTGGTTCACACGAGATGATGCTCAGATGAAATAAAATCTTTAATATTAACATTTTTTCAAAATATTATTAAATAAAAATTTATATAAAAAGAATATTTATTATTCTAACAAAAGGTTAACATTTAATTGAGGAATATGATTCAGATTAATATAATTTCAACTATATTACCTTAAATTAAATAAATTTAAATATAATTTATATATAAATAATTATTTATACAAAAATAATACTTTCCCGTCCCCCAAAATTATATATGGAAGTTTGTAGTAATCATAGTGGAGAAAAGGGTCCCACAATGAAGGTATTGTTAAATAAATTAGAATAAATAGTGTAAGTTAAAAGGGTAAAATTATAAGAATTATATGTGGGGTAATATCTAAAAATAGGGTATGTATAATTTTGGAGGTCGTACTAAAAAAGAAAGATAGTATGCATAATTTTGGAGGATGAAGAGAGTATCATATAATTTAAATAATAATTTAAAGTAATTTTCCATCGAATTTTGACGAATTATGGACTAGTGAATATTGAATAGAAAGAAAGAGAAAGAAGATAAATGAATGATGAATATAATTCTTCACAACATGTGCTCATATGTGCCTTCTTTTATCGAATTCCATTGGGGTCTGGAACCTTATTTTTTTCACTATAGTGGTTTTATGATTTGTTTTGGGGCGAATATATGGCATCTATTTTTTATTTTTTATTTTGAATTGAAAACTATAAATCATATTCAAGAAATATCATTAAATACAATATCTCTAAGCTATCTAGAAAAATCTGTTGTCCAACACCTCGACTGAAGGATATTTCTAAGAAATCTGGCTACACTATGAACAGCTGTATTAGCAGTTCTATACAAACATGTTGATAACCTCTGTGACGTCTTATGAAGAAATAGGTGTTCCTCCTCCGGGTTAGCCATCACTTGTGCAGCAGCAAGGGAATCGGTGAAAATCTCCTCCGGAAGCAGTTGATGCTCCACACAAGCCATAATACCATGAACAATAGCCATTACTTCACCCAACATAGCATTTGTAGCAGGAGACGTCCTCTTGGAGATAGCAAGCATAAGTTTTCCTTCACCATTCTGAATTCGTTCTCAGCTTGGCAAAACAGGACATCCACATCAACCCTATAACATCCTCTCCTCGGTCGCTGCCAAGTTTCACCCCAAGCACGTCCGGTGGTAGGAAAGTAGGACATGCCGCCTGAAACTCCTCCCAATAAATTATGCAAAATTTGGCACTTAAACACCCAGATTTGCCATAGCATCATACTCCAGAGCTCATATTCATCACTCTCAAATTCATTTTTGCCAAACCCTCAGTCTTGCTGAGAGCTCTTCAGAAACGTGATTCCTTCTAGCTGTGTCTGATCATTGGGAAGTAAATAAGGCAGTGTTCAGTTGAGTCCCACCTATCCTTGTAATGACCACATACATATGCCATCAATCGGAACATGATGTGTCTTCAAATTTAATATTAGAGAAACACTTTAGCCTTAGGTGGAATGGAAAGGTCCATACCATTTGACTCCAAAGCACTTCTTTGCGGGTCAGCGTCGAAATATCCAATCTCAAGTAAATAAGTCGTTTTGACGAAGAATAGGCCACGGGGGTCCAGATTTCATCGCAATCGCCATGCTCGTCAATAGGGGTTCGTCATACCGCCTCTGCCTCTTGCGGCCACAACAGTTGTTCAACTACAGCCTATTTATTGAATCATATTATTTGAAATTTATGCTCTCACCGTCATTCATGATCCCACCTTAATTAATATGAGATTTTTATTCTTACTCTCTCCTTGATATATGATCTTGTGTGGGTTAATAAGAGAATTTTATTATATTTTCTTATACAATCTTACTTTTATTTCTTTTAATAATATACAAATAATTTTATTTTATTGTTTTGTAAATTATAATCCTCTCTCAACTTGAAAACTCAAACTCAAATATAAAAAATTTTCATATATATTTTTGGGAAAATGAACAGATCCACCCACCCTTCAAGTAGTAGCCCTTATAGCGTATAACCCCCTTACTAACTGTGTGTGCAACTAAATTCCCGAACTCAACAAACGGCTCAATTAAGCCCCTCTGACCAAATGGCGTTTTGCTACCGTTAGTCAACCATTTTTTTTTACTTTTAATTAATTCGTCATAGTTTTTAATTATTTTTTCTTTAATATTTAATTTTATTATGTTTTAATATAATGTTAATTTAAGATAATTAACTGCAATTACCGTATGTATCTAATCAATTAAAATCTAAAGAAATAACAAAATGAATCTTGCTAGCTGCAAACTGCAACCCGTATATAATATATATATAATCTAAAGAAAAATTAATAATGTATTAAAATGTAAAGAAATAACAAAATGAAATTAAGAAGAAGCATGGCCTGACCCTAATACGTGTAAACTAAGAGCAGTTGCATATATATAGTTCAATAAGGATAAGGGCATTGAAGGCCGACGAAGATATGATGCAGCAAATACTTTGTCATTATTCTATAGGCTTCTTGTGTTAAATTCTCCCCATCCCAACTAATGTGTTTGTTGGGCTCTGCACAAGCAGAAACGCCGTCTGCTCCGCACATTCTTGTCAAGTCGAGGTTGTAGCTGCCGCCTCCACTCCCACAGCAAACCATGAGGTCCATTCGACCAACAGCGTAGGTCTCTAATCTTTCATAAGCTGTGAAATAATCCCCATAGATGACCATGGCATCAGGGCTTTCTTCTTGGTTGAATTTGTCGATGGCTCGTTGCAGTAGAGCATTATGGTAGATTGCAAGGTCATCGCTCACTTCAAACATGTCGTTGTTGCCTGGGAAAGCCGTGCGATAAATGGGAAGTCGGAAGATAGTGTATAGTCCGGGCACCACCACCTTTCTTGCCCCTAAACTAATCACCCTCTGTCAAAATTAAACAAATAGTGCTTAGTATTTAATAAATATTAATTGGTCTCTTAATATATATATATACACACGCATGTATATATGTATGATTAGCCAAATTAAATCACTTACACCAACAGCAGCCATGATCGCATCCACAACTTTTGGTACCAATGTGACTTCTATTTCGTGAATGGTCTTTCCTTGGAATAAAGCGTAGTGATAATCGCTTCCACCAAAAGGTCCCAACATAAAAAGTGAGTTTTCGAGTTTCCCGCTAGAATCTGATAAAATTCAACAAATTAAATTTTGCTCATGTATGCATATAATATCTAGTAACTAGTTCATTCAAAAATACTCCTAAGGATTAATTAATTGGTTTTGGATGTTTACCTTTTTGGATGGAACAAAAATAAGCAGACAAGGAATCCAACTGCACCGACAGAGAAGTGTTGGTCACCGGAGAGGAGATGTTGAGAGCAGCCAATGCATCCCACGGCAACGCCGTTGCGCCCACCACGGCGAAGTTGACGCCGTGACTGAAATCAGCGTCATACTTTTTGAAGGGTGGGAGTAAAGGAAGACCAGCATCCATTGCTGCACATGCATAATACGTACATAATTCATTATAAATACATGCAATGCAACAAATTAAAATTAAGGCATTATCGAGAATTAATGAAAAAGATGATAGGTACCAAAATAGTCGATCATAAGGTTTCCGTTGGAGGCGCGGCCGGTAGGACCCATCGGGAAATCACCACCGTAAGGCAGGCGGGCGAGAGGGGTGGCCGCTCCCACCGGCATCTCACGGATTAAATTGCCCACATCGGAAATTGAATCTCCAAACTGATAAATTTCGTTAATTTTGCACATTTTAAAGAGGCCGACGTTGCAATTTTCAAATGTCGTCAAAAGTGTGCTCTCCACCGGGTTTATATAAATCATCAAAATTGCAGAGCTTGGGGAGCTCAGTGGCAACGGCGTAAGACGGCGGCTGAGCGTAGGATGGTGGCGGAGCGTATGAAGCGTGAGAAAGGAACAGAAAGTTAAGTATAACAAGTGCGATGATCGATTTGATGGGAGTTGAAGAGGAAGCCATCGTTTCAATTAATATTAGAAGAAGATAGGATTAATGAATTGTGACTTGTGAGAAGCATTGGATTGGTATATATTTATAGTTACAGAATGTATAAAACAGAATGCAATTAGGAGTAGGACTAGGTTTAAGATTAGGATTTGCATATCCCGCCACCTAATTCCATCGGGAAACGATTAAGATACATCATAAATAATTACGCGTGTAGGTTTCTTTAGATATAGAGTGTTTCACGCTTTCCACAATTAACTAACTGTATTTAGTAAAACAAGAGTAATAAATTAATTTTGGGCAAATATTTGATAAGCCGCCTATTTCGTGTAAAGAAAAGAAAATTACTCTCTTAATATTGTAGTAATGTTGATATGAATAATAAATTTTTTAAATACTTATTTATGTAAGACTCGGGTTAAAACAATCTGATTTTTAATTTGACCCATCCTCACCCTGAGAATAAAGAAAAAGTATTAAATATTGTCTCATCGTTAGTAATTAATTAAAAAAAAAAAAACTAGCAAGGTATCCAAATAAGGATATATTTAAGATATCGACAAACATATTACATAGATATGCCGTGAAATAAAAAGAAAAAACAAAATTGGAGGTGCCAAGGTATCAGAGTTTGAATTATTAATATTAAAGGAAGGCAAGTCTAGTTCCTATTCCCTAGAGATGTACCTTCAGTTAACTTTGCGGCAATTGAGACGAACCTCACCCTCGGGTGCACTAGGAACTTGGAGATGGGAAAGCTTGAACATAGCAAGCCCAAAGTCCCTGCGGAAGCGTAGAAGGTCTGAAGCATATGTTTCCACCCAAGTCTTGGTGTTTGGACTAGATGTCAGCTGCTGGTCCACAAACAGTAATCCTCTTCCTTGCAAAAGACTACGGTAGTATACTTCACCGAAACCTTTTCCTGCTCCTTCGTAGTCCATCCTCATCGCTCCATCCTCTAACGATGAGCCATTTTCCGATGATGACGGAGAAGGTGACATAGATGGTGCTGATGCAGAATTATTGCTGCATTGTGATCTCAAAACCTCCACAAATTCAGCATTCATGGAAGGGTCCGGTTCATTAGTTTTATTGAAGTTAAATAGCCGGTTACGGATGAAATTGCAGTGAACCATTCCAGTGCTGTGGGCGCCTATGTTACAAGAAGAGCAAATGAAAAATTACAACGAATAACTCTTCTATTAACTCAGGGAAAACTCAAAGAATCACAGAACATATGCATTTATGACCTGTTACTGCTAACAACTAATGTAGGAAATGCATCATCCCACCTATGCTGTAGTGTAACTAGGAGCTCAGAGAATCATAGAAAATATCATCAAGGGAAGACATGGATATAAGAATACAGCATTAGTTTAGTTTAAAAGGCTAATTCACATATATAGAAATAATATAATTAAACAGGGAATTCTTTGCATATATTATAGGTTTAAGGGGTAAAGAAAATTGAAAAACAGAAATTCTGTGAATAACTTTCGGTCTTAGATGTATTTCCCCAATTCCAACAGTTAACATTCACGTTCATTTCCGCTACGGCAGAAGAATACAAAGCAACAACCTACTGACAAGCATAACGATTCTACACGACAACATCATCCATCAGGTCAGATTTCTAAGCAATGTGTACTCTAAATAATAAATTGAGTAAGAAATAAGCTCATAGTGTTATAAGATAATGACATCCCTAATCTCGAGATGAAACTCATTTCCTTGCAGATCAAGAGATTACCTAGCAGAGCAACTGTTTCTCTAGCATCGAATCCTTTTGCTGCAAATGAATGGAGTGCATCCAAGAGGCTTGAGTTAGGACTAGGAAGATCAGTAGCTGCATTTAGTGGAAAAGCCGTTCTTCTGTCGCTTCGACCGGTTAAAACAGGATAGAACTGGCCTCCAGCCTGAAACACCAAATATCATCATAATTCATTCACAGAAAAGTTTTGAACACTCTACATATAATATATTTATATATACATAGACACAGAGAGATACCAGGAGGACACCCTCTCTTGCTGATAAAACTACAATATCAGCGCAAGAAACTACTCCAGGGCACTCCTGCTCGAGTCTCGACTTGATAATGTCAATCTGTTCAAATCCTTTTATAGATTGATTGGGAGCAGCCTCTTTCTCACTCTTCATTTCACCATCAGAATCCAATAGAATCGAAGCGTCACATCCCTATATAGGTTAATATTTCACGATACTCAGTCAAAAAATTCCTCTGAAATATTCATAAACAAACAGCAATTTCAAGGTAAAACCGCCAACTCCGCGACAACTAGACTTCGAGAAACAAAGTCGCAGCGTCGACCAACATAAACATTCCAATCTCAAACTATAAAAAATTTAGAGAACTATAAACAACACGAAAAACGAAAATCACCATGACGAAGCAGTCATGGAAAGCAAGCCTCAACAGAGCAGGACCAACATTCTTCATCTGGTGCAATTCTCTGACCGTTGATCGTATTATCTTCTCAGCTGATGGACACGATTCGCTGTAGTAGTCATATCTAAGCCGCTCCTGAGCTCCAGCATCAGAGTGAGACTCATCTTCTCCGAGATTACGCCGATCTTCGAGAACCGAACGCGAATCAGTTGCAGCTTTCTGATTCTTCAACGAGATCAGAACGCACAACAAAAAAACCAAAATGCTCAGTTTCTTCGTGAGATCCATGAAGAAAATCTCCTCTCTCAGTGTGAGTTGTGCGTGTGAGAGAGTGTGTGTGTTTTGAGTTGCAGAAGCTGGTGGAAAAGGCTGTGAAAGAAGGTAGTTTTATAGTGCGCCAGAGGGACTGAATGAGCGCGGGAGAGGATTGCGGAATGACGAGAGTGCCCCTCTAGCTGGACGTTACGAGTGTTGTATGGTAATGGGTAGAATAGGAAATTTAGAATCCGACTACCAAAGTTTGTTATGTGCAGTGTGCGCACATTTTATAAGGGAAATTATCTGCTTTAGGCCATGAACCCTTATGTATGTTTCTTTTTTTAAAACATTTTTTGGAAATTAATATATTGAATTCTTGCACTTTTTTTTCCAATCATACTTGAGATGTAAAAAAGTTTCTTCTAGCCATGTTTTCCATTTATACTTTGTAGACAGGATTCAAATTAAATGAATGATGGATAATAACTATTTGCAACATTCACATTTTGCCTTCTTCTATCGAATTTCTTTGGGATTTATGTTTTAGTTTTTCACTCTACTGAATATACAACACGAGCTAGTGTTATAACCAAATACTATTTATTAGATTCGATAGAGAAAAATATATAATTAGCTAGCCTCATTAAGCAAGGTATTTTAAAATATTAGAGCATCTCCAATGAGAGGTGTTTAAGGGGATGCTTAAATACAAGTCCCCATATTAGCACCTTGTCTCTTCAGTGATTGTGAATATATTGATAAGATAAATGGACACACAGTAAATTATGAATGAATCTTTCAAGATGAGGGAAAGCGTTTGATTTCACTAGCAACATTTGACTTTACTTTTTAGTTTTCTTTTTTTAGCAAGAAATTGCACAAAACAAGAATCCGTTAAAACGCATAGCTTGATTTTAGTTTGGCCAAATATTTATGTATAAATTTGTTTTCGAGAGTAATTAGTTTGGGCTGCCGGAATGAACCGTTGGAATTATAAATTATTTTAAACAGTGGTGATACATGATAGAGTATGCCTGAATTGGTAGGGTGTGGGCATTTGCATTGGATAAGATGATATGTATAAAATGAAATGAGAGAGAGCTGAGTGCTGAATCACACGTACACGCGTCACATAGTTAGAGACGTGGCATCCATTCGTATCCCTACAAACTCTATATATATCCCTCTTACAACTCCCACTCTCCAATCACTTAATTCAACTCTTCTGCATTCCAACAACCAACATTTCACTCACTACTTCAAAACTCAAATTTCCATTCATTATCCAAAAATGTCGGCTCGCGAGCAAGGCTACAGAGCTGGTGAAGCCAAGGGTCACGCTCAGGCAACTCTCTCTCTCTCTCCTATTTTTATACGTACTCTCCATTATATTCAATTAATGAAAAAAATACAATTAGTTTTTAGTAAGTTTGAGGAAAAATAGAGGCTCGAAGTTGATCCACAATACAAACACTAATGACGATAGTATCTCTCTTTTACTTGTTTTGGCAATGTGATCTATAAATATAGTGTGATTGCAATCTGCAGGAGAAAACCGGGCGCGCGGTGGAGACGGTGAAGGACAAAGCTCAGGGGGCGAGGGACAAGGCCTCGGAGGCAGCGGAAGCAACGAGGGAGCGCGGCCGCGAGACCAAGGAGCAGACGGGGAGCTACGGGCAGGCCGCCAAGGACAAGGCCGCCGGCGCGGCGGAGGCCACCAAGGACAAGGCCGCCGGCGCGGCGCAGGCCACCAAGGACAAGGCCGCCGGCGCGGCGCAGGCCACCAAGGAGAAGGCGTCAGAGATGGCGGAAGCGGGAAGGGAGACGGCGGCGGCAGGGAGGGAGAAGAGCGGCGGGTTCCTGCAGAAGACTGGGGAGCAGGTGAAGGGGATGGCGCAGGGCGCGGCGGAGGCGGTGAAGCACACTTTTGGGATGGCGGAGGAGGATGAAGAGGATGCGCTTAATAAGAAAAGGGATAATTATTAGGGTGTGGAATTTGTGCTGTGGTTTTGTTGTTTTTTGTTTATGGGGTATTCTTCTTGCCTTTTTTCGTAAGAAGCCCACTCCCAACTCTCTCCCCCTCTCATCTTAACGGCAGTTGGGAGCTTTGTTTTATGTGTATTTCAAATAAAACTTATAGTATATCTTTCTCCTACTCCATGTTTCTTACTTCCATTGAGTATATCAAATGGCATGTCACTTGAAGAAATACGCGTGACTTTTGTTGGTAGAAAAAAGATCTTAAAATAGAAGGTATGTTTTTATACAACCAATCTCATCTTCGTCAATTATTAGTTATTACGATATATGCATACCTCTATTTCATTTTTTTTTTTTAGTTGGGGGAGTTGGGGAGGGGGAGCACTGGGGTTTGAACTCGAAACCTCACTGTTCACACACAGGAGGTCGCACCTCTAATTCATTTAAAAACCTTTTAAACTCCTATGTCACACAGGAGGTCGCACCTCTAATTCATTTAAAAACCTTTTAAACTGCTATGTCCGAAGATTTGGATATCAGGATGTCTTACTTAGATGGACCTTAGAGCATCTGCATCGCTTACACGATAGCGGCTTACTCGTGTAAGGCTGCTATCGTGTAAGCCGATGCAGTCGGCGCCTACACGTGGGCTACACGTTCTAACGTGTAGCCCATTTGTCCATTTATAAAAAGCGCGTGTGAAACACGCGCCATTAGCATAACAAATATCATGTAAGTTATCATGTAACCTTAATGCAGTATTTTTACATCATGTGGTCTCCCTCATAAAGTAAGCTATCATGTAAACTATCATGTAACACCAATATAGATGCTCTTAGACTATGTTTATTTACAACCCTCTCTGTAGGTTATGCGAATATGATTAAAAAAATTAAAAATTAAAAATAACCCTCGGAATAGGTAATTAAAATAAATAAATAACTTGAGAATATGATTAAAAAATAAATAAATAAATAAATAATAATAATAATGATAATAATAATAATAATAATAATAATAATAATAATAATAATAATAATAATAATAATAATAATAATAATAATAATAATAATAATAATAACTCGACCAACCTTTCACTTAATCTTTTCAATCAAATAAGAAAATGCCATTTGGTATTTTATAATGAAAAGATATGATACTCCAATTCACGATAAAGGTAGTGTAATCGTGAATGCAGTGTAATGAGAGGACACAGGTTTGAAGAAAAATCTTAGGAGATGTATATAAAATGAAGAAAAATTATTATATGAATTTTATGTGAATGAGATGATAAAGTGTAAGAGCATCTATAGCCGGGCGTTTGAAGCACCGGGTCGATGCAGTGATTGGGGCACACCGCGCTCTGGAGACTCGCGGTGGTGCGTCCCCAATGGTAAGCGAAGCCTCGGGTCGATAGGGGGGAGAGGGTGATTGCGTGCGGGAGACGCGCGAAAATATAAAAAATAAAAAAAAATGAAAAATTCGTGCGCTGCCGTGGAGAAAACGAAAATTCGTCTGAAACCTTCTTTTGGTTTTGGTTCGGGGCGGTGGGGGTGGTGGGGGTGGGGTTTGGGTTGGGGGCCTTGGGGCGGGCTGGGGGTATTGGTGGGGTTTGGGTATTGTTTTAATTTTTTATATTTTTTTTAATCTTAAGTTTTGATTTGTTTTAAAATTCTAAATTTTTATTATAGTTTTAATTTTAATTATGTAACCTTTTGTAATTATTTATGTTATGTAATTTTTATTGTAATGTTTGAATTTTATTTTTAATGAAAATTTGAAATTTTAAAATAGAAGTATAGAATTTGGGATTTTGTGGAAATGAGGATTTATACACCAACTTAAGGACCAATGCATTGGAGAGTGGGGTGCTTAGGTGAGGACCACCATTTAAACACCAATTTAAGCACCTTGGGCTGTGGATGCTCTAAGAATCTATATTCAAAAATGGAAAAATCATATTTATTATGGACGGATCATCAAAATTAAAAAAAGGACCATATTTACATGCATGAATTGAATAATAAATAATAGGAAAAAAAATATTTAAACTGAAGGGGCAATTAATAAAGTATAAAAATGATAAATTTTTTAATTAAGTTATAAGTTGCATCCATAAAAAAAAGAGAAATAATCTTTTTAATAAAAAAATTAGATTTGTAAGAGTTCATTCACTACAAAAAAACACGTGAACAATGGCAGAATTTTACGACGGGAGAGTTCCCATCGAGAAGAATGGCGGCGTTCTCGACGGATTTTTGACGGAATTTAAGTCCCGTCGTATTGGAGTTCATTACTTATTCGACATAATCTTGATGTTATGCACATTGAAAAAAATGTGTTTGACAATATCTTTAATACTATAATGAATGTTAAGGGCAAAACAAAAGACACAACCAAGTCTCGTGAAGAGTTGAATATGTTTTGTCGTAGGCCCGAATTGGGAACGATTGATGCCTTGGGGCGGTATCCAAAGGCTTCTTACATGCTTGATAATGATGATATGATAATCTTTTTGAAGTGGATAAAAGACCTCAAATTTTCTGATGGCTATGCATCGAATATGGCTAGGTGTGTTAACTTGAGCACTCTTCAAATGTTTGGGATGAAAGCCATGATTGTCATGTTATGATGCAACGGATCTTGCCTGTTGCATTTAAGGAACTTCTTCCAAACAATGTGTGGAAGGTAATAACTGATCTTTATCTTTTCTTTAAAGAATTGACATCTCCGGCAAATGCAGCAAAACATTCCAGTAATTCTATGTAAACTGGAACAAATTTTTCCACCAAGTTTTTTCGACTCCATGGAACACCTTTCAATACATTTGGCAAATGAAGCAATGATAGCAGAGCCCGTTCAATATAGATGGATGTATCTATTTGAAAGGTATCTGAGAAAGTTGAAAAAAACTGTGAAAAATAAAGCCAAGGTAGATGGATCAATTACAAATGCCTACCTTGTTGAAGAAGCCATTGCATTTTGTTCTTATTACTTCGAAGAACATGTAAGAACAAAGCAACGAAACGTTCCTCGTAACTTTGCTGGTAGTTCATCATCAGGTGGTATGGAAGAACACCCTGATACGTTGTTTGTTTTCAAGTATGCCGGGAGAGGGTTTGGAAAAAAGTCAAACAGATTTTTAAGCAAGGATGAGTATGATGTTGCACATTTGTATGTCTTAAACAATTGTTCAGAGATAACAAAAATTTACACACGGTACATAACTTCTTCATTATATACCTCATTACTATAATCATAACAATTATGAATTTCTAACTTCTTAATTATATAGATTGTTTGTTGATGAAATCAATGCAAGTACCCAAACATTTCACCGAATCAACTTCAAATCAAGCTCAACAAGGAGTTTCCCGATTGGTTCAAGTTATATGTAAGCATATGAATACCTTTAAGTTTCTCACCAAGTTATGATATTAACTCTACATTTCATTATGTTAGGTTGCAGATCCAAATAATCGAGTGGAGAACTCTGACTTGAAGAGTTTGTCTTTAAAACCATTTCAAAGAGTCACTACTTTCTAAAGATTTTATGTGAATGGTTTTAAATTTCACACGATCGAATACGGATCAAAGAAATCAACCTACAATAGTGGATTGTGTGTAAAAGATTTGGAGTTGGACGGAGTTCAGTTAGATTATTATGGATGTTTAGTTGAAGTAGTGGTGCTTGAGTATTCTGGTGTACCAACTAAAATGACCACACTTTTCAAATGTGAGTGGTTTTACCCCAGACCATCAGGGACGTTGGTTGATCGTGACTTCAAATTGATTTCAGTTAACCAGCGTTGTCGATATGACAACTATGAACCATTCATCCTAGCAACTCAAGCTTCTCAAGTATTTTACTGCATATATCCAAGTAAAAATCAAAGTAGGAGAGATTGGTTGGCAACTTGTAAGGTGAAGGCAAGATCACTTGTAGAAGTACCAACTATTCAAAATATTCCTATGGATCCTACTCATTTTCAAGAAGAGCTTGTTGATAGAACCCCTCACACGACAACTGATGATGATATAATGTCAATTCATCCAGATGGTGCTTTGGTATATCTAGTAGATGAGGATGCTGAAGAAGATGTTGACAACAATGAATATATCTTAGAAACATCTGACTCTACAAATAATGATTCAGATGATTGCGAATAAAACACGTGCTTGTGTTTATTTTGGGCATGATGTTTTTTCTACCTTTGATCTTTGATCTTTGAAATTCAGGTAAATAATGATTCAGATGATTGCTTAGATCTTTGAAATGACTATCATCC
This sequence comes from Salvia miltiorrhiza, assembly GCF_028751815.1. Classification (NCBI taxonomy): domain Eukaryota; kingdom Viridiplantae; phylum Streptophyta; class Magnoliopsida; order Lamiales; family Lamiaceae; genus Salvia; species Salvia miltiorrhiza. Next base: position 8,679,045 of record NC_080393.1, read on the forward strand.
TTGTTTTTTCTACCTTATGCAATGATATGATATTATGATATCAAAATTCTAAAAATCATTCATGTTGTTATATAATCGGCATATATCTTATTTATACAACTCTTATTTTGTAATATAGATGAGCACCCAGCCACTTGGTAGCACCTCTACTTCTAGTGATGTGGTCCAGCAGCAGCAGCCTACATCGTCACATATCTCTTGGTCAGGCGAGAATATCACTGTTATTCCTAATGGGAAGATTTTATGCACTTTAACTAATGGGTATTTAATTTATAATGTTTTAATATAATTTATAATGTTTTAAAATACTTATAAAACCTCTAATTTGTCATTTACGACCCAGCAATAAAATTCGGCGTCATACATCACGTACATTTCAATCATACATAGAGATCACTGGCACCTCATGGAAGGCGCTTACTGAAGACACGATTGAAGTTTACTTCAATCGGTTTGTAGTAAGTGATATTGTTTAATTATTTTCCTAACACTATTATAATATTAATATTATATAAGAAATTGATATCATCTAAAATATACAGAATGCATTTGAGTTGGACCCTTCTATGTATTCAAGAAGTTATCCGCACTGCATGGATCAGGATGGCTAGAGTTGCTTACAAGGTCTTTTTGAGCGCGACAAAGAAGCTCGTCTTAATTGAAAAGAAGACGCCACTATATCTGAGGGAAAATGTTGAAACGGCTTGGAAAGCCTATTGAGATCTACCTGAAGTGAAGCGCATATCCGAGCAGGCGAGCAAGAATCGACGCTCTGAACCTGGTGGTCCCGGTACAGGAATCGTCATACATCATGGCGGCTCACGTAGTGCCATTGACCACGCCGAGCATATGGTGAGTTAAATAATTTATTTCATTGTAATAAATTAAATCATATATATATATATATATATATATATATAGAGAGAGAGAGAAGCTAAATATTCGAGAGAAGCAGAGAAGCTGAATAAGTCAATAATTTTACTGAATACGCCAACAATTTTACTTAACGGAATAAATGTGTGTGTTATTAACTGAATATCTGTTCATGCGGTCTTTTGATTTATTCAGTAAAATTATTGACTTATTCAGGTTCTCTACTTCTCTCGAATATTTAGCTTCTCTATTGATCCTTTCCCGATATATATATATATATATATATATATATATATTATTAACATCTTATGTTTTTATTATAGGCTCGGGAAAAGAATATCCCAGTTGACTGTGCTGCGTATGATACATTTCTATGCATACACCGGAAGGAAGGGTTATACTGGCCCACGTTTCGAGGCACACGCGGTAAGTGTATTACTAATGTGTATGATTTCTTTAATTTGTGTTAAAGTTTCATTATTCCATTTTTACTTGAATATTTAGTTAAAAAGCTAATTTTATATTCTTGGTAGATTTATAATGATGAGTAGTTAACATTTGAAAATTTTCTTTTCTTGTCATTTTTCTTTTCTTATTGGAAAAGCCATTTCATATTTCTTGTCATTTTTTGTATGAAATTTGTATTGAATTAGTTTTAATTCAATTCAACTAATTGTAGGTGAAGATTCAAAGTCGCATTCAAGATATTCAAGCCACTGAGGATAGGGTTCCAACACCAAAAGAGGTACACAACATCTTTAAGGAGGTGGTGAAGAAGGACCCGAAAGGCCGTGCGCTCGAGATGGGAATGATGACACAAATGGTGTCTAGTGGATCTACTACTCAGTCCACTAGCACGTCTCAGACTGCCCCTGATGTTTCTGTTGAGGAGGTCGAGACGGTAAGAGCTGAAGTGAATGCTAGGTTGCTAGAGGGAACAACCTCAAGGCACGTATGATGGAGCAAGATGGCACCATTAATGATCTCAAGAGTATGTTGGCGGAGTTTATGGCAAATATGAAGAGGGGTCATAATCCTTGATACTATTTATGAAGTTTGAATTTATGTTGTGTTGAGTTTGGATTTATGTAGTAACTATGGAGTTAGGATTTTTGATACTTGATATTTAGCTTAATTTAGGTATGTTGAATTTGGATGTTTATTAAGTATGTTTAAATTTGGATATTTATTATAAGTATATTTGAATTTGAATATTTTATATTGATTTTTACAGGATATTCAATATTAAAAGAAATATATATATATATACATACAGAATAATTGTTGACGGATTGCCGACGGAAAGTAAAACTTGTCAAATTCTCGACGGATTATCGACGGAATTCTCCCATCGTTAATTCTCGACGGGAGTTTCCGTAGACAATCCACCATAAATCAGTGAGATACAACATAATTTTCCCACGCTTTAACGACGGCCGTAAATATTTTCTCAACGGAATTTCCCGTCATTAGTTAATTTCCCCACGATTAAATTAGTGACTCCCGATTTGTGTCAACAATCTATAGAGAAATAGAATAACGACGGCATTTTCAATTTTGCCGACGGTATTTTCCGTCGAGAAATGCGATTTTTTTTTTTTGTAGTGATATATGATATCAGTACTTCATTTTCCATATTAATCTTACTTCTGTCAATTTACAAAACTTCCATTGGTGTAAACTAAATCTCTTCAAATTTATGTCAAAACTATATCGTTGATGAAATCATTTAATCATATCATTGGACGTATCAAAAGACCTAATATGAAATATCAACATAACAAAGACGAGATTTTGCAAATAAATTAATATAAAAAATTTCCAGTAATAACTAAACTCCTATTACAACTGGGTGGGTTAAATTAAAAATCAGATTGCTGTTAGAATTTTAACCTGACTCATACATAAATAAGTATTTATAAAATTTCAAATCAACATTATTAAATATTAAGGGAGTAATTTTCTTTTCTTTACACGAAATAGGCGGCTTATCAAATACTAGCATTAATATATATATATATATATATATATATATATATATATAGGGTGTGGTTCTAGAGATAACTACATTATTTGTGAGAACGGGAGAACCATCAAATCTAATGCATCCACTGTAAAAATTAATGCATTCGCTGTTAAAATTAATGCACTAAAAAAATTTAAAAAAAAATGCTCCTTTCAGGATTCGAACCCAGGATCTGGGTTCATCCAACAAGATGATGCATCCACCGTAGATCTTGATGATCGAATGGCTGAAAATGGTTCTCCGGTCTTCTTTTATTTATGGTTCTTTCTTGAACCTCTCCCTATATATATATATATATATATATATATATATATATATATATAATCAAATACTAGTATTTGCCAAATATTAATTTATTACTCCTATTTTACTAAATACAGTTAGTTAATTGTGCAAAGCGTGAAACACTATATCTGAAGAAACCTACACGCGTAATTATTTATAATGTAAAATCTATAAAAATGTATCTTAATTAATCGTTTCCCAATGGAATTAGGTGGCGGGATATGCAATTCCTAATCCTAATTGCCTTCTGTTTTACACATTCTGTAACTATAAATATATACCAATCCAATGCTTCTCAGTTCTCACAAGTCACAATTCATTAATCCTATCTTCTTCTAATATTAATTGAAACGATGGCTTCCTCTTCAACTCCCATCAAATCGATCATCGCACTTGTTATACTTAACTTTCTGTTCCTTTCTCACGCTTCATACGCTCCGCCACCATCCTACGCTCAGCCGCCGTCTTACGCCGCCGCCGCTGAGCTCCCCAAGCTCTGCAATTTTGATGATTTATATAAACCCGGTGGAGAGCACATTTTTGACGATATTGAAAATTGCAACGTCGGCCTCTTTAAAATGTGCAAAATTAACGAAATTTATCAGTTTGGAGATTCAATTTCCGATGTGGGCAATTTAATCCGTGAGATGCCGGCGGTGGGAGCGGCCACCCCTCTCGCCCGCCTGCCTTACGGTGGTGATTTCCCGATGGGTCCTACCGGCCGCGCCTCCAACGGAAACCTTATGATCGACTATTTTGGTACCTATCATCTTTTTCATTAATTCTCGATAATGCCTTAATTTTAATTTGTTGCATTGCATGTATTTATAATGAATTATGTACGTATTATGCATGTGCAGCAATGGATGCTGGTCTTCCTTTACTCCCACCCTTCAAAAAGTATGACGCTGATTTCAGTCACGGCGTCAACTTCGCCGTGGTGGGCTCAACGGCGTTGCCGTGGGATGCATTGGCTGCTCTCAACATCTCCTCTCCGGTGACCAACACTTCTCAGTCGGTGCAGTTGGATTCGTTGTCTGCTTATTTCTATTCCATCCACAAAGGTAAACATCCAAAACCAATTAATTAATCCTTAATTATGAGTATTTTTGAATGAACTAGTTACTAGATATTATATATATGCATACATGAGCAAAATTTAATTTGTTGAATTTTATCAGATTCTAGCGGGAAACTCGAAAACTCACTTTTTATGTTGGGATCTTTTGGTGGAAGCGATTATCACTACGCTTTATTCCAAGAAAAGACCATTCACGAAATAGAAACCACATTGGTACCAAAAGTTGTGGATGCGATCATGGCTGCTGTTGGTGTAAGTGATTTAATCTAGCTAATCATACATATATACGTGTGTGTGTGTGTATACATATATATATTAAGAGACCAATTAATATTTATTAAATACTAACTAAGTAGTATTTGTTTAATTTTGACAGAGGTTGATTAGTTTAGGGGCAAGAAAGGTGGTGGTGCCCGGGCTGTACACTATCTTCCGACTTCCCATTTATCGCACGGCTTTCCCAGGCAACAACGACATGTTTGAAGTGAGCGATGACCTTGCAATCTACCATAATGCTCTACTGCAACGAGCCATCGACAAATTCAACCAAGAAGAAAGCCCTGATGCCATGGTCATCTATGGGGATTGTTTCACAGCTTATGAAAGATTAGAGACCTACGCTGTTGGTCGAATGAACCTCATGGTTTGCTGTGGGAGCGGAGGCGGCAGCTACAACCTCGACTTGACAAGAATGTGTGGAGCAGACGGCGTTTCTGCTTGTGCAGAGCCCAACAAACACATTAGTTGGGACGGGGAGAATTTAACACAAGAAGCCTATAGAATAATGACAAAGTATTTGCTGCATCATATCTTCGTCGGCTTTCAATGCCCTTATCCTTATTGAACTATATATATGCAGCTGCTCTTAGTTTGCACGTATTAGGGTCAGCTCATGCTTCTTCTTAATTTCATTTTGTTATTTCTTTACATTTTAATACATTATTAATTTTTCTTTACATTATATATATATATATATATATATTATACGGTCTGCAGTTTGCAGCTAGCAAGATTCATTTTGTTATTTCTTTCGATTTTAATTGATTAGATACATACGGTAATTGCAGTTAATTATATTAAAACATAATAAAATTAAATATTAAAGAAAAAATAATTAAAAACTATGACGAATTAATTAAAAGTGAAACTTAGTGAAATATATACAATAAGTTGTGGGAGAGAGAACCCCATCAGCTTAAACTGTATTTTTAGATGCTTGTGTAATAATGTTTTTTCTCAAAAAAGAAGATAAACAAGATGTTTGTCCAATATAATGTGATGGAGAAAGTCTTGAGTCGAATATTGCCGGTATAACGTACGCTTTAATTTCCCGATCTTGAGAGATTTAATATCACATTTTATTTGGGTGGTTTTATCTAACCGATGTCCACAATTGCCTCTATTAATTAATTATAAATGTTGTGTTTTTTTGGGGGGGGGGGGGGGGGTCAATTTTTGAGTTTTTTTTTTAATATAAATATATCAACAAAGACGAGGTTTTGCAAATAAATCAATATCAAAATTTTCCAGTAATAATTAAACTCCTATTATAAGTATAAAAAAGAAGCAAATGATTCCAAATAAGGAACTGTCATTCATTTGGGTCAAAAATATTCCAAAAGCAACCGTTTGAAAAAAAAATCAATTAATTCATAAGTTGACAACAACACATTGAACTCCTTGGAACAAATATACACTCGTCTACATTAATATCTGCGCAGTTTTCTCTTTCATCCGGTCAAAAATGCTGCAACTTTCTGCTACAGCCACAGAAGATTTAGGAGCTTGCAGGCCTCAACCAAAATTTATAAATATCAAACTTGAAATTCCTTTTTTAGTAGTCAGCTTTGTCAACAACAAGCTAATACTACTCCAGCAATCAAAACAATCTCAGATAACGCTCGTCTTTCTATCAAGGCTAGACTCCCTGTGAAAAGAGAGAGAAAACATGAAATCGAGTATGATTTAATCCCAAAGAAGAAGACAATATGACCAATAGGAGTCTCTGGGAATTCTATGCCGAAGAAAATTAGACACAGCTGAACCTGTCTGCAACAGATCAAGCCTAGATGTCATAGGATGTTAGTTACAACTACTTAACAATCAAGGTTTTGCATTGATTAATAGATTCCAAACTAAGTCTTGCACGGTTGCACCCCATCATTTAAACAACTTTCCAGGGCATGGAAAAGTTTAGTAACACTACCAGATTTCTAGTGATTTTTCAGTCTTTATGGTATTTTCTAAATGATCGATAACCCTTGTCCTATGTTTCTTACTTTCCAGTATGAGGAGCTGAACAGAATAAAGTAAACCCCATTGCAGTTAATGAAGTGCAAGCAACATATTGAACTGAACAGATAGAGACCACACAGGGGAAAACCAAGTATTATATATTGAATGATGACACTTGTAAACAAACTTCCAAATTTCTTACCGAAGAGTGCATTTGAGATAATTATAATGGGTACTATCTGGTGTTGCTTGTAGAACACAAATATCGAAGCATGTACTCATTAGAAGAACATGTATCTGCCAAATCTTGATGTAACCTAGTAACTGCCTTTTGCAAGGATTTCAGGGCAGGAAGCAGATTTCTGGAATTCTGCTGAATAGAACTTCCATGGGCTTTGCAAAGTTCCTGTCAAATAAAAGACCATCCAAAATTCAAACAAAATCAGATCAGCAAGGCTAAACGGAGATGCAAATAATATAGGGATCGTCTGCAAGAATTGTTTCAGCTTTGTATAACCTGGCACCACCGGAGGATGAACTCCAAATGTGGAGACTGCTCCAGAAGATCCCCAAGTGCTTGCACTAATCTCAGCAAATATCTGAAGGGGACTGCTGAAGCAACAGCTGGTATATCTACAGGACTAACAGCGACAATACACTTCTTTATTAAGGTATCTTCATTCAGACGTAGACTGAGTATCAGAGCTCTTTTTGGTTCATCCTCTTTTAGAGCTGCATCAACTGCCTATTTAGAAGGTAAATTAACAATAGATCAGACAAACTGAGAGTTACACTTGCACATCAATAAAGACATAATTCGTTGAATGAATTATGGAGTTATTTGTTTACAATTCGTGCAAAATATATGTGAGTGGACAATGGCCAAAACATCTAAAGGAACTTTTTCACCAAATATTAGTAATGCTCACCTCTGGTGTAACATCAATGTCCAGATCAGTGGGATCAAATATAAAGGACTCGTCCATGGAATATATCAATACCCCTTCTGTAGTTGCAGCAGCCCAGCTTCGGCCAGTCGGAGCAATTCTCAAGCACTTTGTACGAATAATAGGCCTACCATGGTTGGGCATTGATCCGGGAAGATCATATGCCAGTCTTTTTTGTGATTGCTTATCCACTCCTTCCTCTGTGTCACTGTCATCATCATCTATCAATTCCAATGGTCCAGTTTCAGTCATATTCTTTGAGTTTAAGAAATCAAGAACCCCATCCAATGATAGATTATGAGTTATCTGGAATCTTCGCAACAGTACCTGATAAGTATTACAGAAGATTTTCAGTACATCATGCAGATTAATATGGTATATAGAAAGGGAAAATCATTAAGAAGTATATAACTTCTTCCCACCACAAAAATTTCCACCCACCAAGCACACATGTATACAAGAGTTTTGTATTATAACATGAAATGACAACACAACAGTATAGACGCATAAAACTTAGTCTTCTTGTGCGGGCAGGCATTATATGCATACATAAAGTAATAAAACAAACACCTCAAACAAGAATCATCGACAAATAAGAAATAGAATCAGACTAACAGAGAGAACAAATTTAGGTTGGGACAAACCTGATCAGCAACATCGTACATACAAATGTATTTGCTACTTCCCCCAGCTAATATGTAGCTACCATCAGCAGAATAACTCAAAGTTGTGAAGCACTTTCCAGCAGAGGAGTTCGCAGCTGATCTCCGATCAGTCATGAGTCGCCCACCAGCAATGTCTCTGCGGCCTTCAATTGTGAACATTTCTAAGCCTTCTAGTGGATCCCAAAAATGAATTTGCCCATCTAGTGTGCTACAAGCCAGCTGTTTCCCATCCGGTCTGTAAGCAAGTGTAAGAACATCGTGTGTGTGATCAAATTTTTCAACACCACCTTTGCCTGCAAATATGTCCCACAAGCGCACAGTTTTGTCCCAAGAAGAGGAAGCCAGGATGGCCTTCAGAATGAGAAGGAACAGGAACATTGTTAGATTAAGTAGCCTAGCAAAAATTACAAGCTTGCAGGAGTGTAATACAAGAAGATGACATTGTTATCAAAAAACACAGGGTTGTTGAACAATTATCTCAACAAAATATATAACACACTGAGGTCTTAGAGATGTATATGTAATGTAACCCAGAGAAACTTACACTATTGGGAGAAAACATTAATCCATGAACAGGACCCTCATGACCACTGAGAACATCCAATAGCCGGCCCGTTTTCATTGACCAAACAAATACCTATGGGCATTCGTACAAGTATTTTCTCATCAGTAAATCGTAGAGAAATCACAGAAAGTTAATCTATCTATAGCAAATATCTACACCTCGAATGAATCAAGAGTTCCAGCACAAATCACTTCGCCGCTCTGATCTGCTGCCAGGGAAACAAATTGCTTAGGCGTAGGGGTAACGAAGGTTCTAAAGTTTCGATAACGGAACAAATCCCAAGCTCGAACAGTCCCATCCAGGGAGGCACTAAGAAGACAATGGTTACTAGCCATGAAATGCAGTGCAGTGACAGCATTTGTATGCTCAGAGAATGTCACGAAGCAGAAGCCTGAAGAGGCAGTCCAAACCTGTAAAAGCAGTAACCTTCCAATCTTTAGCAAATGACCTTTGAAAGAAATTTGAACCTTAAAGGGCATATAATTGCACAACTATCACTATTACGTTGCATATTTGGCCATCCACTTAGGCCGGAAAAATAACAGTTACTAATTCATTACTAACTTGAATGGATGTATTATCATTGATCACCACTAACAAGGACACCAAACACCACATGGAATACTTAATAATAGCTGGGAAAGCGCTTACCTTGATCTTGTTATCATCTGCTCCTGTAGCCAACAGCTGTGAATCTGGTGAATACGCAATGCAATTCACATCAAAATAATGCCCCTGCTGCTTCAATATATAACTCTCCGATTTCCACTCCCACACAAGCAACTGCCCTAGCTTTGCACAACCAAATGTCAACCAATTCCCCAGATCATTAAACACAGCTGTAGTGATTTTCTCTCGTGAAATTGATAGCAAGTGAAGGCAAACAAAATCAGGCATCTGATACAATGCAAATACCCCATTAGAGAATCCCACCACCACCATATCAAGCCCTCTGTGATAATCGCATGCTGTTAACTTTGCCTGTGCTTGCATAAAAAAGTCCTTTTTCAACAGGCTCCACTTCTTTTTGTGTAATAAAAGCCCATCATCTTCATCAGGCTCGTCATCATTAGCACCAGAATCCTTCCTTTTCTTCAAATTAACACCATCACTCTCTTCCCCATTCTGCCTCTGTTCCGGCGTCCCTGGGGAATCTGGCTCTGAAGAATCTTCCTCCATGTGATTAGGTTCAGGATCATTGCTACTACATCCCCACGTAAAAATTGCACCATCACGCGATAAAGTATAAACATTTGTAACATCATTCGTCTTCTTATCAACCCCAAAGAAAGTTCCCACAATGGTGTCTCTATGACCCAGAAATAAGAACGGCTTAGTATAGCTATTTTTCTTCTTCTTACCTTTGCTCAAATAAAAAAGCCTCCCAGTCAAATCCTTAGACCCGACAACTAAGTAATCCGAGCTAGGGCTCCAATCCAGCGACGTAATCCGATCATTACAATCAGAAAACGTCTTAATCAACTCGAACGGGAAGAATTCCTTTCTAAATCCCGGAGAGCGCCATACCTGCAGAAGCTTACCGGCGGCGACGGCGATTAAACGACCGTCGGGACTGAATTTCACGTCGGCGACGGGATGCTTAAAGGAGAGACGATGCAGAACGGCGCGGCGAGGGAGGTTTATGAACAAACAGCGGTTGTTCTCGTCGACGGTGAGGAGGAACACGCCGTCTGGTGAGGCGGCGATGCGGCGGAGATTGGTGGAGGCCTGGCAGGGAAGGGTTATGGTCTCGGACTTGATAAGGTCGGTGACGGAGACGCGGTTGCCGACAGGCGAGACTAACAGAGTGTTGTTGACGACGGCGGCGTTCCCGCCGCGATACGGCGCGCCTAATAAATTCTGGAACCTGTAATTCATGACGAAAGTGTGTTTAGGGTTTTGGCGGTGAAGGGGTTGGTTTATGGATACTTAAACCCTAAAACCCCGTGCTGAAGAAGCCCGGAAACCCGAGTTGAAGTCTTAAAAGAAAGTTGTCAAAACGAAAATACTCTAGATTTTTAGAAGAGGGTGAAAATGGTAATTTTTGGAAAAAATAAATAAAATTTAGTTAAATTTTGAGAAGTTCGCGACTCTTAACATTTCTCACTTCCACCCCTATCCGTGAATATTCTTATTTGAACGAAAGTGATTAAAAAAAATAATTATTATTATATTCTTCCCACTAGTATTTTTTCAATAAAATAAATATTTTTTATTTTTAAATATTGTAATATATGGGTTTGACTGTGTTAATTTATTCTTCAAACGATTGCATACTTTTCGAAGTTCCTACATTTCTAACGTTGTTGATAATTCTTAATTGCTCAATGGAAAACAAATTAGGAGTAAGTAATGACATTTCTTCTATAAATTATATAAACTTTGTTTTTCCAAATTCAGAATACTACATATTTTAAATGCTATACAAGTTCGTATTTATATTTGTGTAATTATATACTATTATAATATAAAAATGTGGAGAATTGTGCTGTTTAAATCATGTAATATTTGGGCCGAACAGCACCAAATTATACTACTATGTTTTCGATGATCTCTCTTTTGCTGCTCGTTTTGTAATTGCGTATGAAATGAGAAGAAAGAATTAGATATCTTCATATACATCTCAGAGAGAAAGCCACTGCCTTATACATTGATCAAAACAAACTACTATCACCAACACCAAAATACCCCACTGGAAATATTACATAACAAAATCACTGCTGCAGAATATATAGAAAATAATATTACTTCAAAACTTTTATTTTACTATGAAGTATGGACCAAGTAGCCAAAACTGAATAAACTCTTCAACCCCACTGCTTGTAACTACAACTCTACGCGCTCGCCTTCCTCTTATTGCTCCACCAGTCGTCCTTCACTTGAATCCGTGATCACGAGCCCTAGAGCCCCAGCCTCGAGTTTAGCCAGTTGCAGACCTCGTCCATCTCCTTAGGCACGGTGTAGTGCCCAATCCTGAAGAAGAAATAGCCAAAACCGGGTAGATTAGTCGAAAGCTTATGACATGGTGTTTATTTCGGACTGAAAATGTAATTTCTTAGAGGATATACCCTTCGTAGGTTTTGAATGATAGATTTCGAAAACCAGCAAGGTTCAAGGCATGATAGGATTTCTCTCCATGTTTGTGAGGAACCACTTCATCACCTGTTAAGGGAAGTAAATTGAAACTCAGCACCCTATTTCTATGAACAATTTGGATATTGTTTCAAAGATGAAAAAATTCCTGTGGTGGACCTAAGAAAAAGTTTACGAAAAAAATTTAACATTATAAAAAAGGTATGAAGCGTACAGAGTCCGTGAGAGAGCAAAATTGGAAGTGACGCAGCACGTCTTGCAGCGTCGTGTGTTCCTTCAATCTTGTTTCTCAGACTCCTGCAATGATGAAGGAGGTCAGGATTTGATCAAGAGAAGCATGCATAAATGCACCAATTTCTTAAAACATATTAATGTTACATTTATTTCAATAAGTGAAGTGATATGTTAGCATGGTAGATTTGAATTATTTGGTGGCAAAATGATTGACTTGAGAAGCAATAAACAAGAAATCACCTTGCACCAGGAAGCCAACCACTTAGGCCAACAATGGCCCTCAGATTTACAGTATACGGGTAGCCGTTTCCATAGTTTCCATGCGCAAAGCAAGTTGCAGAATAGAGGGCAGTTGCAGCTCCCATGCTGAAGCCTCCGATACCAAGTTTAACTGCAACGGAGCAATTACAGTAAGCATATTTCAACTATTCGATTCATATCAGTTTTGCACAGAAGGACTTTGTCGTAGGAAAAGAGCCTTTTGGAATAGTAGATAAAATAATGCGATGTAGCACACCGAAAGAAAGCTACATTACGACTGGTGCTAAGAAATACAATTAAGGTTAGGACAACTTTAAGCAAAAAAAAGGAACTTTATTCTTCAAAGTATGTCAGCTTTTGAAAATGATAAATTCATACATAATAATGAAAAATAAGTGATTTTATCCGTAAAGAATCTTACTGTCAGCAGGCTCCGTGGACAGTAAATTAGCAATGTGTGCTGCTGAGGCATCTAAACCTTCAAAATCATCCGGACAATCTTCAGAAAGCTCGCCAACATCAAACCCTGTTATAAAGTCCGCAGAATGAGTATGAGTTGCTTAAAATTTAGTTGTCCATGTTACGGGGAATTAAATATGTCGTCTAGTACTTCAAAACTTACAAGCAGTGCAGGGAAATCCACCGAGTATAGCCACAGGGCGCGTTGGAGCGGTGGGGCATATCCATTTTATCTGCGTGACAAATTCATTGAGATGTTAAAGACATAAGATTGAGAACTTCTTCTTTCCCTAAAGGTGATGCTATTCTTAAATGTAACAGATAGAATATATCTAAGAGGATAGTGCTTACATTCGGAAGGGGAAGACTTTCCAAAAGTTGCGACCAACTGCAGAAAGAAATATCGAAGAAAATGAGCAGACATTTCTATTTCATTCGTGTCTTTATGTAAAAAGAATAATGCTATCTATTTGATTCAACTTTCAAGAGATAAAGAAAACACGACATGGAAGGTGAAGTTAAACTTTACCATTATCTTGCAAAAAGAGAACCTCCCTTTTACTTGTTTAACATATTGCAGAATTATAAGGCGATTAGTGACCGCATAGGACCATACGCATTTAAGTGATTAATGCTTTCTTATCAGACTAAGAATGAGATAAGGCTAATAAATACAAAAGCATAATTACCACAATTAGTGAAATACTATTCTGGGAGCTGTTATCTTTGCTTAACTAAGATAGAAAAGAGAGGAAAAAAGGTGAACAAATTTTTTCAAGTTTTGGGGAGCCACCACTTTCTCCCCTCAACTCCATTACTGTAGGAATATTCTCAACTAAAGTGTTACTCGTAGGATGAGTAAAATTTGACATTCTGTTTAGATTGATGAACTTTTTCTCGCCCTTTAGTGATATAAAGTCCACTCATACACAACCACTTTCGCGTAACTATTTACCAAGAAAATATCAACCAGATTTTGTTGCTGTAGATCATGCTAGACAGCATAAAGTTCCACAGGATCATATACTAATTCAAAGTTGGATAATCCCATTTCTAACCAAAGAATGATGAACATGACATTCAACTTCAAAACTCTATTGCATTCTTGGCTGTTTCATCAAGTTAAACCCAAACCCTGTGTTAATTTTTCAATCTGAGACATCCCAATCCTTATAATGTTGAACATCAAAATTCTTGAAAAATTAGAGAAAAAAAAGAGAGATCAAACCTTGAGCCATTGTCACCAAGGCCATGCAGCCAGACTATGGTAGCCTGGTGTTTCCCTTTAGGCTTAACCACATAAGTCCTCCCAAACTCAACGTTCCTTCTAGCTGTTCTACTCCCTGATAATCACAACAAACACCTCAAATTCGACTCGAAATCACTTGGAGACTGGTATCAAGAAGCAAAACAGAGGATTGCAGCAGTCATACTTCTTCTTCCACGCCAAATAGAGTTACATTCATTAAAAGCCAAGTTGGAAGATTTTCATAGTAAGCAGACGGGACAGGCATTTAATCAAACACAATGCAGACAAGAAGAAGAAAAAGGTAAAAAGAGGAAGGATTCAAGAAACTAACCAGAGCCCATTGAATGAATTCGAATAGCTCATTTTGGCCAACAGAAGATGAAAACTGGGCCTCTGAATTGTTCAAAATCCCTTAAACAGTTCCAAGTAAGTAATAATAGGAGCTTATGAAACCTTAATATGTAATGAAGAGAGCTGAAACTGGGGCTCCCCTATTTATACTAGGTTGGAATTGGAATAAAAACATTATATGTGAACCAGCTGCGCATTGCCTAGAAACTCAAAAAGAGTGAGAGAGAGAGAGGGCATCCATGAAAAGGACAAAAAGCAGGCAATCTTTTCATCAGCAAAGAGAAAGAAGAGAATCAAAACCAAGCATCAAAATTAGGGCAGCAGAAATAAAAACGGAAAAAGGAGAAGAGATTTTCAATTTTCCACACATTCATTCGATAATTTTCGTGAACCGTTGAGGCTGGAGGGGTCTAGATGAGCATAGCATAGCATAGCATAGAGGGAGAGAATCTATGCTGGTTGGCAGTGACTATAAATAAAAGCAAGGCCTCCAACTACAAGTTCAGGAATATTTTCTGAAAACAACTGGGGGAATAATGCAAAATTGGGCAAAAAAAGAAAAGTTGGGGGGGAAAAAATATCTCTCTCTCAATCATTTGTTTATGCATTTTCTGATGATTGATGGATGCCCATTATCTTGAATGTGAAGTTCAACTGTCTAATTTATCATGATTGTGTTGCGGCACAGCATAATTCAATCTTCTGACACTACTAGTACTGGGATTTGCGAGGTTTGTTTAGTATATCTCCTTAGCTGCTTACATAGGAAATAGGAATATTAGCATTTTGTGCTTGCAATGGAAACTATCTCAATTTCCATCTCTACTTGTTCGCCACTACCATTTTCGCATCTCCATCTCCGTACCGCTCCTTTTCACGTCCCTCTCCAAAATCCTAATCTTACCATACTCTGCTTTTGTTTGGATTCCTCCTACCACACTTCCCATCAAACTCTTCAACAAGTTTATGTTTTTGGACGTCAACTAAAAATTTTGTATCAAAATATACTAATTTTCAATTGCTCTCATTTTTCACGCAATTGTCCCAAATTAATGTTGAGGACCTTGAGGTGGATGCTTGAGGTTTGCATGCCTTAAACGACAATTGGATGTCTCATGATGTCACTAATTTACCACTTCACTCACCACGATAACATTAATTCGATGAAAATTAATAATCATGTGAAAAAAATTAAACAGTAAAAAATTTGTAAATGTTGAGGTGGAATTTTGATTCATATGCAAAATTAAAATATGTGTATTTGGACACGATTATCCATTTTAACTATGGCCCCTTATGTTATAGCGTTCGTTCACTAATAGATATTCTTCTTTTTCTTTCTTTTTTTGATAAATTACACGAGTAAATTAAAAAAAAAATTAAAGACCGCACGAAGGTGGACTCGAACCCACCCAAGACCTCAAGCTTGGACATTAATCATCTATCACTAATAGGTATTCTATTTCGAAAAAGTCTTGTTCCTAAATAAAGAAAGTTTCAAATGATAAGAGCGCTAAATTAAAAATGTAATAAAATATTATGTACCTTTTTCTCTCCCTAAAATTGTTTAGAAAATCTTTTGTCGCGGGTTAATGAAAAGTTATTGAATATATGGTGAATAAAATCTCATATTGACATGATTATAGGTAAATAAGTGTAAATTATTAAGATAAATTATTCAATTATGTATGGATAATGTTTAAAAATAGAAAATAAGAGAAGAAGTATAAGATAATGAACAATAGAAGGTTGGGAGTGATGCGAGCACCCAGGTGGATCAACCTTGCCTACATTAATAACTAGCGGTAAGAAGAGTGAATTTCTAACTAATTTTTTCTGATATATGCTTTTTGATGGTTGATGACACTTATTTTGGAAACAGATGAAGTATATCTATGAATTATATATATATTTTTAGTCCAACTCAAAAGAATAATGTAGATATATAGTTTGAAGTTTAATTTGTTTGTAGTGATAAAAGTCCAAAACGGGAGCTTTTCTTGCATGGCATCCTGTGACTGCAACAGGGCATTATCGTACTGTTTATGTCACTTTGCCTGTACAATTAGCTGGTTTTATTTGTCACTGCATTTTCTTTTTTTACTATTTATCATGACAAAAAAAGGTTAAAGAATTTATCTCTATGTGAGAACTGGATTCGACAACGGTCTTTAGAAATCGCTGGATTTTAATTCCCTGAATATTTTTTGTATAGAGCGCCAGATAAGGCCAAAGAAAGAAAGAGAATTAAACGTGTTTAAAGTCTTCCTTCTCTGAAAAAAAAGGTTCGAATCAATAATCATCTCAATCTTTATTATCTGATACTTTATTGTAATCTGCTACACTGAATTACATTAACGATATTCTTATAATTAGATGAGAACATGATAATTATTGTAAAATTATGAATACATATATCATATTCTCTTCGTACTACAAGTGTTTTGAACACACATATTAAAAAAGTGTTTTGAGTCATTACTAATAAGACACATATAGTGATGTTTAGGCTATTATTAGTGGGAGGGACAAATTATAACTTTGGTATGACGAAAATTTCGAATTTTCTAGGAAATTAGCTTAGTCTTATATTTATTAATTTCTTATTTTAATAGAACTAGATTTATCCTTCATACAATGCACATTAATAATTATTGATTTAAATTAGTAACAAAAAAATAAAATTAAATTTACATACTACAGTTCTATAAATAAAATAATAAAGTAGTCTAATTTTTCAGAAGTTAAAATAAAATGTATAATCATATTTTAAAAAAGAAAAAAGAAGAAGATTGTTTTTAATAAAATGAATACAATATTGCAACCGTGTCAATATATTTATATATTTTTAAAAAGTAAGTAGAAGAGTTGGGAATTTTGAAAAAATAATTAAAATATTTTTATTTAATTCAATATGTATACATTTTTATTTAGTTATTAAACTAATATATATATATATATATATAGTAGAATAGTAATAATTAATTATATTAATTTTTAAAAATAAAAAAGTTATTTTTGACGAGAAAACATATAGTATAAGTTATTATATTTGACAATGCTTCCCTTTATATATACAAATTATTGCAATCTAATCTATTTTAAAAGAAAGGCAAATAGTCTGAAATATTTTGAACGCAAAACAATTTGAAATAAATTTGTAATACTTCTGAGGCGTTTATATTTATAACCATTGCTTTACTCTCTACATTCCACGTTCAATTAATTAAAGCTTATTGCACCTGCCACCTACACCACACAAATCTCCTTCTCCAAATAAAAAAGAGTACAAGTTTTTCAAAAATGAAAACAAAATTTAAAGTAGTTTTCCCTTAGTAGGGATTTGAATATTGTCGAATTTATTCCAGTATTTATTTCTTTTCATAAGTCTACGAATTTTATACGGTGGAGCTGATTTCCAAGAAAGGAGCTGAGAATATATCTGCGAAGAATTGAGTTTGAGAATATATCTGTGAAGAATTGAGTTCACAAATAATTTATAGAATTCGAACCAACAATTTCTAATCACCGACTCATCTACTTTAAAGATCATATTATTTCAAAAGAAGAAAATGCAAGTTGTTGAGAGTGAGGATTTGGAAGGAGGAGATATTGTGATCTAATATATAGTTGAGTGGGTATTTTTAACGTTAAAGATTTTAAGTTTAAAAATCAATAAAAAAAATCTATAGATTTGAATTAACCACGCCAAAATTTTTAATTGTGATTTACTTTTTATGTGTGGTTTGCGAGCTATTGCACATGAGCGTACTTTCAAAGTATAATTTATAGGTCGTGAGTGATTTATAGACTATTACATATGAACGTTATTTACTGAGTGCACTCTATAAGAGCATCCACAATAGAGAGCCAATGTGGGCTCTTAAATGTGGTCCACGTCATTTAAAAGTTCACTCTCCATAATGGGAGAGCCCACCCTTTGGCTCTCTAATTTCTTTTTTTATTTTCTATTTAATTTTATTGTTGTTTTTAATTTAAATTAACAACTTAAAATTCATTAAATTAAAATATGAACATTACATTAAAAAATGATAAATATTAAAATATTACATTAATTTCGATAAAATATTGAGCTCGATCGGTGCACAAAGGGAGAGTCGTTGTATCTGATTACTCTTCTTTCGATTATTTTGTATATATCTCAGCTTTTACATTTCTGTGCGTGCTGTTGTGATTTTTTAATTACTCTGAGATCGAAATTTTGATTTTTTTTAATTATCTACCAAATTTTAAATTCAGCGGTGACAATATGGGCGGGCTTTGAGCTCGGAGCGGAGGGGCGCGGCGGGTGCGCGAGCCAGCGGTGCGGCAACGACAGCGGGCGCGGAGCGGGGGGGGGGCTCAATGCGATTTCCGAGCCCCCATTGTTGATGCTCTAAGCAGCAGTTGCAGGTTTTGATGAACACAAAAAAGGTTGGAGGTTGTGATTAGTAAAAGCATTAATTTTAATAAAATATTACTCTATAATAAAAGAATTTTTTTATTATTAGCAGCAGAGAGATTTAGCAATAAGTGGGCCGTATAGAATGGATTTTGTGGCCCACTAAGACGGATCTACCTCGTCAGCAAATGGACCCATCTTTTACGAAATAATGATGCCATCATGGACTTCAATTCAATTCACTAGTGACCTGTTGGGTTGTTATAATAAGAACAAAAGTTAACAAGAAAAAAAAAAAACATTATGATTATGATTATTAAAACAAGTAATGATGACGGATTATCTCAGACGATCTCATTAAGGATTAGATTAGTGAGATAATGATATTGGACCAATATTTTCAAACCTTAAATAATTTGCGCCAAGTTTCATTTACTATGATAAGCTTGCGTAGGTGCAAGGTAATGATTATTTGGACTAAAATTGAAACTTTTCAATTTTGGGTCTCTTTGCTATATTTGTGGGATAGGATTTCATAAATTTGATTGGATTCTATTTCCAATATTTGAGGCTATAATATATTTATGATTTAAAATAAAAGTCTTTTATAAGATCATGGTCGATGATGTAAGGATACCAAAATTTTAAGAGTTGGTCTCGTGTGAGATCAAGTGTATAAAAAAGACTAGTCAGATCGGGGCTAAGGTGGGTTGTGGGCTACTTTTATAGGCGGGCCATACAAGTAATTATTCATATAAAAAAAATAATTATTGATATAAAGAGATGTAATGTTTATAAAATAGTACTTCCTTCGTCCCCAAATAATTTCTTCTATTTCTTTCTTGGTACGTCCTCAACTAATTTTCTGTCTATTTTGGGACATTAGTCTACCACTAATAATATTTTATTTATTCTTAATTTTCAATACTAATTATAACACATTTTCTCATTACTTCTCTTTATATCAATAATTATTTTTTTATAATAATAATTACTTTTATGGTATGCTCATAAGAGCATTAACTAGCACCTAGTTGAGATGTCCACATGCAGAATCTAAGATTCCCTGCCTTATGTTGAATAATCATAATAATCCAAGAAATTTATACTACTTTCTCAATATTATTGATTAATTTTATTTTCCATATTACATCAATGAATTCAAACATGAAAATAAAAAATAAATAATTAAATTAATTTTTCCAAGACAGACCAATTGTCAGTGTCGGACGTGGTGCAACGGGTCCCCCAAAAAATTGGTACTGTATTAATAATTAATATAAAAATTATTGTATACTAATTATTTGTATTCGTAAAAAAAAATCATTTGTACTTTCAATTCAAAACTTTAACTCAACCTAAAAAAAGCTTATACAAAATACTTAAGCTCAATATAAAAAAAGCCCATCATATTATCACAAAAATAAGAACTACAAAAATATAGACAAAAAAACAAAAAACAAAAAAAGGAGTACATAAACTGTTTTGCTAGCGCGCCAATGCCTTCTTCAGTTGTTTTGTCAGCCGCCTCACCAGCGCAAAGTTTTTGCTTATTTTAAATATTGTAATTGAACAATGTTTCAAGATACACTACCTTGAATATTAGATTATTGATCGCAATTTAAAATACAAAATCATAATTCAGCGTAAACCAAATTCAAAGAACCCAAATAATCTACCTAGATGAATGAACCCTTGTTAATTATCTTTATATTATATAAAAACATAATAAATTAAAATTAAATAAAAAATAATTAAAAATTATAACATAATAAGAGTGATACACGTGATACACACTATATTTTGGATTTGGGACAGAGGATCCCGTTTGAGCGTAAACTATCAATAAGTCAGTTTCACCAACTTGCGACAATTTAAGAAGAAGAAACATCTTGGTGGGGGAAACGGAATGCAGTTGCAACGCGTGCATCCTTAACCTGGAGACAACAAATCACAGCTTTCTTCACTGCCCAAAGACGGAAAAAGTTTGGGATGGTATTTTCCAGTGGATGGGGATTAGTTTCATTCGCCCTCATTGCGTCGTCTCACATTTCACTCAGTTCGTCCAGCTTGGAAAGGGGAAGAGGTCGGAAAAGCTGTTAGAAGCCTTGTGGAGTTGCACGTGCTAGTTGATTTGGAAGTGGAGAAACGAGAGCAGGTGGGAAGGAAAAAATTGGGATATCAAGGATGCGATCATGGAGGTTAAGGCGAGGATTTGGAGTTGGAACAAGATCTTCAATTATTTTGAGAGTGATTTGAATTTTTCCTCTTGGATGTCATGTAATCTTTCGGTTTGGTTGATGTAACTGAACCTTGGTACCTCTGGTACCGTCTTCTTTTTTTAGTTTATGAAATCTTTTCTTACCAAAAAAAAGCAACTGATCGTTGCATAATTGCGTTGTCCTCCGTTGAAATAAATAATATCGGACGTATATTAATTAATTGATGTGTGAAACTCGAATTGAAAATATGGTCACATCAATCTTTAAATGAGAATATTATTCTCTTTTTGCTTTTGGTAATTGAGGAATGAGAAAGGAGAACTTTTTGTGCTACACTTTACAAAATTGTCAGAGGAGTAATAAGAACAACGTCAGATTAGATCAATGTAGCAGTCATTAAATATTAAATAGATCGATAAACAATTCACTTCTGTTATATTCAATAGTCTCGAAAATTTAGTGTGGGTGTTGAAATTATATAAATTTTATATCAATAGATATAAAAATAAAAAAATTATAAAATTGAAAACTTCACAAGAAATCTATCAGAATGCAAATTAAAAGACCTAAGAACAGACATATTTTTCTTTTAAAATTTCATATACTCCCTCCGTCCCATGAAGCGTGACTCATTTCTTTTCGGCACGGGAATTAAGAAATTGGTATTTTGTGTGTTAAGTGTGGTAGGTGAAAAGGTAAAAAGGTGAATAAAGGATAAATTTTTTGCTATTTTTAGAAACAGGTCAAGCTTCGTGGGACAACCCAAAAAGGAAAATGAGTCATGCTTCGTGGGACGGAGGGAATATAATTATATAAGCAAAATGGGTGTGAGTCTCTCTCTCTCTTTCATAACTATTTTGGAATTAGATTCACTGACAACTAAACATATTATAAATTCAAATGTAACTTATTTAATTTAGCAGACAACTAGTGCCAGCAGCATATTTGTTAGTCTTAGTTTAAATAAATGAAAAATTGACACTATAATTGTGGAAAGAAAGTGAATTTCTACTTATGATGGATTCGACTTTTGTTGAGTATTAAGGGTGTAGTGGTAGTGGAGTTGACATTCAATAAAGATTTGTCTTAAACTACTCTCCAAAAAGAAAGGACACTGAGACTTTTGCATATAACTCTGCTTAATTAAACTCAGATTCTCCTTTGCACAATTCATTTACGGAGTATTATTTTTACTTCCTAAACCATAATGATTTTACATTTGAGCAACAGGTGAGATGGTTAACCAATGACTTTTAAATATTTCAGATAATTATCTTAGGAGAATGCATATTTGGTAACAGAATGCATATTTTATTTTCACTCAACTTCTCAAACGATCACCTATCATGGAATTGACTCAAGTCAAGCACACTTAACTTTAGAGTTTCTTTCACGTGGCTACAAAAAAAAAGCATCTTATTGATACGAGTATCATCTATCAAATCATTTAAGATGTCATCGAATATACAGTTATATACCTACATATTCTTGGAATCCCTCTAATTCTGATGTGTTTTGGTTTATTCATGAACCTCTAGCCTCTGCTTCGAAGCCTTAACATTAGTCTCTTTTAGTCCGTGCTTTGTGCACCGACGATCACTCTTTCTGCTCCAAATATAATTAATTATTTAATTATATAGATAGTTATCGTAAAAGTTATATTTTATTGTGGGAACTAAAAATACTGCAGTGGTAATAAAATGCCCCCCAAAAAAAGAAAATTTAAAAAACTAAGAGAGTATTATATTATGAGACAAAATTTAGCATCCTACTTTCAGAAGAATTGATAGAGTATTAGGCAAGGTATTGAGAGGAACAGTGGGGAAAGTTATTCCCCTAAAAGGTTATAGGGTTTAAGTGGCATAGTTAATTTTCTCCATGTAATTGTCTCTCTTCATTATATTCCAAAAGTATGAAAGCACATTTTGTTCTTTTCCCATTATTGGTAATATTAAGAAAAATATATGAGGCCAAATTTGAATCAATTCCAAATTGATTCGTCTTCATTACGATTCTTCTTATTACTATTATATATTCTAGCTAGAGAGTTATAGCTATTTGAAAGTATCCCAACTACTATTGAATGAAAAAAAAAACAATTGAAGAAAAAGAGTCAATTAAGTATGCTTGTATCTTTGGGTTCATATATTTTGTCCGTCCTAATTAAAATATGTGAGGATTTAAGTGCATAATTATATTCCTCAAGTTAACCAGTGCATCTCACAAATTGCATATTAGATATAAATCATTGTCGGTGAAAATCAATGCTTATGATCACGACTTGAGACTGTGTGAATGAATTAAGGTACATGTAAATTGTAATTCTAGAAAAAAATTGTTTACTTAAATTCAACAGCCACCTTGGAAACGCAAGTCCAATATTCGAAAAGATGGTAAAATTTAAGTTTATAGATCATAGCTATAATATGTATAGTGCTATCTCTCTTAATCTTCACAAGATATCTGGATTTATTAAAATATTATGAGATTTTTAACTATGATCTTCAGATTTAATCTGCAAATATATCGAAATTGACATGGTAGCCATATGAAAAATTAAAATTGTGGTTAAGATTCAGGGTTTACGATAATATAAAGTAAATAAAGTTTAGTATATTTTGGGACGAATTCAGTTACCCCTTTGATATTCTATTTTATAACTATAACACCATAGATTTTAAGGATATAATAGCATAGAAAACAAAAACATAAGACATTTGAAACTTGAAAGATATATATGATATTCTCGAGCATTGATGATAAAGTTTGTTGGTAAAATACACACCATAGTGTGTGCGCGCGTATTATTTGGTAATAATAATTTTTGTAAAAAAATAAAATTGAGTAACTAAAATCACATTGGAGGGAGAAAGTGGTTCACACTTTAGAAAATCCTTATTAAAATGATGATTCCTAATACTAAAAGCATACAGATAATAGATTTTGAAACAAATGCATACACATTTTTTTATGCCGTATGAATTTAAAATGAAATCATGAGGCCTTTTATATGGAGGAAGCATGAAAAGTATTTATTTATAATGCATATTAAAAGAATATTATTAGTCAGCAATGAACACTGATACACGCTAATTACGAATCTAAAGATGCTCAGCCATTCCCCAATGCATAATATTCAGACAAGGTTATATGAGGACTTATAACTATGTTTTGCTTTGAGATTAAATTAGTAAGTCTCAGGTGCGTATATTTTAAATTAAATATTTTATTAATTAATACAAATATTTTTAAATTTATTACTTTTATTAAATAATAACGAAATATGAAAATTTTAAAAATATACATACATTGCACATATAATTTTTAAAACTTTATATTTAATTTTTACAAATTTTTCTATCAATGATTTATACGGTTGGGTCACACCCGTGTTGGGCCCGACCCGCCCGGCCCTCCTCCTCCTCTCCCGTCTTTTTGCCGTTTTCGCCCTGGTCAGATAAAGTATTAGTAGTATTTTTTTTAGTTATAAAAAGTGTCATTTATATGCATTAAAATTGTCATTGAATAATATTGGTTTTTAAATTTATGGAAATATACTTGTAAGTTGTAAATGATAATATTAACCTTCTAATTAATTTATTTGCATACTTTTCTTTTTTATATACCATAAAATTCAGAAGAAGAAGAAGAAGAAAAAAAAAAAAAAAAAAAACAACAACAACAACAATAATAATAATAATAATAATAATAATAAGTGCTAAGCCTATTTGTGTTTGGACCAATTAGATTCTAGCTAGAGTCCACGTCAGATAAAATACATGAATTGAATAAGATGAATCGATTTTGCCAAAAGTACAGAAAAAAAACGATGAATTGGTCGATCAGGTTAGCCAGATTCATGTATATATATTAGTATAAATTCATAGTTAATATAATAATACCTAAGATTTTTCCAAAATAAAAGTATTACTAAAAAATATGAGTCACACTTCATAATATGAGGTTAACTATTTTTTAAAATAAACTTGTTAAATTAATTTTAATTATAATGGATTATGAAATTTGGGTGTTGTTCGTTTGATAAGAATTGATTAGTGGTTGGACAGATCAATTTATATAATTAATATTAATTTTATATTGATTCATATTTTAGATATTAATTTTGAAATTATGAGAATTTCATATATTTCATTACACATATATATCAAACACACTATTTTTATGTGTCGTCGTTATAATTTTTTTTTCTTAAATTAGATTATAACATACAACTATTTTGTTTATAATTAATAGTGACATTATGTCCTGTTAATAAGTATTTACCCACAATGGGAATGATCACATATAGTCTTTTTTGTTAAAAACATAAGTTTTATAGCCCTAATTTATAATAGATTATAACACCCTTTGACTCTTTTATATTTTTATTTAACATTTTACATTACATTTTTATTTAATATTTTACATTTTATTTAACATTTTCTTCTCTACACATTCTCTCTCTACATTAAAACTACCTCCAACGGGTCGTCGCCGCCGCGCCGTTCCAGTCGCCGCCGCCGTACTCGATGGTGTACTCAATGACACCATCAAGTAATGAAAAGAAATGAAGATTTTCTATAACACCATCGAGTAATCGAAGTACTCAATGGTGTACACGATGGCACCATCGAGTACATCATTGACTAAATAAAAATACAAAAAAAATAAAAGGTATTATAGTCTTTTAAATTTAAAATGACTACATAACTTATCTATTATAAACTAGGGCTATAAGTTTATGTTTTTATGAAATATAATAAGATTTCCCTCCACAGAATATGACATAATTTGAAGAAAAAAAAATTATATCAGAAGTTAGAAAAAAAAATAGTAAACGAAAAAAAACTTTAAAAACACGCATATATAAAATAAATGTGATACATAATTTGAAAGAAAAAAAGAACTTATCAGAAGTGGAAAAAAAAGAAAAAGAAAAAAGAAAAGAGAAATACTAGTAAACAAAAAAAAGCCCTTAACAAATAGTTGAGCACACAGGAAAAATGAAGTAATGTTGAAAGTATAGAGAAAAGTAGAAGATAAGAGAATAGCGTAGTGAGCATAAAGAGAATAAATCTGCAGGAGCGTATTATTGTGAGGACTAAATGCCTCTATTTATAGGATATACAAAACTAGGGTTAGCGTTAGGGTTAGGGTTAGGGTACGGTATAGGGTTAGGTCATTAAATAGAGAAATATATTATATATATATATATATATATATATATATATATATATTTACAACATTCTCCCTTAAATGACTAACCCTAAAAATATGTTGCCTCATTAAAACTTTGCCAGGAAAAATCGAATGGGACAAAAACCTAGTCGAAGGAAAAATAGTACAACTGCTCCCCCTGAAAATGATCATTGTATATCTTTGAGTCGATGCACGCCGATATGATCTTGTGTACTAACTTTATAAAAGTCGATGTTGGTAACGCCTTTGTGAATAAGTCCGATATATTATCGTTTGATCGAATCTTCATATATCCTTTGAGTTGCATGCAATTTGACTCCAAAAAAACTCCTCATTTGATGTTAGAGTCTAGATGTTCATGCCTTGTAGAGGAAAAAAGTACAAGACATATATTTACTCATATATTACACTAGCTACCTCGTTAAAAACCTTAAATAAGAAAGCTTTTCCTAAGAAAAAACTTAGTAATTAAGGGAAAAAGAATACAACCATTTGGCCTTCAGGTCCATCGACATTCAAAGTCTAATTTTTGAAACTATTTAAAAGATCATGCTGCCTTTTAAGATAACAATCTTGAATGTGTTCAATATAATTTTCAAAATTAAATAAATTATCAACATCATCCACCAATTTTGAATTTCGATTTCTTTTATAACATAGACCAATTGTAATTTGCTTTGAATATAACCAATAACATGGTTAATATCATTTAAAATTCTCCTTCTTGGAGAAACATTAAATCTTGCTAGCAAGTCAACTTTGAATTGTATATCATGCATGATAAAAGTAGTGCTTCAATAACACACAAGTAAGGAATTTCGGGTCCTAAGTAATTTCGTTATTTTCTTTTGCTCTAGGTGAATGAATGTGATATAATCATATTCATCAAAGCCTTTTTCGGGTAGGTCGATTAATTCATATAAAATACAGATCGATTATTTTGAAATACTGTATCGAAAAGATGCTCGATCTACAAGTCAAGACAATACTTAGTTATAACTAAGTTTTTCAAAACTCATCTTTAGACATGAGTTAATTTCCTCAAGTTTTGAGTATTTATAAATGTTCTTTCTTCGGAAAGACTTCATTAGTTTGTTAAGAACTTTCACATAGATATTCACATTTAATGGCATATATAATAATACAACCATAACGTCCATAAATTTGATATCTATATCAATGATTACTGCCATAAAATATTATATAAATAACGAAACATAATGTCATCTGTAACATGAGAATATATTTGATTGATTTTGGATTTCTCAAACCCTTGAGCTACTAATCTCGCTTAATTATTTTCATTTAGCGAGTTCGGTTATGCCTCATTGCATATGTCAATGTTTTCCAGTGCTTCTGGCACACTAATATTATTTGTTTTTTATCCAAATAATCTTCAAGTTGAACTAGCAATTTGTTGAGGCAAAAGTGTTGTCGACAACTATGATTTTTCTATCACGATTCTCACGTATTCACAAAGTTCATGGCAACTTTAGTTTAAACCAAATTTTCACCATTTCCCACAATATTTGGTCTAGTTGTTTCGTAATCCCAATATTACTATAATTTAGTGCACGTGCAAAATATATTGGGATTATCGTGTTCGGGACGATCCTCTTCATGAGGTTTTTGGAATGATTTGATTTATTTATTTAATTTTGTAATCTGCGGATGTTTTATCTTGGGCACCAATAGGTCGTTTACTCTTCTGGCGTCAATTAACATTAAATCAAATTCGTCCTTCGTGGACTTCAATTATGTGGTGCAATATGACATATATATAAGATTTCACTCATTAAGGACTAAAATAAGTACACTTCTTAAGATATAAAATAAGAATCATTTTTAGCCCTTAAATCATCCAGATTTACGGTTGATTCATCATCCTGTTGGATGAATTCATGGTTCTGAGTTCGAATATCAAAGGTAGCAAAAAATTATTTTTCGCAATTCATACCTTTATACAGCGAATTCATACGTGTTCTACATAAAATTCATACATTTTTTCTAATTCTTATTTTTTATGTTAAGAGGTGCTATCACAGTAACCCTTCTCTATATATATATGATTAGTATATCTTGCAATAAAAGCTCATCCAATCTAACCACATCAAATGATGAAATGAGTAAACCAAAGACCAAAAACAAATTGATTCATCGTGCAACTTAACACGTCATATAAATTATTACGGTAGACGTTACATTACGAGTTCTCCGTCGCACGATCTTTAATTTTTATTTATTTATTTATATAATTAAAAAAAAACAATACATAGACGTTGAATACATTTTGACGACGTCATTTCAACTTCAATATTCATATGACAATATTATGTAAGTGATATGTGACGAATACACATTACCAAGATGCCAAAAATCGTGCCATGTCAATATTTCGGTAGTCGGAAAAATTTTGAGCATTTCTAATTTGCTACTAATTAGCAGTGTATTATTTTTTTCGGAATCATTAGCAGTGTATTATTATTATTACAATACAATTTATAAAACGTATTGAAAACCAAACTACCAAACTCAGACGAAAGTTCGTCGATTTTTTAACAATTAACCCTATATTTTAGTACAGAAAAAAGAATTGTAAACAATTTACGATTTGAAGACCACTAAAGAAATGGGTAACAAACTCCATCATTCCATGTTCAAAGTAAACAAGGTCTAAATCATGATCCCCAGAACTGTACACCAACCCCGTGAAAAAGGCGTTAAAAGACTACTATTTCTACCTCATGTCTAAACTATGTCTACCTCATATAGCCAAGTTGAATATTTTCACCAGTCTCAAAATCATTAACATGGAATTTTGATGAATATGCGAACGGGGCACCAATTGGATCGAGTTTCGTCATGCAATCCGGGAATGGTAACTCAATATATTGGCTCATCTGCAAACATCGCAAGTTCATAAGCGGAGAGATCAAAGGAAACATAAATATGGATGAAGGACTCCGAAGAGGTTAAAAAGGAGAAGAAGGCACGAGCAAGATCAAGCATACCATCTTCTTCAACCATGTTAAAATCATCTTCATCGTCATCACAATATTCACCCTAGAAATTGTAGAGAGGTATTAGCTACATATCATTTAATTCCCACCCAGGAATTATTTCACACATAAAATGGAAACTGGAATGCCTTGAGTTTATCAAGTTAGATTGTCAGATGTCGAAATAATAGATTTTAGAAAACAATAGCAGAATTAAAAAAAAAAAAGTTTACAGGGAAAATATCATAACAAGGTATAAAAATGATGTAAGGTGAGTTAGAAAAGCAAGGTCGTCTATATACATATAGTATACCTGCTCATAATCACCGTTATCGCTGAGTTCTCCTTCTTCTACATTTTCTTCCTCTTCTGGTTCCTCCTCTTCATCTTCTCCTTCCTTTCCCTAAAAACACAAAATTTCCCAAGACAAGAAAAAGGAAAAGAAAAAAAAATGGCATAGTTATCACAAAAAAATAAGACATTGCTCTGAGTAAAATAGATGAAGTAAATGCTAAAAAGAGTTTCAATCGAGACATGTAAAATATGGAGTACCTTAGAATTCGCTTCAAGCTTCTCAAAGTGATCAAGTTTGTTCAAGTCTGTTATGATCATTCCAAATTTTCATTTAGTCAGAAGCTTCTCAAAATAAAATTACAAAGAAAAAGTTTTCACAAATAGGACATTATTTAAGTAACATACGTGACTACAATGATCACCAACAACACATAAAGAATATCTATCTTCTCTTCCCCTCGCCACAAATAAAGACTTTTAATTCTTGCCAACTTACCTATATCATTGTCCCACTGAACTCTCCTGACAATACGTTTTTCACCTGTAACGTGAAAGAATATGACATATATGAGAACAAGAAATGTTATGGATAATCTGAAGATTGATGCTACAAACAAAGACAGCTCTTTAATATACAAACATCAACTAATATCCACCAAAAGGTATGAACATCAACCTCTGGCTAGTTCTGCAGGCATATGATCTTTGTCCATCATTATGAGGTGCCAGAGTGGTTGCTTAACAATTGTTGCTTGCGATTTCTTATCTGAGTACCTTTCTATGTCCAGTTTTTGCACTTCTGCAGCAATAATATAAAGAGATATATCAGATTAACGGAATGAAAAGGAACTCGAAAGATACAATTATCAGTAGCAATTCAACTGCACGATAAGTTCATAACACTGAAGCAGGACTATATATTCATATGAGATATACCTTTCCTCTTTATCATTTTCGACTTTTGTAGCATTTGTTTCTACATCAAGCCTACAAGTATATCTGCAACATGTCCAAACTGCAGGAAAGGAAACTCACAACTGGAGAATTCTCTTCAAGTTTTATTTCATATGCGCACATTTATGGTTTATAATTTATGAGGCGCAGATGAAATTCTTTATGCTATTTTCTCATGACACTGTAATTTACTTCCAAGCACACGGTTAAGCTAAACTCTTCATCTCCACTGCATGATTATATCCTTAGCGAAAGTTTAAATGAGAGATACTCACATCACGTCTCCTTCCTGATACAGAATTGATAAGCATTAACATACAAATTATCATTACAAACTCGCCCCAAATCTAAAATCGGATCATGGCAGAATTTTCCGTCAGCAGATGGATTTAGATAGCAAAGTGACAAAAAACAAAGAATGGATGGAAGTGGATAAGGGGGAAACTTACTCTGAAGGGAGCTTTGATCTTCGTAATAGTAAGGAGATGTCTCGAAAAAGGTCTGCAGATTCTGTGACCAATTCACAAACTGAGAATACTTTCTTACTTCTTCCTTAGTGTAATTCACAGCTCCTAAACACTCGATTTCCTATCAATCAATCAATCAATTAAATTCATCTCCGAATCAAAACTACACCAGATAATCAAACTGCGTTAAAAGAGTACGATATTTCTGGTTACC
Source organism: Salvia miltiorrhiza (assembly GCF_028751815.1). NCBI lineage: Eukaryota > Viridiplantae > Streptophyta > Magnoliopsida > Lamiales > Lamiaceae > Salvia > Salvia miltiorrhiza. Next base: position 8,710,120 of record NC_080393.1, read on the forward strand.
GGAAAATAATCGAAAGGTACTTCCTTCGCCCTAGGCGGCCCACGGCCTCGGCCACGGCCGCCGCGGCCCCCTCCTCTGAATGCCATGTATTATATGGTCCCCTCACCTTTTGTTGGGAACTTGGGCGTTGGAAACGGCTGCTGCTGCGGAGTTGCAGGACGGAGGCACAGAGGCCGAAGGAGGCAGGACGCGGAATGGCTAGGTGAGGGTGGCGCAGTCGCGCACTTTGCTGTCGATCGAAGGAGACGGAGCAGGGCGAGCCGGCGAGAGTTGGCGGCGCACTGGGGCTGTGCTGGCTGCTTGGCGCTTGCAGGTCGCAGCGCTTGGACGGAGAGGTACGAGGCGGCGAGGCCGCAGCCACGGGCCACCGGAGGATGCTGGGGCGGCGGCAACCAGCGCAATGCAGAGAGAGAGTGAAAACGCCAGAGAGAAAGCGGCAGATAGACGGCAATTTCTAATTTCTTTTCTTTGTTTTTTAAGTACTAATTTAAATTATATTTTCTATATTTTGTTAGGCTATACACTCATTTTAAAATCAAATTTACAAATCATGAAAATGTGATAAATTCTAAAAATAAAAGTAATTATAAAAAAATAAGTATTTGTAGAGTAGACAAAATAAACAAACAAATAAAAAAGTAATTATTTATAAAAATAATATGATGACTTTGAGAGAAAATATAACTTAGTAATTCTCCTTTTATATATGTAGATTATCAATTCCTCCTCTCCACTTTGCCCATCTAAAACGGAACGAGATCCAATTTCCCATAATTTTATGTATGTCACTATGTCTCATACTTATATCTATTATTTTAAAAATATTTTTTATAAAATAAAATTTATTATAATATTATGAATTATATTTAATTTTTATTTCATAAAATTAATTTTTTTTAAAAGTATATACCATGACTTTGAATTTATGAACCTATTATTTGCTAATAAAAGAGAAATTAAATGATAAAAAATAATTATATACCCTAAATTGATGAAATAAACCCTTGTTAATAATCACAAAATTAAATTAAAGCATTTAAAATTAAAATTGAACAAAAATAATAAACAAAATTGAAAGTGAGACATAAAATATGATACACTGACCCTCGTTCCAACTAAAACATAGCTGTTGAAAATTATATAAATATACGAATCAAGAAAATGAAACTAATGACGAATAGTTCCCATATTGAGTAATAGTCTGCAAATTACATATGACGAATAAATTATATACAGGACGAATTTGAGAGATAATTAGTCAAGGCTAGCAGGAATAAAGTGGATTGGTTATCTACAGGAAATGGATTTTTTTTATCCGATTACTATATCATATATAGACAGTTATTAGAAAGTTTCAACAAAATAACTAAAACTCCTTCAATGAAACTTGAAGAATTTATTTTTTAAAACCATATAATGAACGAAATTAATTGAGTTTTAACTTTTTCATTTAACGAAATAAATTGAGTTGGCAAGCGAGTAAAAAGACTTCCAAATTTAACTTTCTTGAATTACAATTTATACGCAACATGGCAAACCAAAGATTTAAACCGTAAAACGTTAAAATAAATTAGGGGTAATGTTTCTAATATCGAATCAAAATAATGAATTTAGGTTTATATCAATTTCGAATCCAATACCACAGTTCACAAACACATATTCTGATGGAAAGCAAGAAAGACATTGGAAACGGTGCTACAAAAGATCTCTATAACAGCACTATTACAAATTCAGTAATAAGAGAAAAATAACAACTAAGAATTAATGACATCTCATATTCTCTAACATATAACCATGACTACAAACAGGGGGGGAACGAAAGAAAGAATATTAACAATTAATTAATCAATTATTCTCAAATAAGAGTTTCACCACTTCACTATAGGATCATGCATAACTCAAATCAATGATCACTAAAAGCCACTGCAGCTCAAGCAATAAAATGAATGCTATTTAGTCGTCGCAATTAGCAATATTATTCGGTTGAAAAATAATACAAAAGTTGGATACTTCAAAAAACAAATAGAAAATGCACAAACAGAGTAATGGTTGCTCAAACAGACAGAGACGATGCAGATCTTCACGTTTGAAGACAATATGGTGCCATCAATTATTTTGAGCTCCTTGAGAAAGAGTAAGCGTATTTGGGCCATCATGCTTTAGAGCCCCGAAACCAATAGAAACAGCTTCAATTGTTGCCAAAGCAACAGCAAGACTAACATATACTTTAGAAAAACCAAGCAAAATTAATAATCTCTTTGATCCTGAAGAATATTACAAGATCCATCGTTCTCTCACCCGAATAAGTCTTTCTTCTAGCAGCAAAATCTCCAACTGTATTGAGTTTCAGTGGATCAGACCATCATCTTCGTCATCCCCGTGTCCATCAGGAGGTCCACCGGGGCCCACCACTTCCAACTGTCAACCAAAAAAAGGGCCATGAACATTTTGAAGGCAAGAACCGTGTGGAATTCCAAAAGCATACAAAACAAATGTTGTCCTAATAATAGTTTGACTATAGAAAACATACATTCTCAGGGTCCTTTCTAAATAAGATAAGCTAATTGAATGCTACATCTTCAGGGTGGGGTTTTTATAGCTGGAAGAAGCAAGTTTTTCCCTATGCTTTTGAAAAAATATTGAATCGCCCAAAATACAACAATTAGGATAAAATGGCTTATTTTTTAACCTATCAATATCTCATTTCCATTTCAATAGGCTCCTAAAAGTCTAGGCAAATAATTAGCAAAAGCACTCCTAAAAGAATGATATTAACAAAAGGTTGCCTTATTGAATTCACATGGTATAATGAGACAAGCTATTTACAATCAAATAATATTACAGAAAGAAAGGCAGGGTAAGAAACTCTTTCTTGGTTCCCGCAAATTTGGTCAGGCACTTAAGCAAGTGAAAACTCAAAGGGCTCAGCGGTGAGGACTAATCAGGACTGAAAAGAACAAGAGAAAATTGACAGCTTACAAGCACACAAAGAAATTGCACTTAGTTTTTACTAACTTACTTAACAATGGTAAAACAAATTGTTTCTATGAAATCATAGTTACACTAATTAGACAAAAAGAAATATACCAAAACTGTAGAGAAGCATTAAGAAAAATCAAATAACTCGTGCACAAAAGGGCATTTAAACTCCCCATTACAGATATCACTTCTAAATTTTAAAACAACTAATCCACTCAAGTATCATTTCAGAGAGCCTTTAAGATGAATTGACAAGTATGCAGTTCCAACTGAATTTGAACCTTAGGTAATTTCAGCAAACAATCAATGCATCTACCATTTCTGCACATTTCAGCTTTCCGTAAATATACCGCTTCTTGAAAAAACATATGGAAGGTGTAGTTTCATTCCCGGTGTTTCCACAGAAGTGTTGTTAGACAAAAGGTTATCTCAAGAAAGGAATAATATGTAAATTTGGTTTTATTTGAGAATGACTAGAAGAGTAATTACTGTTTCCACTTTCCAGCAAAATTATTTTAATTAATGTGTAATAATGTTTGGTTTTATATGGGAAAATTGAAATGAGAAGTGCGAATGAAAATAAACATGCAAAAGTTATCCCTTCCTTCAGGTTCTCTTAATGTGTACACGAGTACATTTAAAATCTTAAAAAGAAAACAGTAAGCTAATAACAACGAATCACACGGACTGGAACCTATTAATCAATTGGTGATTTCACATGCAACGACTAAGGACGAATATGATTCTCAAAGCACATAAATTGTAATATATCTATGCTAGTAAATTTAGTGTACCATGGACTTACCACAAAGTACTGTGAGCACACTGGGCATTCATGTGGCTTACCCTTCTCCAGCCAAAACCAAACAACATCATGCTCATCCTCTGTAGCATTACAGATGCAGATCATATGGTCAGAGACTGAGAGACATATAGCTTATAAAAAAAGATACAGAAGATAAACATATATTGGCTTACCGCCTTCACCGCCTGGACATCCCACAATTCTTTTGTCGTAATAAGACTGGATCACAGCAGGTTCTTCCTGACAGCAAACACATGTTGAGATGAGCATAAAATTACACACACACATACACATACACAGACTTTCATCTATAAATTATCATGTAGGATTTATGGTCCATCCAATCAAAATAAAGAAAAGGCACTCTGGGTTATTCTTTGCTCCAATACTGTAAATTGGTTTATGCATCGGGATGGATTATCCAATGCAAACTACCCAAGTAGATGCTAAACATGAAATTCCAGCTTCCTACCCCTCACCCACCCAGAGATCACCACTGCACTCGACTCGGTAACTAGTTCCACATGAGCAAACCACCAACAGTAAGGGAGAAGCAGGACTTAAATAGAAGCACATAAATTAAAACAGGTTGGGTTGAAGGTTGGCTTAACAGGATAGGGAACTGACTCATAGATTTTTAATGAACTTAGTACATCACCAGCTCGACCAAAGGCAAGACCTGCTTTGCTTTTTATGAATATAAAAGATGTATTTAATTGGAATAAATTTCTTAATAAGAGAAAATGGAGTTACTGAAAGGATCATTACTTATTAAAAATCCCTATACTTACAATGAATAACAGTTCAGAATTTACAAACTATGTAAAATCTTTTGAAAACGAAAAAATCCACATACATCTTTTTCTTATACATAAACATATACTCCCTCCGTCCACGAAACATCTTCCTAAGGGGAGTGGACACGAGTTTTAAGAAAAGCAAGTTGTGTATTTGGTGAGTGGAGAAGGGGTCCCACAAATTAGAAAAAGTGATGATAGTTAATAGGTTTATTTCCAAAAATGGTGTGCCCATTAGTGGCAATGTGTGTAAATATGAGGGAATTGTAAGGGTGATAGTTAGTGGGGTTATTTCCAAAAATGGACTAGGAAGGTTTTCGTGGACAGAGGGAGTATCATTTAGTTAAAAATATCATTTCGTGCTTATATGTGAGAGAGCATATGAAGTGCACATTATTATGATCAGATATACATCATGCGAATACATGTAAAGAACAGAATTTTATGAACATATATATAGATCATACCACATATATAATGATATTTCAATGGGTTGAGCAAGATTCCAACTAAGTTAAGAATTATCCCCAAAACTGTTACGGTCCCAACAATAATAAGGCAGCTCCATGTTTTTACGTGCTATTTGGATTGGTATAGGCAGTACGTTTTTTGCCTCTTTAATAAAAAACAAACAAGAATATGGGAGTAAATGCAGCCATGCCAAAAGTAGGGATCAATATTGCGTGAAACAGTTAAGTCTATCGAACCAGCATAACTAGTGGTAAATTTGAGGGGATGGAAACATATTTGTTTTTACCATCCTGATATGGAACCTTCAAGTTAATATTTAAGTAGCATAATTCATTGCTTATCTATTCTGGTATGATGGGCACCTCAATTAGGAAACATGTATCTATTAACAACCATAAGACAAGGTCTAGAAACATCTTCTATACATCAGCTAAATATGTCAAACAGTCACTTGCATGGAAAAATACTAGTTTAATAAAAAGCTGCAAATATGCCACAATACATAGAAAAATAAGAAGGCACTATAAATGCACTACAGAGTGATAAATCCTCTCTTCATATACACACAAACACGCACACAGAGTTTTCATGATCATTTACTAGAGTATTCTATGAGATATTCATTAATGTAAAAAAGCCACAGAGCGCCTCATGATGGTCCTTCACATTTTTCCTGCTTAGGCACACAACCTTTACAGATAAGGCTCCTAGTTAAACAATAATTTATATAAACCCAATAGCTATAAGCATAGCCATTATTATAGTGGCTCCTGGGATATGACCCTATTTTCGAAATTTAATCTTACAACACTGGTGTCCTATACAAGTCAGCATTTTGTCCGAGATAATAAGAGATCCCTTCCCATTTATTCCAAAAATGATCTGCCATGTCACACTTTAGATTATTCTTTTTCTACAAATTAAGCACACGTTTGGTTGGGTGTTTTTTGAGGTTGGAAAGGGAATCAATTAATTAAATCCATTACTTGTTGTTTGGTTTGAATAATGAGTTAGCCATTACCCTTACTTGAGGGTAACCCAATCACCCAATTTGTTACACCTCAAAATAGAGGGGAAACAAAAGAAAGGGAATCTCTTACTAATGATTCATTTCCATTGTTTAACCAAACACTCAATAAAAGTAATGGTTATTGTTACCATTATACTCATTTATTTGATTCCATTCCTCTACTTGAACCAAACGAGCACTAAAATACAACAAAACTTCTCATTACCTATGGACTATTAAGAGTCTAAAACGATCCCAAAGCATACTTGAACCAAACGAGCACTAAAATACAATAAAACTTCTCATTACCTATGGACTATTAAGAGTCTAAAACGATCTCAAAGCACATAAAACATCGACAGAATTGTACCTATAACAAAAGGATTTAGCACTGACCTTTGTTCCAAATGGACCAGACGGATGGTTAATTTCCAGAATGTCCCTTCCCTAAACCAAATAAGCAACAGCAGTCAAAAATGTCCGACAATAAGAGGAACATAAGCAACACTCAAAAACGGTAATAACGACGCACTTCAAGCTCGGCCTCAAGCTCTTCGCGCTCATGACCAGTAGCAATCGGCACTATATCCTCCACCTTTTTAGGCACATTCCCTATCCAACAAAAAAAAATACATTCCCTTAAAACCCACAAACAGCCAAAAAGAACACGCGCAAACCCTTCAAATAACATGCATACGAACCAAAATCGAATGGAAACGATCCTGAAAAGTCAAAAATTAGGGTTTAGAAGCACACCGGATTCAGAAGAGAAGTGGCGAGAAAAAACGGGGAGCGAACGGACAACATTCTCCGAAGGTTTGGAAGATCCGACGGAGAATTGGGCGGTCTTGGAAGCGGATCGGGGCGGGGCGAGAGTGCGGAGCCGGACAGCAAGCCTTCTGAACATGATTCGGATCCGATTGTGTTGTGGGATGTGATCTAAGGTCTCCCCCTTTGATCGAGGACAGCCTGTTTCTCTCTCTAGAAAGAATAGTGGTAGAAAGGGGGAATGCAAGAGGAGCAGGAGCAGGAGAAGGAGAAGAAGAAGAGTGAGAGAGGAGGCGTTGGGCAGGGCAAAGTGAGGAGTAGGGTGGCTCAATTTGCAAATCGCGCGGTTGACTCACACGAGTGGAGACTGTCGCACGTGTGTTGCCCTTACATTAACCTCGGATCTAACGTTTTTAGTCGTTTGACTACGAAACACAAAATAAATAAATCAAAACATGCTAGTATACGTGACACGTCATATCACATTCAAGCATAATCATCAAATAAGATTTATTAGTCACAATCACAATCCTAATACTAACATTTAATTACGATTTCATTAATCTTCAATTACATTTATGAATTCTGCAGTCACCCGCACACTGCTTTCAAGCTGAGAAATGGTACTTTTGAACTAACAACCAATACCTAAATTCTCTAAGAAAAATGAAATATTATTCCATCCAAATAAAAGTAATAATATACGTTTGAAAAATCTCAGATGAAGACAAGAAAATTAACGTAACGCTTCACTTAACATCTCAGGTGTTTTTCATCACAGTATTTATAATAACTACATTTCAAATTTCGTTTCACAATTTCATGCAAATTGAATAATGTGATGATCTTGTATAGTTTGTATATATAAGCTTCGAAGATATTATGCCAAAAGCTGGTCTGCAGATAGCTCAATAATAGAAACTGAGAAAATAAACAATATAAATGGCTTCTGCAAAAGCATTTTCTTTCCCGCAAAGAGTAAATAGATATCACTATGGGCATGTTTGTTTCGCACGGATTCTGGCCTGGGAAAGTAATCTGATTCCAAAATATTAAATTCCTGTGTTTGGTTAAATTTTTATGAGTCAAGGAAAGTAATAAGAATCCTGAAAACAAGGAAAGTAGTGCAACTTTCCAGGATTCTTATTCTCTAGCTTTTCTTAGGTATTCTTTTTCCTCATTCTCAGGATTCTTATTTATTTGTATTATTTTATAATAAAATGTAAATTATAATTTTTATTTAGTTGGAATTTAATGTTTCTATTATTATTATTATTATTATTATTATTATTATTATTATTATTATTATTATTATTATGTAAGAAAATTTGAATTTAATTTTAGAATTATAAATCATATAATTAACCTTAATAATGTACTTTGTTGTTACTAAAAAAATTATAGAGAAATTTATTATAAAGATTAAATTACAATTTAATTCTTATATATATTGATTAATTATATTTATTTAATGATACAAATCCAAAATACTAATAAATATTTTTGGTATTTCCAAACACTGGAAAATGAATCTATTAGGATTCATTTTCCACGGAATCATTTTCCTGGGAATAACAATCTCAATTCACATTACTTTCCTGGCAAACAAACATGCCCTATATGGAATAACAAATACTATATGATCTCTTCTACTTGAAGAATACATAGGTACAAAATACTTACAAGTTTCATGCAAACTACATCATACAGCTTCCAGCAATGCAGAAATAAATATTTAAAGGCAGCTGCAAATCTCAATGCTAGAATTTAGAAAGTAAAAACTAGATAATGATTGTTGTGGAATATGAGTATTAGTCGATGGTTGTCTGTTTTAGCCTTTTGGGTAGCGGCCTCTTGTCTTCCTCATATTTTCTCCTCAGATTCTTCAGATCTTCTTCACTCAAGTTTCCCTTGAGCCTTTTGTTTAACTCATATGCTTCATACAATATCTGTTTGCATTCTTTACTAGCAAGATTATGGTCACCACTGGACAGAAATAAATCAAGTGAGTATTTACGGTTGGTGGGAAACTAGGTAAACAAACTAACATGGAGATTCATAAAGAGAAATTTGTGCCTTAAAGCCTGAAAAATAATAAATAATTATCACATCATCATGAAAGAAAAAGAAAATCTAATTGAATTAAAATTTAGAGAACTAAAGAAGCCATCAATTTTCCAAAGAAAAACATCATACTGTCAAAACCAAGCTGCAGGGATCGTAATACAACACAATCTTCCATATATTATCTAAGGTGAATCTCTGGAAAACATCCTGCAAATCCAAATCCTTTCCTTTTGCGCAGAAATGATCCAGATCCGGGAATAGGCCGGCTTCCACCTTGTTCGTCTATGTCCTTCTTCCATCGAAAATGCTTGACCCACAAGACGAATTCAAACTCATCTTGCTTCTCAATTGCGTTAAATTGTGGCATTAATATGACGTGTAATCACAATTCAAAAATAATGAATTTGGACAGAGACCGTCCACATTTAAAAAAAAAAAAAAAAAAAAAAAAAAATCTTCACCTCCAGCAGATTAAAAACTCTGAAACTCAGCATCTTGAAGATTGATTTGGACAATTCATCATGATAATCGAAAAGAACGAACATCATATCTTTGAAGGGCCTCGGTCGATCTTCTCCTTCAAAATTGTCCAGTATATAACAATCTAAAGATACTCCAAATTCAACTCAAAGAGTTCAATAATCAAGATCCTTAGTGATGAAGATGCATGTAATGAACTGGATTGAGGAAAAACAAAACCAATCAGCATAAAGTAGTTCTGCAAATGAATGAATTAATCAATCAATTATTTAAAAGAACATGTGGTTCATTTATGCGTCATATGAACTATACAATGTCAAAGTAGATTTACAAAATCATGCAAGATTTGTGTCCTTATCAGCATTCAAACTGATACCTTGAAAGGCTACAAAATTCACTTCCTTATTCTTGGGTCACGACTAAGACCGTGTTTTTTTAGAGTTCCGATGTAATTTCTCATGAGCGAAAGCTTGTTGCTACCAAGATAATAAAAGTAATCCCATGTGAAGATCCCTGTTTTATGCAAGTCATCGAAAAGTAATCTACATCAATCACAGACAACACTGCCATGAGTATATAATAAGGAACACTTCTTGTAAATGGCTTCTCTTAAGATCAATGGAATTATAGTACCTCACTCCATAGTTTCCCACAGGTTCTGCAGACATGATCCCAACATCACGCCTCCCGGCTATAACCTGATCAATGCTCAAGTTACTTTCTATGGAAGGGAAAAATAAGCAGAGGGTGGGTCAAAAGGTTCCAATTTCATGCACCTATGATTATTTTTTCACCACATCCAATGTTAATATACAAACAAATTTTTGACCCTTCCACTCCCAAGTCATTTAACCATCATATGAGTCTTCGTATTGTTGTATCATTTGCTATAATGGATGCTGAGAAGAATGCTGTATGAATTTTAGTTACCTTTTCTCCTCCAACTGATCTGATCTTACTGTCAACTGCAGGGCTATATACTCGCAAGTATTCAGCTGACAGATTATATGCACTGCCGTTATCAAATTCCACCTCCACCTGGGAGAATGTTCATACAACAAAGCAAAAATATGATAAAGAATATTTACACGACACAGTAAAAATTGAAGCCATTATAGTCTACACAAGAACTATGACTTGAATTCAATTTTGAGCTCTATTCTTCACTTATGATTTCATTTAATGAAACTGATAGTATATGAATACTACAAAAAATTATCAGTATTTGAGATGTTCATAATATCATATGATTTGTACACCAGAATTTCTTACAATATTACAAAAAAAGTAGCATATGCTTTATGAATCCACACAAGCTGCAGAATCTGCAAGCAAGATAAATCTCAGAACACGGCTTCTCAAGCTGATAATTGATGTATCTATCTCCTAACATCCTTATTACTTCTAGCTAGTGCTGCTATGCATTATTAGCACCATGAATCGGAATCATGAATCATGCTTTTCTTCAACAAAACAACCGCGAACGATAAAAAGTATTGGCAACTTCAACCACGAGAAATGTAACTGGTATCACAAGTACAAAAGTAGGGATTCATTTCCTTAGTTAACAAACCACCCTATAGAGTATAGAACACTTTTCAACATAGATCGAGTACGAGAACATGGATGAGTTTCAAGAATGTCCAAAATCTGTGCTTCTTGCTCCTTCGATTTGGCTCAAAGTCATTGAGGTAACACCTATAGCTACTTCAATTATGCTAAAATGATGAAACAATTCTACTACTGTAAAAGGATTCAACTTCCTCATCACACATCCATTTACACACAATAAAATTTCAAAATAAATAAATGAATAACAAAACAAAGCAAAATCAGGCAATGAACGACAAATTAACAAGACACTTAAGTGATTAAATGTGTAAAGACAAGAACTAGCCGGAAATATAAAATAATAAACAGAAAAAAAAAAAAAAATCCTTACTGATTTAGGAGCGTGAAGAGAGAGTTTGGTGAGGTGAGGGCACTCGGCCACCGTCTGTACACAACGAATCGCGCTGTTGAGAGTTCGCCCCATCATTCCAACTCTCTCTCTCTCTCTCTAATTGATGGCTGTGAAACAGTGAGAGTGACTGTATTTGATCTAACCAGTCCGTAACAGTATTTTATAATTATACTTTTCATTTGTAAAACAATATGAGAATTGGATCAAGTTAATAAATCAATTATTATTATTATTATTATTATGACTTTAATATATAAAAATACAATTCGTACTCTCTAAAAACACAAAATCTCCTATACACCCAGGTATACCGTACACCCAGCTTGACCCGTACCCAAATCCTGACCTTCATGTAGAGATGGCAATCGGGTACGACGGGTACGGATAGTGGCTATCCATATCCATACCCGCGAACTAAATGGATAGTGGATTTTAACCAAAATATGAAGTACACATTATTATGATCATAGATATACATCATGCGAATACATATAAAGAACAGAATTTTATGAACATATATATAGATCACACCAATACATATATAATGATATTTCAATGGGTTGAGCAAGATTCCAACTAAGTTAAGAATTATCCCCAAAACTGTTACGGTCCCAACAATAATAATTAATAAGGCAGCTCCATGTTTTTACGTGCCTATTTGGATTACTGCTCTTTGCTAAGGTAGACTTAGCCAACTAAAAAACAAAGGATTGGTATAGGCAGTACGTTTTTTGCCTCTTTAATAAAAAACAAACAAGAATATGGGAGTAAATGCAGCCGTGCCAAAAGTAGGGATCAATATTGCGTGAAACGGTTAAGTCTATCGAACCAGCATAACTAGTGGCAAATTTGAGGGGATGGAAACATATTTGTTTTTACCATCCTGATATGGAACCTTCAAGTTAATATTTAAGTAGCATAATTCATTGCTTATCTATTCTGGTATGATCGGCACCTCAATTAGGAAACATGTATCTATTAACAACCATAAGACAAGGTCTAGAAACATCTTCTATACACCAGCTAAATATGTCGAACAGTCACTTGCATGGAAAAATACTAGTTTAATAAAAAGCAGCAAATATGCCACAATACATAGAAAAATATGAAGGCACTATAAATGCACTACAGAGTGATAAATCCTCTCTTCACATACACACAAACACGCACACAGAGTTTTCATGATCATTTACTAGAGTATTCTATGAGATATTCATTAATGTAAAAAAGCCACAGAGCGCCTCATGATGGTCCTTCGCATTTTTTCCTGCTTAGGCACAAAACCTTTACAAATAAGGCTCCTAGTTAAACAATAATTTATATAGACCCAATAGCTATAAGCATAGCCATTATTATAGTGGCTCCTAGGATATGACCCTATTTTCGAAATTTAATCTTACAACACTGGTGTCCTATACAAGTCAGATAATAAGAGATCCCTTCCCATTTATTCCAAAAATGATCTGCCATGTCACACTTTAGATTATTCTTTTTCTACAAATTAAGGCCACGTTTGGTTGGGTGTTTTTAGAGGTTGGAAAGGGGTTCAATTAATTAAATCCATTACTTGTTGTTTGGTTTGAATAATGAGTTAGCCATTACCCTTAATTGAGGGTAACCCAATCACTCAATCTGTTACCCCTCAAAATAGAGGGGAAACAAAAGAAAGGGAATTCCTTACTAATGATTCATTTCCATTGTTTAACCAAACACTCAATAAAAGTAATGGTTATTGTTACCATTCCACTCCTTTATTTGATTTTATTCTATTTTCATTCCTCTACTTGAACCAAACGAGCACTAAAATACAACAAAACATCTCATTACCTATGGACTATTAAGAGTCTAAAACGATCTCAAAGCACATAAAACATCGACAGAATTGTACCTATAACAAAAGGATTTAGCACTGACCTTTGTTCCAAATGGACCAGACGGATGGTTAATTTCCAGAATGTCCCTTCCCTAAACCAAATAAGCAACAGCAGTCAAAAATGTCAATCCGACAATAAGAGGAACATAAGCAACACTCAAAAACGGTAAAAACGACGCACTTCAAGCTCGGCCTCAAGCTCTTCGCGCTCATGACCAGTAGCAATCGGCACTATATCCTCCACCTTTTTAGGCACATTCCCTATCCAACAAAAAAAACACATTCCCTTAAAACCCACAAACAGCCAAAAAGAAAACGCGCAAACACTTCAAATAACATGGAAACGATCCTGAAAAGCCAAAAATTAGGGTTTAGAAGCACACCGGATTCAGAAGAGAAGTGGCGAGAAAAAACGGGGAGCGAACGGACAACATTCTCCGAAGGTGTGGAAGATCCGACGGAGAATTGGGCGATCTTGGAAGCGGATCGGGGCGGGGCGAGAGTGCGGAGCCGGACAGCAAGCCTTCTGAACATGATTCGGATCCGATTGTGTTGTGGGATGTGATCTAAGGTCTCCCCCTTTGATCGAGGACAGCCTGTTTCTCTCTCTAGAAAGAATAGTCGTAGAAAGGGGGAATGCAAGAGGAGCAGGAGAAGCAGAAGAAGAAGAGTGAGAGAGGAGGCGTTGGGCAGGGCAAAGTGAGGAGTAGGGTGGCTCAATTTGCAAATCGCGCGGTTGACTCACACGCGTGGAGACTGTCGCACGTGTGTTGCCCTTACATTAACCTCGGATCTAACGTTTTTAGTCGTTTGACTAAATTTGTTTTACGAACACAATGCTAGTATACGTGACACGTCATATCACATTCAAGCATAATCATCAAATAAGATTATTAGTCACAATCACAATCCTAATACTAACATTTAATTACGATTCATTAATCTTCAATTACATTTATAAATTCTCAATCAACTTTTCTTTAAATGTGCAGTCACCTGCACACTGCTTTTGAGCTGAGAAATGGTACTTTTGAACTAACAATCAATACCTAAATTCTCTAAGAAAAATAAAATATTATTCCATCCAAATAAAAGTAACAATATAAGTTTGAAAAATCTCGGATGAAGACAAGAAAATTAACGTAACGCTTCATTTAACATCTAAGATGTTTTTCATCACAATATTTATAATAACTACATTTCAAATTTCGTTTCACAATTTCATGCAAATTGAATAATGTGATGATCTTGTATAGTTTGTATATATAAGCTTCGAAGATATTATGCCAAAAGCTGGTCTGTAGATGGCTCAATAATAGAAACTGAGAAAATAAGCAATATAAATGACTTATGCAAAAGCATTTTCTTTCCCGCAAAGAGTAAATAGATATAAATACTATATGATCTTTTCTACTTCAAGAATACATAGGTACAAAATACTTATAAGTTTCATGCAAACTACATCATACAGCTTCCAGCAATGCAAAAATAAATATTTAAAGACAGCTGCAAATCTCAATGCTAGAATTTAGAAAGTAAAAACTGGATAATGATTGTTGTGGAATATGAGTATTAGTCGATGGTGGTCTGTTTTAGCCTTTTGGGTAGCGGCCTCTTGTCTTCCTCATGTTTTCTCCTCAGATTCTTCAGATCTTCTTCACTCAAGTTTCCCTTGAGCCTTTTGTTTAACTCATATGCTTCATACAATATCTGTTTGCATTCTTTACTAGCAAGCTTATGGTCTACCACTGGACAAAAATAAATCAAGTGAGTATTTACTGTTGGTGGGAAACCTAGGTAAACAAACTAAAATGGAGATTCATAAAGAGAAATCTGTGCCTTAAAGCCTGAAAAATAATAAATAATTATCACATCATCATGCAAGAAAAAGAAAATCTAACTGAATTAAAATTTAGAGAACTAAAGAAGCCATCAATTTTTTAAAGAAAAACATCATACTGTCAAAACCCTATGATATATCAGGGTGCATACCATGGCAATATTAAACCTGCATTTACTAAGTGAAGAACGATTATGGATGCCAACAGAGTGTTACTTAAAAGCAAGACATGTAAGGCAATAAACCTGGCTTTGGATAATCTTTTCCAATTATGCATTTTGCTTTAACTTGTACGCTCACAGGAGCGGTCCATGGTTCATAGATATACTCCTTAGGCATGTCTGCAACACCAACGTCACCTTCAAACCAACACGCATGAAAAGTTGACGAATCATAAAGCAGCAATAAATGAGCGTACCTTTTAGTATTGGGAGAAAATGCCTAATATAGTTTCCATTAGGGTCGTATTTTTTCCCGAATGAAATTGGAGAATAGATGCGGTTATACTGGAAAAAGAAACAAGAAAGATGATCAGAATTTATCTGTTTATGACCTAAGCTACCATAGCCCATAGGTTCATCTGATTGGAAATTAGAAATCCTAAAAGTGTCAACACATGGTATAGTAACAACCCCTCAAATGTACCATCATTAACTAAAACCCAGCTGACTAGTTCATGAATATCACCATGAGTATGAAGAGAATAGGCTAAGTTTTTTGTAGACCTGGTAAAAGAATGATGAGCATGATAGCCACAACCAGTTTCCGTTATTGATAGCCCAATCCGAATCAATAAGAAGTCTCTCAAAAACATCACGTCCTTTTTCCCAGTGCACAAACTGTGAAGAAAGCCACCACACTATCAACCAAAGAGAGTAACAGATGTATCTGGATGTAACATATGCTTCTGAACTCATTTACCAGATCTCCACGAGTTAGGAAACAAGCAACACAGTGTCGAGCAAGATGGTGCATCCAGCCCCACTTCCGAAGCTGTTAGACCAAAATTAAGCGTAGATGTAAAGGTTGTCCAAAGTAACCATGACAGAACTAGCAGACATGTCACAAGATTGAGGATTTGGCCAAATTTCAAATCTGACCTGCATCATTATGGCATCAATCCAAGGAAATCCTGTCCTGGCATCTATCCATGCACCAAGCAGTTCGTCATCATTTTTCCATGGTATCTATACAAAAGAATTGAATTAAAATACCAGGATATGTAGAACATGGCCTACCCTGAGATTTCTCTATGTGGTAGATTACTTTCGACCATTACCACTCAAAAGTTGTAGTAATACAATCTGAGGTACAAAAATCACGATTTCCCTATATGTAAGTTAATGGGATGGGCCTAGAAAGTTCATATTTCATTGTAACATCAAAATTTCTCTGAGTGTCATTTCCATTGCCAAACTAAGGATAAACATAAATTACTTAGAAAATCATACAAGATTAATTGAGCTTGTCATTTAATGTCTGACTATTTAAGTAAAGCTGTAGACAAAGTATGCAATGTTATTTCCTGAATGAGAACATGAAATTAATGGAAAGAAAAGAAAAAAGAATACAACAGAGAAAGACAAACGACCTATGGATCATTCTTTTATAGCAGTCGTGTTACTGAATCTTACTGGATAAATCATGTTTTGTAATTCAAGTGTGAAAACATAGGCATATTCTGGAAACATAAAATGCAGTCGTTATTAGTACCTGTTTGCAAATATTATTGTCCTTCATTTGATCAAAATTAGGAGTACCAAAAGCCACTGTGTAGAAAAAATCTCGCCATAACAACTACAGCATTTCAGAGTGTCAGTTCAATGAATTCATGACATTGATTGTTAAACAAGTTAAATTAACCTGTCCAAGAAGGGAAACTGGGGGTGATGTGTGTGTTTTGCAATTTCTCTGAACTTCTTGAATACATTGGTAGAAGTACCTGGAAGAAACACAGCCGAACTTCCAACAATTTGGAGATAGACAAGATTAGGAGGCATCAAGAAAATAAACAGATTGAAAACACTATGCATAACCTACTTTTAAGTAAGGTGATAAAACAGTTGTTGCTGGTTTTATAAATGAAGATGGATCACCCTTGGGTTTCTCAAAATTAGCCACCCACTCCTGCAAAATGAGAGGTATATCACATACGATATGTGCAGATGCTAGCAGAACCATGTACCAAAAATCAATCAAAGTCACGAACTAGACCCTTTACAATGTACAGGCCAATAGAACAGAGTCATATCTGAAGTGAAGAGGTCCGTTCATTAAAGATTATTGCAGAACATAATATAACAGTAAGATAGACAGATAAATGCACCATAGGAAATATCAATTAGCTGAAGTTTCGGGAGAATGGAGAATGTCTTCATGAATACCTTGTTTTCCACAGAAGCTTTCAACCTTCTTAATCCTTCTGATTCACCACCTTTGAATGGGGTCTTCTCATCCTGTTAATCGGGTGTTTGTTACAGAGAGTTTGAATTCGGCAAACTATTTAATGAAGAAGTCATTCCATACCTCTGGTGTGTCCTCATAGCCAAGCTCCTTGATTGATGGGACTTCAGTGATTGGGCATTTCCCAACATTTCCAACAACTGGGAGCCAGTTGAGATCAGTTACAAGGGGAGATGAGGCCCAAGAGGGCTCCCCAGCAAGTTTGACAAAAGATTGATAAGTCGAAGGTGGTTTTCCGCCGTTCTAGGATCAAATAATGAAATGGAGTCAACGAAAAGAAGATATTGAAGAAGAATATAACTTTTAGTAACTAACTTGGCTTCTCCAAGTAGTAGGGAAACCAATAATCTTTCAACAACCATACTAACCTTCTCTATGATATCTGCAGGATTGAAGAGTGTATGACTCACAGGAGAGTAAATCTCTATACCGGCAGCAGTAGCATATTTCTGTAGGAGCCAGTATTAAACCCTCTGCTTAGAGTATATAGATGAAAAGTCGAAAACTGCTAAATCCTTGTCCAATCAAAGAATTAAATTATGGCTATATCCTCGGTTACATTGTGACTAGCAGAGACATAAAAAATTTATAAATGCATTATGATTCCGAAAAATACTTACTTTGACTTTGTCATCCAAAGCTTGATAATACGGCTCGGTGTCAAACTCAAAACATAGCTTCTTTATGCTCCACTGGTGTTTCAGTATGAAATAGATGATATTATGATACAAACTTAGAACTTACAAAGTAATAAACACACTGTAGACCAATCATGACTACTATCAGATTAGATCTTGGAACTTAACATTTACCACATGAATGTACTCATTCAGTTTGTCCTAAATCTCAATTTGAATATCACATATAACCGCTTTGTGCTGGATTTGTAAGAGTTGCGTAAAATATTCAAAAATGTCATGTTTCATCCAACAGAAATGCATGCATCACCAATCAACAGGATTTATGATCATAATGAAGGAGACTTCGAGAATAACACACAGCAGTTACATATTCATCCAGGTAGGCAGTTGCATGGAGACTTCCAAGGTGATGTAACTGAACACAAAAAAATTACTTAATCTCAACACAAACGATAGCGAAACACTTGCCTTTCCTTGAACCAACAGCTAAAGTCTGTGCATTTTTACAGTAATCAATTAATTCCAGTAACTAATTTCCAAAGGATGGAGATCATCTCTGAGAGACACAGAAATCTAAACTATCACAACTAAATTCCAAATGCACAAGTACAAGTCTAAAATCCCCACATTAGGGGTGAAAGCAGATTTACACTATAGCTTAGATGAAACTTTTGGTCAAGCTACTACTTAATAATAAGGAGTTTGATCATTCTAAGAAGCCAAATGAAACTGCATTGTACGCCGCCTTGTAAATGCTATACACACCAAATGTAGCATCGACTATGTTACTGAAACACAAGAGCTCAAACTAAGATAAAGTGATAAACAAACCAATACACGAAGCTTAAACGAGCTTCCAGCAATCGGTTTCAACTCAAAAGTCGGATCCAAATTCTCAAACGACTAAATTAATTACCTCATTCAAGCAGCGAAACAACACCTCGCTGGGCTCACCCTTGAGCACCAGCAAGCGCGATCCTAGTCTCTTGAGATTAAGGTCGAGATCCGCCAGACTCTCGAGCAGGAACCTGATCCGGTTCAACCCGGCCCGGATAGACCCGGGGGAGAAAGCGCTTGGTTCGGGCTCCATGTAGTGCGGGTCGATCACGAAAACCGGGTACAAAACACTCGACCCACTGACCGCGTACTCCAGCGCCGGGTTGTCGTGAATCCGGAGCCCTTTCCTGAACCAAATCAGGGAGTTCGACCCGGATGCCATTGTCGGGTACGGGGGCGAGCGGAGCGGGATAGTGGGGAGGCGCATTTAGTTACGGTTGGAGTTCGGAAAGGGAGTGGTTTTAAAACGCTCGACTTGTTTCCCGCCACAAAGTGGAAGAAGAGGGCTGTACTATTGTGCGCCAGGGGTTGATGGGTGTGAAGTGGTCTGATAATAGCCGTTCAACAAGGTGCTATCGTGTGCGCTGCGCATTCCGCGTAGGATAGTGGAACTAGGGAAGTAAATGGTTGGATCGGCTGAGAAATTGCCACGTCGCATCTGCGCAAAACACTAGCTCTTTATTAATGCATCTTAGAAGTAGATTTCAAAAAAAAAAAAAAAAAAGCAAAAAAGGATGAAGGAGTATGGTTAATAAAATAGGGTAAAATTTAAACATGTTCCATTATTTCTGTACAAACGTGAAAATTTCACTCAGTTCAAGAAAAGTCTTTTTTTCCCGAATACAAAGCAAACTATACAATTTTCCCGAATACTTATTCCATAATCCAAGATGAATTGTGTATTAGACCATTTGATTTTTATTTTTCGTCAATTATATTATCTTATTGGATGTTATAACCGGGTACACGATCGAGATATTACAAAATATTTATTTTGAGAAATTACGATTCAAAATAATTGAAAATATTACAAAGTAAATAATTTGAGAAATTACAACTCAAATAATTTGATACAACTGAAATACACTGTATAAATAAATTATACGTATAAACAAAGTCGAGTCGAGATGAATCTCTTCCCGCAAGAAGATTATCGCCCCGGTAGTGCTCTTCGGTTTGGCGTATCTTCCCCAAAAATAAAACGACTACGTCTCGTCAGATGTAGCACCACAATCCGGCGAGCTCCGGCGAACTAAATAGGATCAAGAACTGAGCACAAGTGTTGTGCAGAGAGTGTGTGTGTAGAAATGGCAGAATGCAGTATTTCTTTTTGTGTGTCTTCTGCAAGCTTTCCAGAGGTCTATTTATAGACATGTGGTAAGTATGAATTCAAAACCTTGAATTCTACTCCGACGGCTGGAAGCCGTAAATGTTGAAGATGATGGCCGGTGGGCGCAGTCATTGAAGAAACTTAGCTGCAAAATTGAAGTTGCCATGCAGAAGTTGTAGCTGGCGTGCTTCTGCTACTGCCTCTTCTGCTGCAGCTGTCAACTGTTGCTGTGGGCTGGGCTTGGGTAAAACAATCAGTTGGGCCAAAATAATAAATCATGTTGGGCTAAAATAAAAGCCCAATGGAGTTGGTCCAAAAAATAGTTTGGGCCCCAAACACCACCCCAAAGCACCAATTGCCAAGATCCAAGTCCTTGGCCGCGGCCCGTACCCGACCCGCCCGTCCGGCGGCGGCGACGTCGTCGTCCGTCCGTCCGATCGATCGATCGTCGTCGGCGGCGGCGCGCGTGTGTGTGTGCGCGCGAGGCTAGTACTTAGATCAAGCCCACTAGCAAGCCCACAAGTCAATTTATCAACTCCATGTGCTTTGCTATTCTTATACATGAAAAACATCTCTATGTTTTCCAATGTGGGATAACATAACAAATGTTATTTTTCCTCTTCAACATCCAAACTTTGACATACAATATCTCACTCATCGGAAATCGGTTTTGAGACTTCAAGTATATCACGTTGATCTACTCGAGATGTAGATTAACATCCAATAATTATTTTAATTAAATAATAAATATTTAATTAAATAATAATTTTCAGATATGGCTTAAAACCATATTTCCAACAATCCCCCACATGAGTGAGAAATCAGTATGCGAAAGTATGCAAACACTTAGCTCAGTCCTCTTAAGAGACAACATTGCATTTGGAAAGGTAGCTTGTGGCTTTGAACCTGCCATAGTCAATATTATCGAGTATACCGGCAGCCTAGTGGATTGTGTTCCTTGAACTAGTCCTCATCGGTGTATACTTAGTCAACAATATTGACACAATATTGCTTCAATCCTTATTCGTTCTCACGTTTGTGTCCATTACTGGCCTTGGAACACCTCTTTGGATTCATAAGTGTTTCAATCGAAGCGGCCCCACTTCACACTTACATAGGTGACTCTTAACTCAAGTATCCTGCTATACTTGTCCTCTTCGAGGAGTTCTAGAGTCATTAAAAGTCAAAGACTTAACCTCACCACGTGCAGGTTTCCGAACACTCACTGTTCTACAAGGAATAGGCAATTCGAGTGTTCAACACACGGATTTTCATAGCTTAGTTGTCCCATTGAACCAAGTTCTTGGGATCCTCCAGTCATCATGGTTGGGTTGCCACTATGATTATCCTTAATTTGTGGACTTCAAACCCATTCCCCCTAACAGTTTATACATCTGATCTCGATGGATACTTTTTGTCAAAGGATCCGCTATGTTATCAATTGATCTTATATAATCAATTGAGATAACTCCACTAGTGATCAAATGTCTCACGGTATTATGACGTCGACGAATATGTCTCGACTTACCGTTATACAAATGGTTTTGTGCTCGTCCGATAGCAGCTTGACTATCACAATGAATTATTACGGACGACACAGGTTTCGACCAACATGGAATATCCTCGAGGAAATTTTTAAGCCACTCGGCTTCTTCACCAGCTTTATCCAAAGCTATGAATTCTGATTCCATGGTCGATCTAGCAATACATGTTTGCTTCTTGGATTTCCAAGACACAGCACCACCCCCCACAGTGAATACATAACCGCTCGTTGAAAACGAGTCTTTGGCATCAGATATCCAATTTGCATCACAGTACCCTTCAAGTACAGAGGGTTCCCTAGTATAATGAATCGCATAGTTTTGAGTATATTTCAAATATCTCAAAACCCTTTCAAGAGCTTTCCAATGTTCATTACTAGGGTTAGCTGTAAAGCTGCCCAACTTGTTGACCGAGCATGCTATATCGGGACGAGTGCAATTTGTTAGATACAACAAGCTCCCAATAATCTTCGCATATTCTATCGCATCAACAGGTTCTCCCTTGTGTACACTCAAATGCACACTAGGTTCCCATGGTGTCTTAGCTATTAGCTTGTCAAAAGCGTTGAATTTCTTTAACACTTTCTCAACGTAGTGAGATTGTGTTATAGTAATACCATCAGGTCTTCTTAGAATTTTAATTCCAAGGATAACATCAGCTAAGCCCATATCTTTCATGCTAAAATTTGTACTTAGCATGCCTTTGGTTTCTTGAATCACTCGGGAATTACTTCCCATGATGAGCATGTCATCTACATAAAGACAAACAATAACATATTCGTTATTAGAATTCTTAATGTAGACACATTTATCGCACTCATTGATTCTGAATCCATTTGACAACATTACACTGTCAAATTTTAAATGCCATTGAAGCGGTGCTTGCTTCAACCCATATAAAGACCTTTGAAGTTTGCATACTTTGTGCTCTTGCCCAGGTACTACAAACCCTTCAGGTTGCTTCATATATATTTCATCTTCCAACTCGCCATACAAGAACGCAGTTTTCACATCCATTTGGTGAATCTCGAGATTGTGCAAGGCAGCAATAGCGAGAAGCATCCGAATAGATGTTAGTCTGGTCACAGGTGAATAGGTATCGAAGAAATCGTACCCTTCTTTCTGCCTGAAACCTTGAACGACAAGTCGGGCTTTGTACTTATCTATAGTACCATCAGATTTGTACTTCTTCTTTAGGATCCATTTGCATCCTAAAGCTTTACTTCCAGGTGGTAGATCCACTAACACCCAAGTATGATTCTGCATAATGGAATCAATCTCAATATCGATGGCTTCTTTCCAGAGAGCTGCATCTGAGCCAGACATAGCTTCTTTAATCGTCACCGGTTCGCCATCTAGCATCAAGACAACATAATCCGGTCCATAGACATTAGCTTTTCTAACTCGTTCCCCACGTCTCGGTTCTACATCCATAGGTTTAGACCTTGGTCTTTTCCTATTAGGTGGTACATGATTAGAACCCGTGGCATCATCTACTTGAGTAGAATTACTAGCTACTTCCATAGGTTTAGAACCTGTAGCATCACCATCAACTCCATCATTAGAGTTCGATGTACCTTTATCCTTGTTAGGATAGATATTTTCAAAGAATATAGCATTCCTTGATTCTATCGTTGTCCCAACATGTATATCAGGTATCTCCGATCTGTGCACTATAAAACGATAGGCACTGCTATTAAGTGCATGACCAATGAAGATACAATCCACCGTT
Organism: Salvia miltiorrhiza; assembly: GCF_028751815.1. Classification (NCBI taxonomy): domain Eukaryota; kingdom Viridiplantae; phylum Streptophyta; class Magnoliopsida; order Lamiales; family Lamiaceae; genus Salvia; species Salvia miltiorrhiza. The sequence continues at coordinate 8,733,716 of NC_080393.1, forward strand.
TTAGGTCCTATTGTAACTTGCTTTGGTAAAGGCACTTCTACCTTGGCTAAACACCCCCACACTTTGAGGTATTTATACGAAGGTTTCCTTCCTTTCCATAGCTCATAGGGAGTTACATCTTTCCCTTTGAGTGGAATCTTGTTCAAGATATAGTTGGCCGTTAAGACAGCTTCCCCCCACATGTTCTGGGGTAATCCTGAACTAATCAACAAGGCATTCATCATCTCCTTAAGAGTTCGATTCTTGCGTTCAGCAACGCCGTTAGATTGTGGTGAATAAGGAGCCGTCGTTTGATGGATTATACCACTTTCGTTGCATAATTCAGCAAACGGAGCTACATATTCTCCACCTCTATCACTTCGAACCATCTTAATTCGACATCCAAGTTGATTCTCGGCTTCATTTTTGAAGTTTCTAAAAGCTTCAATAGCCTCATCTTTACTTTTCAATAAGTAAAGGTAACAATACTTTGTGCAATCGTCTATAAAGGTGATAAAGTACTTCTTGCCACCTCTAGTTTGCACGAACTTTAAATCACAAACATCGGTGTGAATAAGTTCCAATGGTTGAGTGCTCCTTTCTACCGATTTAAACGGTAACTTAGCCATTTTGGCTTCAACACAAACTTCACATTTTACTTGTGAGTTGTATTCATCAACTTTTAGTAAATTCATTTTTACTAATCTCTTTATAGCATTTAGATTAACATGTCCAAGTCTACAATGCCATAAATCAGAACACTCAATCAAGTAAGCAGAAGAGGTTGATGCATCTTTATTGATTTTAGCCTTGGCAGGCTTACAAGCTCTTACACCAAGTTTGAAAAGTCCTTCGGAGGCATAGCCTTTCCCTAGGAACTTTCCCCACTTGCGTATTACAACATAGTCAGATTTGAACAACAATTCAAAATCCTTATTCGTAAGCCTAAAGCCCGAAATTAAATTCTTTCGGACAGTTGGAACGTGTAATACGTCTTTCAATGTGATCTCCACGCCCGACGTGAGTTGAAGAATCACATCTCCCATGCCAAGGACTTGGGATGTCCGCTCGCTAGCCTCCATTATCGTTTTGTTTTCCACTTCCTTGTAGTTGTGGAACAACTCACGATTTATGCATATATGGACGGTAGCGCCGGTATCCACGAACCAAGCGTTCGGGTTGTCCACATGATTCACCTCGGAGATCATGGCAGCAAAGTCATCGTGGTTCCAATCGTCGAAGTCCTTCTCGACGTTGTTCACGTTGCCATTTGCTTTCTTCCGCTTTGGCTTGCGGCAATCCTTAGCCATGTGACCTTTTTTGTCACAATTATAACATACACCATCAAACTTTGATGGTTGACTACCGCTTTGCTTCCCTTTACCCTTATTATTAGGGTTAGGGCGACCACGTTTGTTGGAGGGACCGCCTTTCTCGGCGAGATTGGCATTTGCCTCCATCGGAGCTTTTCCCTTTTGATCACGACTTCTCACGTGATCCTCCATTTGAAGCTTGGATAACAATATCGGCACGGACATCTCCGAGCGCTCATGCTTCAAAAGGTTTTGAAATTTCCTCCAACTAGGAGGTAATTTCTCTATGATGATTGCAACGAGCAATGCATCCGCCAAGGGCATCCCTTCGGCTTGAACCTCATGTGAAAGATTTTGGAACTCTTCCACTTGGTCCATCAATGGTCGGGAGTCAACCATTTTATATTCCAACCATTTGGCAACGACATACTTGGTAGTATTCGCCTTGTCCACTTGATACTTTAGATCAAGGGCCTCCCATAATTGTTTCGCGGTTTCATGAACCTTGAAAACACGGTAGAGCCGTTCGTCCAGAGACATGAGAACGGTGTTACGGCACAAGTAGTCGCCGCGACACCAATTCAAATATCCGGCACGAATTTCTTGGCTTGTCTCCCCTTCATCTTCACTCGGGGTTGGAGGTTTATCCTCCATTAAGAATCCGGCAAACCCCACGGTTGTGAGGTAGAATAGCATCTTCTCTTGCCAATATTTGAAGTTCTTGCCTGAGAACGTTGATGGTTTCTCGGCAAGACCAATAGTTCTAGATGTTGACGAAGAAGCCCCCGTTGATGCAAACGAGGAAAATATTGACGACGTGGTTGAACCGATGGTTGCAGAGGTGGTGGAGCCATCCATATTGACGTCGGTGTGAGCCATTTTTCGAACGTGTATCAACGGCAGAGAAATAATCTTCTTGCGATTGTTATAACCGGGTACACGATCGAGATATTACAAAATATTTATTTTGAGAAATTACGACTCAAAATAATTGAAAATATTACAAAGTAAATAATTTGAGAAATTACAACTCAAATAATTTGATACAACTGAAATACACTTTATAAATAAATTATACGTATAAACAAAGTCGAGTCGAGATGAATCTCTTCCCGCAAGAAGATTATCGCCCCGGTAGTGCTCTTCGGTTTGGCGTATCTTCCCCAAAGGTAAAACGACTACGTCTCGTCGGATATAGCACCACAATCCGGCGAGCTCCGGCGAACTAAATAGGATCAAGAACTGAGCACAAGTGTTGTGCAGAGAGTGTGTGTGTAGAAATGGCAGAATGCAGTATTTCTTTTTGTGTGTCTTCTGCAAGCTTTCCAGGGGTCTATTTATAGACATGTGGTAAGTATGAATTCAAAACCTTGAATTCTACTCCGACGGTTGGAAGCCGTAAATGTTGAAGATGATGGCCGGTGGGCGCAGTCATTGAAGAAACTTAGCTGCAAAATTGAAGTTGCCATGCAGAAGTCGTAGCTGGCGTGTTTCTGCTACTGCCTCTTCTGCTGTTGCTGTGGGTTGGGCCCCAAACACCACCCCAAAGCACCAATTGCCAATTGCCAAGATCCAAGATCCAAGTCCTTGGCCGCGGCCCGTACCCGACCCGCCCGCCCGCCCGTCCGGCGGCGACGTCGTCGTCGTCCGTCCGTCCGATCGATCGATCGATCGTCGTCGGCGGCGGCGCGCGAGGCTAGTACTTAGATCAAGCCCACTAGCAAGCCCACAAGTCAATTTATCAACTCCATGTGCTTTGCTATTCTTATACATGAAAAACATCTCTATGTTTTCCAATGTGGGATAACATAACAAATGTTATTTTCTCTCTTCAACATCCAAACTTTGACATATAATATCTCACTCATCGGAAATCGGTTTTGAGACTTCAAGTATATCACGTTGATCTACTCGAGATGTAGATTAACATCCAATAATTATTTTAATTAAATAATAAATATTTAATTAAATAATAATTTTCAGATATGGCTTAAAACCATATTTCCAACATTGGATACCATAGAAAATGATTAATTGTGTCAGATATTCATAGACACGTAGAACTAGCTGGAGATTAATGGTCGGAATATTTTGTAATTAAGAAAATAGCACTGTATATAGTGTTGAAGGGGAATAATTAAATATTCATAAAACAAAGCATATAACATGCTTCCTTATTTTCCTTTGCAAGGCAAGATCAAAACTCAAATGATACAATTTTAGGGTATATGTGTTGGTCTAACATTTGAGTGATTATGATTAAAAATTTTGTAATCGCGCCCATCATATTATGATCTTCAAAACCTCATTTAATAGTATTTATTCCAGGATATAATAACTATACAGTTGAAATAAATTAAGAGTAGTGCTATTTATACATATTACTAGTATTTGCACTCGTGCAATGCACGAAAAATATTTTTATATTTTATTATACATAAAGTTGATTATCATTTGATTATTATATAAAAAATTTAAATATAATTGCACGAAATGAGTACCCATTTGTGGACGGCACGGGTTTTAAGAAATGTATGGAGTGTAGTGTGAATAGTTTAAGGGTCCCACTTTTTGAGTGTATTAATTAAAGAGATGTGTGGGGTATACTTGCCAAAAAGGGAAATGGGTACTCATTTCGTGGACGGACGAAAAAGGAAATATGAGTACTCATTTCGTGGACGGATGGAGTATATTAAATGAGATGCTTTGACAATGGAGTTGATTTCGGTTTGATATAATAAAAAGTTGCTGCATATTAAATGAGATGCTTTGACAATGGAGTATAATTTAAGATAAATATATTTTAGTTTAGTATAAAAATAATAAAGAATAATTCATATTAATAAAAAAATGATATTGTGAAAAAAGAAAACAATATAAGTTAAAAGATAATTGAAAAAAATAGATTTATTCAAAAAAAAGGAGAGAAGAGAGAAAATTTTCTTAAGTTTTAATCTTTAAATAAACATAATTTTTATATTTTAAATCCAATATTTACATAACATATATCAAATTAAAGTTCTTGTCATGATATTTATATGCATATCAAATATTTTATAATTAGTCTAATTTCACAATTTTAAAAAAGAAATAAAATAGAAAAATAAGAAGATAAAGAAAAAGAAAAAAAAAATGTATAACTTATAAATAAACCTTCAAATTTATTCTAACTACAAAATTGCAACTTAATTTTGAAATTGATTTAAAATCAATTTGAAATTGAAAACTCCCTTTTTTAATATAGTATAGATGTATACACATAATAGAATATTACGGTAATTTTACTTAATTAATGATTAATACTTAATTAATGCTAATTAATTGAAATAGTGTTTTACCTATGTAACCTTAACCGATAATTTAGGTAAATTAGCAAATGTCAAGTTTCATCTTTCCAAAATAATTTAAAGTTTTTTGCCATAAATATTTGTTACTATTTTAATTTACTAATGACTATTTTAATATTACACATATAATATATTTCTGTCTTCCTAGTACTGTGCGTTGCTTCCTTCTTTTTTTTTTTTTTTTTTTTGAAGAAAATATAATTTGCTAAAATTTATTTAAGACTTAATTAATTAGCAAAAGTTGGAAAAAATAATAATAGAAGAACTACATGACTCACTAATTAATTTTGGCTATATTTTACTTAATTGGATTGTTTTAATTTTTATTACTTATTACTTAGTTACTTTTATTGATATTAAAATTTTAGAAAAACCAATAATAATAATAATAATAATAATAATTATTATTATTATTATTATGGACAACGATTAAAAGTAAAGGGGAAAAAACAATAAAATGATCGCAATTGGCTTTAAAGGGATTTGAACTTAGAAATAATAACTATTAAAATTAATTAATCTGATTAATTAAATAAATACATGTATTAGGGGGAAAAAAAAAGGTTGTCCTATCTAGAACCATGAGTTATTTTGAACTAGTTCAATTGTGTATGATTAATACATTTTCTTTTATTTTTCATGAACTTCTGTATTGGTTTTGGTCCTGAAGTTGAAATGATTTATGTGTATCAGTGTGCGTATATATATAATATATAAATTATAAATAATTTCATTATTGATGTTCCCAAAAATATAATCATCGGTCTTGATTTGTTTCTTTGTTCTTGAATTGTTTCTTTATTTCCACCTTCAAATAATAGTTTATTCATATAAACTATATGATACAAAAAACATTATGTTTGAATTAATAAATACAAAAAACAAATTCTTAATTTCATAATGATCTTATACTCCATTTAACTAATCTTAATTTAAGGATTTTAATATTATATAAAATATTTAAACGTTTATAAACTAAAATTGTTATTGCATAAATTTATTAGTTTGTCAATTAAAAACTGTAATAATGTAAATTACATTATTCTAATCATAGAGATACAAAATACAAAACTATAATTGTTTAAAAGTATTTTAAACAATATAATTCAAATGTTCAATTTCGAGTTTTCTATTATTCGATTCAATTCACAATTTTGAAAGAGAAAGTTCTAAATAATATTTTAAATAATACTACTATTTATAAATTTAAATAGTATTAAAAAATATATACGGCAATTGAATTCTACAATTAATATTGAACGAGTCAAATTGCGGACAAAAACATTTCTTAAAAATTAAACACAAGGGATACTAATCTATTCACTATTTAAATATCAATCTATATTTGAATGATAAAAAACAAGATATGATATGCATAGTAGAACTAATTTTCTCCACACGTCTGATGTAGTGTAGAACTAAGTGATGTAAATTAGTTGTTGGTAGTTTAGAATTTGATTATGGAAATACTTATTTAGGATTTGATTTGGTTGAAAAAATTTACTTACCATAAATATTGAATAAGGGTAGAAAAGGAATACTTTCAAATATTAATTTTTAGGGGTATTATATATATACATATTATGTATAGATAGATTAATTGATAAATTAATTAGAGTCAACTACCCATGTCTTTCCCCTTAAAATGAGTATTGAATTATTAGGGATGAATTCTTTGTGCCAAATTATTGATCAATTATTGCTTAATTAATGCCCCGATATTTATTTATGTAAGCACCAATTATAAATTGTACTAACTATATATGCTGTCAAATATTTCGTACTTTACAAAAATGTATTCTTTAGACAGGCTGGCTGTGTATCTATTTTTACGGTAAATAAGACAATCATTGCATATCATAAATTGCAAAAAATTCGGCACATACACATACTATATATATGTATGTATGTATACAGATATTCTTAATCATTTTGGAAGGATAAAATCTTTATAAAATATTACTTTGTGTGACGAGATTCTTCTGTACACGAAACAATGTAAAAATGAATAAAACAAAAAACTGAGCTCTGAAGTAATTTTTTTATTTATTGACCCTTTGGTTTGTGTTATTGCATGCTGGTATCATGCCATAGGAAATGACAACATTACATCTAATCCGATCACCAAAAGTCAATGCGTGTTGTAGACACACTATTGCAAAAATACCTAATTTGGTTGGATTTTCAATTTTTATTATATTTCGACAGGGGTTGTGTGTGTTTCATTATTATAAGGTGCATGTGCATTCATTCTTCTCATATTACCATCATATTTTATTCCACTAATATTATCATATACTCATAAATAAAGAACACGCATTAATTCATCAAATGTGAATTATTCACACAAATTAAACTACTAAACAAAATAAATAAACACAAAATAATACGAGATTTGATCAATTAAATCCATATATCCCTCATTTTTCAATGTATGTGTATCTTCAAAAGGTATCTCTCATTTTCACGAAATCAGTAACTAATATTCAATAAATTTATTTTATTTACAATTTTAGGATTAATTAAAATAAAAATCATGTTTTCAAGCAAATTAATTGATTTGTTTTAGGTTTAAGAACAAAGTCAATTTATTAGCTACATGATATCTACTATCGATAATGGGAGGTTCGATAAATTGCACATACTTTAGATTATGAAATTATATTTACCCAAAATTTACGAATAACTACTCATACCAAAAGTGGCATTTTTTTGTAAAAAAAAAAGAATAAATTTGACCAAAATGGCTTCCCATGATGCAATTTATCGATCTCATAGCCAAATGATTTTTATTTTTATTTTAAACGGCCAAATGAATTTTCTTTCTCTGTCTTTTAAAGCCGTAAATTATTTCGAAAAACATGTTATTGCTCCGACAATCAAGCCTAAAGTAATTTACATCATGAAATTTTAAGCAAACACCTGAAAAAAGAGATGTAATTTAAATCAAACCACAATGGAAGCAAAGATAATTAAATTAGTACGAAAAGGGACACTTCGGCAGCGATTCATAAATATATAACTGTGATTCTAAGTTATATATAAAGGCATTTTAGCTGTATTCATATTCTTTATTCATGCTATATATACTGTACAAGATAGGCAGATCCAAGAATATGATTTCTAGACTTCAAGAAATAGTCTTGACAGCCAGGACACTTCATAGAGGTAAAGATACACAGAGACCAGTCACATTTATCAACTACTCCCTCTGTCCCTAAAATAACTTCCTCTTTTTCCATTTTGGGACGTCCCCCAAATAACTTCCTCTTTCTTTCTTTCCATTTTTGGAAACATACCCCACCACTAATAATACTTTATTTATTCTTACTTTTCACTTTTCACCACTCCCAATACTAATTATAACACTTTCACAACTTCCAATAATAATTATATCACTTTTTCTCCACTATCAATACACTTTACAACTTTTTATTAAAACCCGTGCCGTCCCCAAAGAGGAAGCCATTTCAGGGACGGATGGAGTATTTTTTTTTTTCCTTTCTTGTTTTTATCAATAACTTCAAATGATGAGCAAAAAAAGAAATATGTGTATAAGTGTTAATGTCTAATGCTAAAGGTCTTGGATTCAATAACTATGTGGCGCGGCCTCTAAATTTCTTTATTTAATATTGTTAATTTATATATATAAAAAATATGGTGAGTGATATGCCACGCACTATTTGTGAGCATTTCAAACATGTAATTTATCTTAGTATTTTTCTTTTTTCTCTTATTAAAATTTCATAAAATGTGATTAAAATCATCAAGGTTTCAAACTATATCAAAATCAAAGATCATTTTGTTCTTTTCCTTTTTAACCTAGGAAAGAGGGATAAAATTGATAATTATGCTATGAGTTTTATATAATTGGTAATTTTGACAATCCTCGCGTGCATTTTCATGTTAAGTGCTCACAAATGGTGCATAGCATATTATCAGCTTCGGCCCTAGTTAAAAAAAAAAAAAATCGAGAGTATAAATCGTGTTAGATTTAATAATTAAAACAAAATCATATTCTTTTATCATGGTTTAGCGTTATTCTTTGTTTGATTGAGTTGTTAAGTTATAGTAGTAACATGACTGGGTATGTCAATGAAACTATATTTAGCTGATGGATGATACTTGGGAATGAAATTAAATGAGAATTGAATGGATTTGGGAATTTATATGGCTGACAGCTAGTATGAATAAATAAATAAAAAATGAATAATAATAATAATAATTAATTTACTATTATTATTATTTATTTTATTTTATTATTTATTATACCAATTATATTATTATTATTATTATTATTATTATTATTACATTTGTCAAAATAAAAAATAATAAAGATAATTTCATTAAAAAGAAATAAAATGTTATTTTGAGTAATCTCATATTCGTGAAAATACACATTATCATGGTGGAGAGAGTAATGACTAATAATCACATATTCATTGGTGTAGACATTCCATCGAGATTGATGATTCTCGTTACAAAGACTGTAGTAGTCATAGAATCCGAAATAGATGAAAAAATCACCATATTTAATTATCATTCTATTTTTGCATACTTTTTTTTTTGGTAAGAAAATTATATAAAAAAATGAAAAGAGCGGCACCAGAAGTACCACAAGATTACAGAGTCAGTGGGGATTCATCACTCGACATCCATCTATGCATCCCAACCCCATCATTGACAAAACCAAAAATTTTACCCCAACTCCACACTCTAGCTTTAATCTCTCCAAACAAACTAGCAATCTCCCACCTTTTGTTGTCAAACCTGCTCTCATTACGCATTTTCCAAATAAGCCAAGTAGTACAACACCAAAGAGCCATCAAAACCTTCATGTTACTCTTCCTGCTACTCAAACCTGTAAAGAACCGAAAATGCGAAGGGACATCATGTGGCTGCACCACACAAACTCCAAGCCATTGATAAATTGCTTCCCAGATCTTTGAGGTCTTTGGGCAATGGAGCAGCACGTGCTTCATGGATTCTTGACGATAAAAGCAGGCGTTGCATCCCACTTCGACTTCACTCAATTCTCCACAATCAAATGGTGTTGCAGAACGAAAGAATAGAACATTGAAAGAAATGATGAATGCTATGTTGATAAGCTCAGGCCTATCACATAACATGTGGGGGGAAGCTATTCTTTCGGCTAATAAAATTTTGAATAAATTACCCCAAAAGAAACAAGAAAAAACCCCATATGAATTATGGAAAGGAAGGAAGCCGTCCTATAAATATACAAAAGTGTGGGGGTGCTTAGCAAAAGTTGAAGTACCTAAACCCAAACAAATAAAAATAGGACCAAAAACTATTGATTGCATCTTCATTGGATATGCAAACAATAGTAGTGCGTACCGATTCTTGGTACACAAATCGGAAGTACCCGATATGAATGAGGGAATGATTATAGAATCAAGAAATGCCATATTTTTTGAAAAAATATTCCCCAAGAAAGAGAAGAATGATATAAGTTCGAAAAAGAGAACTTATGATGAAATTTCGCTTAAGGATAACGGACCAACACGTGAACTAACACCGCAACCAAGACGCGGAAAGCGAACAAAAACTGCGAAAACCTTTGGTCCAGACTTCGTAGTTTATACTTTAGAAGACGAACCAAAGACAATCAAGGAAGCATTGTCTGGTCCTGATGCCGATCTATGGCGTGAAGCTATCAATAGTGAAATCGAGTCAATCTTATCCAATCACACTTGGCTTATTGTTGATCTTCCTCCGGGAAACAAACCTTTGGGTTGCAAGTGGATTCTTAAGAAGAAATATAAAGCCGATGGATCTATTGATAAGTATAAAGCACGTTTGGTAGTTAAAGGCTACAAACAAAAGGAAGGGTATGATTACTTTGATACATACTCTCCAGTCACTAGAATTACATCCATTAGAATGCTACTTGCTATAGCAGCATTATATAATCTTGAGATTCACCAAATGGATGTAAAAACAGCATTTCTAAATGGAGATTTAGAAGATGAGATATATATGGAACAACCCGAAGGGTTTGTAATTCCCGGCCAAGAAAATAAAGTTTGTAAACTTGTCAAGTCTTTATATGGACTTAAACAAGCTCCCAAATAATGGCATGAGAAATTTGACCAAGCAATGATGTCAAATGGATTCAAAATCAATGAATGTGATAAATGTGTGTACATCAAAGAAACATCCGACAACTTTGTCATTGTCTGTCTCTACGTTGATGATATGCTAATTATGGGTAGCAATAATAAAATCATCGTAGAAACTAAGGAAATGTTAAAGAAGAACTTTGACATGAAAGATATGGGATTAGCGGATGTGATTCTAGGAATTAAGATCCTTAGAACACCCGAAGAAATAGTCTTATCACAATCTCACTATGTTGAGAATGTGTTTAAGAAATTCAAAGCTTTCGATCTACCTTCGGCTAAAACACCTGTTGACTTAAGTATACACTTAGCCAAAAATCGAGGAGAACCCATATCACAATCGGACTATGCTAGAATTATTGGAAGCCTAATGTACTTATCAAATTGTACAAGGCCAGACATAGCATATTCCATTAGCAAATTGAGTCGATTTACAAGTAATCCCGGAAAGGATCATTGGACCGCATTGATAAGAGTGTTGAGATACTTAAAACACACAATATCTCATAGTATACACTATTCGAGATATCCCGCTGTTTTGGAAGGGTATTGTGATGCCAATTGGATATCTGACATTAAAGACTCTAACCATTGGTGGAGGAGCAATATCATGGAAATCTTCTAAGCAAACATGTATAGCCCGATCTACAATGGAATCGGCATTTACAAAGCCGGCGAAGAAGCCGAATGGTTAAGAAATTTCTTAGAAGATATTCCCTGTTGGGAAAAACCTTTGCCTCCGGTTATGATACATTGCGATAGCATGGCTGCCATAGGGAGAGTAAAGAATAGTTTGTATAACGGTAAATCTCGACATATTCGTCGAAGACATAATACCGTTAGACAATTGATCACTACAGGAATAATGTGCGTTGACTATGTAAAGTCAAAAGACAATATTGCGGATCCGTTTACTAAAGGTATTAATCGTGATCAATTGTATAACGCAGTAAGGGGAATGAGATTAAAATCCACACGTTAAGAACTTTCATAGTGGTAACTCAACCATGATGACTGGAGATCCCAAGAACATGGTTCAATGAGACAACTAAATTATGGAAGTTCAAGTTGAGCACTTGAAACTTTCAAAATCCATTCTCATAGCTGCTCAAGTGCAAAACCTGCAGCTTGTGGTAAAGGGTAAGCCGTCAAAAGCTTTTAATGATTCCTATAGCCTCAATAGGTGGAGTATGGCAGGATACTCTTTTTAGGAGATCACCTATATAAGTGAAGAAGTGGGGCCGCTTCAATTATCGATAACACTTATGAATCCAAGAAATGGTCCAAGGCCAGAAATGGACACAACGTAAGAACGAAAGATATTAGATCTATTATTGTGTGTATGTTGTTGACTTGGTTTACATAAAAGTTGACCGGTTCAAGACATCGCGTTCACCGAGCAACGAGTAAATCCGATGGCATTACACTAAGGAAGGTTCAAAGCTAACAACTACCTATCCTGATGCAATAATGGGTCGTCGGGACTTAGTTTTCTGCATTTGCATTAATCATCATTCATGTGGGGGATTGTTGGAATAAATAGTTTATTTAATGCCATAATTACTTTGGTAATTAATGGAATTAAATGATATTTTTGGAATCTACATGTTGAGTAGATTAATTTGATATATTTACTTGTTCAAATCTGTAAAGAATTGAATGAGTAATTAATGCCCAAAGATATCCATGGTTCGGACCACCTGTTTGCCCAAACAGTGCACGTGGCGACGGTTAAGGACCGAAGAGACACGACGGTTCGGACCACCTGTTTGCCCAAACCGACGTGGCAGCGGTTGAGGACCGAAGAGACACGATGGTTCGGATCTGTTTGTCCAAACAGGGCACGTGGCGACGATTTAAGACCGAAGAGACACGCCAGTTCGGACCTCCTGTTTGGCCAAACAGTCACGTTAGTTCAAGGAAACCCCTGGACTACTATAAATAGGGCCCTCCAGAATGAGATTAAATACACCAACGAATTCAGATAATTAATTTGTCATATTAGTTTAGTTTACATACTCAGTCCCGAGTATCAAGCCGTTCGACCGGATAGCGGACTCCTAGTGCTAAGGACTCGTCTATCATCCTGAAACCGTTGTATCTTGGGGGCAATTACTGTAGATCCGCGAGCACAGAGCGGAAGTAATTTTGCCTTACGGAGAGAGAATTTATTCTCGCCTCGGTTCTGCATCCTTACATTTATCGTCATTTCTCAAGAGATTATCGCACGTCGGAATTCTGTTCTTCAATATTCTCCACACTGTAAGCTTGACTTTGTTTGGGATTGGTATCTTCCACACCTTGGCGCTAATATCTGTTTCCTCCACCACCTCTGTTGTCTCCTTTGCTCGCTCTTTAAGAACTTCATACACGGACTTAGCTGTAAAACCTTTCCCGGATTCGCCTCTCCATGTCCATCCGTCTTTGGTACCTGCACAAAGATTCATCCCAGAAACAAGACGGACAAGCTCCGAAACTCCTTCCCTCTCTCTGTCAAACAATTCTCTATTCCATCTGAACTGCCAGCGCCACTCTTCTTCGTTCCATATCCCCATATCGCAGATCAGAGCTTCTTTGTTGACACTCAACTGAAAGAGTCTAGGGAAAGAGAATTTCAAAGGCTTTTGCCCGATCCACCAATGACTCCAAAATTTAAAGGACTTCCCATCCCCCACCCTTGGCTTCAGATTTTGAACAAACCATGGATCTCTCAAACCCCCGGCCGCTGCAACAATCTTCGGCTACCATCCTTCTCGAAATCTACCTCTCCCCACACCACCCAGACCAGATTGTCCCCACTCGAGCTTGCCATAAATGGATCTAACGACTCTAGCCCAAAGGAAATCCTTTTCAGTAAGGTATCGCTAAAGCCATTTAACAAATAAAGCCTGGATAAACCACTCAATATTCTTAATCCCCAAGCCTCCTTCATCTTTTGCATCAAACAGTACCTTCCACTTCACCCAAGCAATTGCACTCTTCCTAGCACCCCCTCCCCAAAGAAAATTACAGAGTAAAGAATTTAAAGAACTCACAGTTGATTTTGGTAAACAAGCAAAGGACAGCTGGTAGATCGGTATGGATTGCGGCACAGCCTTCACCAAAGTCATACGACCCGCAAGAGAGAACTTCCCATTTTTCCACGAATCAATTTTCTTTCTCACCTTCTCGACCAAATAGTTCCAGTCAGCAACCTTTTTACCCTTAATGCCCACTTTAATACCGAGATAGTTGAAAGGAAAAGAGCCCACTCCACAGCCCAGGACTGTCGCCATCCTCTCAATCTTACCGGCCTTGACCCCGACTCCATAGATACAACATTTTTTAAAATTCACAGCTAGCCCTGACATGAGTTGGAACACTCTCAGAATCCTTTTGATTGCCATTGCATTTCTTTCTTCATCCTCGACCAAGAAGACCGTGTCATCGGCGTATTGGAGATGTGATACTGAAATGTCATCACTTCCCACCTTAGCCGGCTGAATCAAGTCCTTCTCCACAGCTCTCATAACCAAAGAATGAAGCCCCTCCGCTGCAACAAGGAAGAGAAACGGGGAGAGAGGATCCCCCTGTCGTAATCCTCTTTCTATTTTTGCATACTAATCGTGCTCTTAGAGTTTTTATATACTCCCTCCGTCCAATTAAAGTTGGTCACATTTCTATTTTGGGTGTCCCACTAAAGTTGGTCACTTTCTAAAAATAGCAAAAGTTTACTTTAATTAAACATAATTAATTAATCTAATTAAAACTAACTAAACTTAAACCTTAATTAAATAAGGAATCCTCAATTAGAAAAATACATAAAACACACACTCAGCCTCCTCCCACCCCACCCCTGCCGCCCACCCCCTGACCACTGACCCCCGCCGCCCTAGAGCCCACCCCCTGACCCCCCTTCCCCCCCTCCCGCCGCCCACCCCCATGCTCTCTCTCTCTCTCAGCCTCCTCCTCCCTCGCAATCACCCCCAAAACTCCACCGCTGCCTCCCTCCCCTGCCGGAGTCACGGCCGCCGCACCCGTCACCCCCTCACCCTCTCTCTCGCCCCAACGGAGGGGGGTCTCCCTTCTCTCTGTCTTCCTCCGAATCTCGTCGCCTACTCTGGACAGGACGGCGGCGACCACCGACACAACACGTCTGCCCCCTGCCGCCACCACCTCCCTCATCTCTCTCCTCTCTCTCTTCCTCTGAATCTCTTCGCCTGCTCCGGACGGGACGACGGAAGAGCCGCTGCTACCGCCATGCCCTAGATCCCCAATTCACAACTCACGAAAGTAAGCTTACCCAGATCTGTGATTTGGGACGACGGCGCACTCGAATTCACAACTCCCTCTCTCCTCTCTTCCTCTGAATCTCTTCCTTGAATTGTTTCTGTGATTTTGATTGTTTTTGTGATTTGGATTGTTTTCTTGAATTGTTTCTTGAATTGGGAGGGAGACAAGGAAGACGAGGGGGACATAGGGAGACAAGGGTGGCGGCGACTTCGCCGGAGGAGGGGGTGGCTGATGCCAGCGACTTCGCCGGAGGTGGGTGGCAGTGGATTGAAGAAAGTGAAAGGAGGAAGAAATTATTTTAATTAACTCAATAATTTTGATGGGCCCCATTCAATTAAAACAGTGCACTCAATTTCTTAATCTCCGTGCCGAAACGAATGTAGCCAACTTTAGCGGGACGGAGGGAGTAATATATATGTCAAGTACGAGTAATATGACTTTCACTTGCGCACGCTTCAAGTTTATATTATCTACATTCTACACGATGAGAAATTCAAAGCTATATTCACAATCTTCATTTCATCTCAGTTTAGACAATTGAAAATTAAGACGCACATTAAATGTTGTATTATTTGTTAGATAAATGGAAAATTATATGAAAGTGTTTCCTAGGTGGACGTTTTACTTTTATCAGTTAATGGACTTATGACTTATCCTTGTCCAATGTCGAAGGTTGTGTTACTTTGATAGAAAATAAGAAAAAATATATATTTTTACAATCTTTTCATTATTTTTAAATATTTACTTTAATATAAAATTTTCTTCGAGCTGGGTGAAATATATATTTTATCTGACAACTCTTTTTCACTCATTTTTTCTTCAATATTATGAGTAGTGGTGTGAAAATATTTTCTAACATTTTCTCATCTTTTTATTTCTATTAAATATATGATAAAAAGGAGAAAAAATATAGCAATATTTTATCATCTTTTTTATATCTATAATTTTTCAACGAAAATTTTAAACTAAAGTAAATACACCCGATGAATAAAAGGAAAATATTAAGAGGTGATCGTGTTTAACATTTTCTTATAACATTATAATGTAATTAAATGATACAATGATTTAAAATTTAGGGTTAATTACATTAAAACTCATAAACTTTGTACCGATTTTTGATTTTTTCATGAATTTTAATTTTTTCTGAAATTCCATTAGTTTAATAGGTGGTTCAATTTTGCCACAACTTTTATCTCCGACGAACCCCGAGCTGACATCATGCCTATATGGCATTCAATTAAACGTCGTCATTTTATTCATCTAATTGAAACTACGTTATTTTATTCTCAAATGACATGAAACAACATTGTTTTCATTCTATTAAGAATAAAATCAATTACCCCAACCCTAACTGAGCATTTGTGTGCGTGCGTTGGTTAAGCGTTAAAGAATTAATGTCTAAGGTTAAAGGTTTTTTTTTTAAAAAAAAACCCTAACTGAGCATTTATGTTCGGCTGGAAATAAGAGGTGGTTGGTGGTGGCATCACAGCATACGTCTAACTTAGTAATAGGGAAATGAAGGGGGCAACAATTGTTGTCGGAACGGCGATGGCCAAGCGGTTGTAGGTCGTCTGACTGCGAAAATTAGAAGGTGACGTTTGAGACGACAACAACCTGGCTGTTGGACGTCCGACCGGATAAGAGAGAAGAGAGGTATGGGGAGAGTTATCGGTGTTGACGGCAGCGGCCGGGGCAATTGTTGCAGCTACTTCCGCCAATTGAAGAGGAGGGAGACAACAATAGATTCCAAAAGGGGAAAAGGCTAGGGTCTATTGGTGTGGGTTTAGAGTCGTTGGTGTCAATGGTGGTGTTTGGAGACGGTGCGGTGACGGCGATCGAGGCAATTGCTACGACTATTGTCGTTGATTGAAGAGTTGTTGGTGTCTATGTGGTATGGGTTTTAAACGACGTCATATTACACCAATTAAGCAACCTCGTTTTATTAATTTTCCGACAATTTAATATCATATTTTCGACAATTTAAAAACCGTCATGTCAGCTTCTAATTTGGAGATTTAGAAAAATTGTGGCAAAATTGAACGACTTATTACATTTATAAAAATCCAGACAAAATTAAAGTATAAATTCATGAAAATTCATAAATTTTAATGTAATTATCCTTAAAATTTATCTTTATTTTATTTTAAATTTTAAAAATCATCCTATGAGGTGTTTGGTTTGAGTGATAAAGCATTTGATAAGATAATCCACCTTAATCAAATGTTTGGTTTGCATGATTGAGCCCGTGATTGATAACTCGGCCCGCATATAATCACCTAAATGAGTGATTAATGTTTATCACTCCAAAGTTGGGTTGATTATTTAATCACTCCCCAAATCCTATTAATCTTATTTATCTCATCCAGCAAAACAAACGGCTCCTGAATGTATAAAAGTATAAATAATCGGACCATCAAGTAAAAAGTAATTTGCCGTACCCATCAAGCACCACAAACCAAATTTCTGGTGACGCCTGGTGTAGTCTGTTGATAAGATATTTTTTCTCTAATTAATAGGTTGAAAGTTGAGTGGTTTAGAAAACTAGTGTGTAACTTTTCTTTTTTATTTTTTAATAATAACAATTAACAAAAAAAAAAAAGACCGAACTTGTGGCGCCGGAGAGAAATCACAATAGGTGTGGGCATCGATATTCAGCGAAGGAAGCGATATTTCGCAAGGAAGATTGTAAAGCAATTTAATGTTGCAATTACCCCAAAAAAGCCAATATAGTGTTGAGGCTACACCAAAGAAATCCAAATTGATGGAGAAGGGCAGACATCTGAAATGCCAATATAGTAATTACTAAAAGCCAAGATGTGTACAACCATAGACCAAGAATTTACATATTCGAAATACAAAGGATAGAAGATACACATTTTTTTTCTTGATCACTTCATCAATACTTGATAAAATGACCTAACACCAACTTAAGTAGCCATCACCCTAGTAAATTTGAGGGCGGAGCTGCTGCAAAATGCAAACTCGAAGAAACATTTCAACTAAAACAACCTAACACATGAAAAAAGGGTTAGATGGAATCCTACCAAACACTCACCATCCTAAGTTAGAAGAAGCAGAGGCGCCCAAAAAAAAAAGATTTTTTTGAAAAATTCTAAACACCCACCCCCTAATTAGTGGAAAATTTTGATGTGACTCCAAACAGCTTCACCCTAGATATTCCTTTTATAAAATTTTGATAATAATAATTTATGGGTATTTCTATAATTTAGTGAAGACGATGGGAGCGCCGTGCTGCGGGTGCAGCAGCATGAGCACGGAGGGCGCGTGCTGGTAAGTGGGGGCGAGCTGGAAGGAGAAGCGTTGGAGGATCATGGCGATGGCGAGCTTGGCTTGGAAGATGGCGAGGTTCTGGCCGACGCAGCGGCGCGCGCCCAAGCCGAATGGCATGTAGGCCATGGGGTGCTTGGCGGCGTGGGCGACGCCCTTGGCGAAGCGGGCCGGGTTGAACTCGTGCGGGTCGTGGCACCAGAGGGCCGGGTCGTGATGGACGGCTAGGATGGGGATCAGGAGCTCCGTGGCCCGGGGGATGTGGAGCCCACCCAGCTGCATATCCCTCTTGGCCCGTCTGATTATTGCCACTGCTGGCGGGTACAGCCTCAGTGATTCGTTCAGGATCATTCCCAGCTGGACCATAACCACCAGATTACAACAATTAATTTAATCCTGCTTAAATTGGCTCGCTTTATAGGTAGGCGTGCGTGGTTGGCTGGGAATTTTTGTGTTGTTTAGGACTAGTAAACAAATGGAAAGTTTAATTCAAGATTTGGCATTGATGCATCCATACTTAATACTCCATAACTCCCCTTTTTTTGTGCATCCAACACATGCCATCATTTTCTTTTCTCAAAAATTGTACTACTATTAATCAAGGCAGATATTTCACACAAACTAATTAAGTTTTATTTTAATTTTAAAAAGAAGAAGGTTTTAATAGAGAGAGAGGGGACCATGAAAAATAGAGGAGGAAATGGAATTAATACCGTTTTGAGCTTAGGGAGATCGTCTTTAGTAGGGGAATCACGTGCTCCACACACCCTCAGGACCTCCTCACGTGCCTGTTCCTGCCACTGGGGATGCATGGCCAACAGCACGGTCGTCCACGTCAGCAGGTTGGCGGTGGTGTGCTTCCCGGCGAAGAAGATGGTCTTGCACTCCTCGACGACGTCGTTTGGCGTGATCGCGACCGCCGATTCGTCGCCGCTCATGTCCCTCACGCTCGCCTTTATCATCACTTCCAATAAATCGTTAGGACATTCGTCTGACACCCCCTGACACCCCTCCTCCCGCCTTCCATCGATGAGCTTCAGCAACGATTTCCGAATTTCCTTTTCCAGTCTCCAAGATATTCTATTCTTTTTAGTCGGCAGGAACCTGCATTTAATTATTTCAATTTCCAATTAATCATCACCATTCAATTCAATCACGCCCCTCCTCTAATTAAATTACCTGTAGCCAGGGATGAAGACCTTCTGATAGGCCTCAGTGGCATGGACCATCTGCTGAGATTGCAGCTCGAAAATGGCTTTCCCTTCCTCATAGCTTCTGCCAAAAGTGGCTCTTGTGATGACATCCTCCACCAGATTCTGGAACCAATCTGATACCTCCTACTTCCACTTTCCCAGCATTGCACATTTCCTCACTCCATCCCATCACTGCTGCTTCCATGCTCTTGGCCATCATTGGCATCATTAACTGCAATTCATTCATTAATTAGCATTACATCCATCAGATCACTGTTTGATTTTGAGTATTACCTTGAGATTCTCTGTGTGGAAAGTTGGTTGGATGATCTTCCTGTGGTGAGACCACTTCTCTCCCTTGAGGCTGAGCAAGCCATCGCCTTCGATTTTCCTAACCAGTGGGGGTGACTCATTCTTCTCAAACAGCTCTGATTTCAAGATGAAGATCTCTCTGATGAGGGCTGGATCAGAAACTGTGAGCCTAGCTGTTGGCCCGAACCACACTAGGAACATGGAACCTGCACCCACACTTTAAATTATTATTTTTATAAATTGCATGGCTTCGTAATCTCTAATTCCTTTTCTTAGAGATTAAACATGATGCTTACCAAAAGAGGAAGCACAGAAATAAAATAGTGGGAATTTAAATCACATTATTCCAAGCCAATGGATAGTGTAGACCCTACACAATGATCCTCACAGCTCACACCAACTTTCTTGGCTCAGCAAATGTGTATGTATTTTGGAAAAAGAAAAAGCTGTATGTATATGTACATGTACATGTACATGTATATATAAAGCTGAATCAGAAAAGATTAGAGGCATACCATAAATCTTCTTCCAATGATGGTAGAAAGAGAGGACTCTAGGAAGTATGTTGTGAGAGAGAGGGGGCATGGATTGGGCAGAAGCCATCAAATTCAAGCTGGCTAATTCCTTCAAATTCCCCAAGAAGAGCTGGTATTTGGGCCCTTTGATCCCTTGTTTCATGAAGAAATTCTCAACTCTTCTTGGTGCCCACCACAGATGAACCACAGCTTTCAGCACAAAAACAAACAGAATATATGAGAGGAGAAGAAGCCATAACAAATGGAAGTGGTAATCTTCCATTGTTTTTCTTTTCTTTGGGAGGGGGAGGGGGAGGGGGGTGGGTGGGGTGGGAATATTGTTCTTGGTGGCTGGCTGGATTGTGTTTGTTTTTATACAGAGAAGAGAAAGTAGAGGTTTCTTGTCTGTTGTGTAGGACAACAGGATGAAGATGGGCTTAAACAGGCAGAGGGGAGAAGCAACCTAAAAGAATTTAAGGTCAACTAGTTGAGAGAGCAAAAGAAATTAATGAAAGTGAGGTGTCCTTATACTATATTTTTCGGGACAAGATTGCCCCTCCCTTCGCGGGGGCTCGCCAATTAGAAACTACCAGGAAAGACCAGATTGCCCTTTCCTTCTAATTACCAGATAATATAAATAATTTCTTTGGGAATTGTGGAGAAAAACACTCATCATAAATGAGAATTTCATTTATGAGACACACATTAATATAGGTTGTGGCCATTGTTGCTCTGATCATGTCATGTGTCCAGAAACAACACTTTGGCCAACCTGAAAAGCCTTTAATTTTCCCACCAAATAGATACCCTGCCTTGCTATGAATGTATATGTTATACTAAAACTAGTTGGAAAATGAAATTTCATTCTTAATTTTGAGCAGAAATTGTAACAACTTCTCTGTCAACTGTTCCCATCAATGGCCTTGGAAATTACTAGTATTATCTTTTTTTTGAAACCTGGCCTTGGAAATTATTAATCACCACCCCTGTTTTCTTCACTGCCTATTTCTTCTGGTATGATCTCTTCTTTATTTTTTAAAATTTATTACATATATCTTGTGACATATTGTGGGGAGGAAATAATACAAGAGGCACATGCATGTTTGACCCTAGTTTATATTAGGGGGTCTCCACGACGTTTGAGATAATATAATGACACAATTTTTTTGAATTACAACTACAAATCCCAATTTATCCATTTTATAAGAGAGGAAATTCCCTTTCAATTGATTTGATATATTCCCAGTCCTTTTCCACTAATGTCTTTCACAAAATTATGATTTCAAACCTAATTCTTTTTTTCCCCCTCCCTCCACTACCTCCCCCTACTTTTATACATGCCACACTAATCACACAAATCTGCCCCCAATTCTTGAATCTTGTCCCGTGAAAAATAATGTTTCACGCGTGAAAAACGTACAAATACAAATAATAATAATACTCCCTCAATACCATCTACTTTAATATGTATTCCTTTTCGGATTGTCTTATATGACTTGGCGTGTTAATTTCTTTTATTGCTAATCACTTTACGCTGCGTTAAATATGAGATTCATTCATTTTACGCTACAATCTTACCTTCATAAATAACCGTGCACAAAAGAAATAGGTCAAGTGAAGTGAGACAGAGAGAGTAATATACTAAAGTAGGAGCGATAATTAGACATTTTGAGGAAAAATAAAAAAATTCTACGGTGTGTATAGTGTTGGGATTAAAAAAATGGATTTGACAGGCGTGATTGATTTTTTAGATTTTTGAAATTTAACGACGAGGACGAGGAGGAAGAGGAGGGAGGTGGGGAGAGTGTGTTTGGAGGAGAGTGGGTTATTTGGTGAAATAAGGAGGCAGCGGAGGAGTTGTGTTTTGGAAGGATGCTCTTAAATTGATGCACATGGGAACAAGGGTGTCTATTTTATTGCTCCTTTTTGCTGTGTTAGCGGGGGGATGTGCCTTGGTTGTCCCAAACCATGCCTAGCCCACTTCTCTTAATCTTGTCTTAATACTCCCAAAACATCATGGGGCCATTTGCCCCTCCCCCTCTCTCTCTCCTCCATTTCACAACTCCTTAAGCTTTCCACATTCCATCTTGCTCATCCATGTCTCCTCTTCCGTGCTTTATTTTGCTCCGATACTGCGTTATGATCTGTATCTGGTGTGTATTTGATGAGTGAAACACGGTCGATATCCTGTATGAACTCGGGGCGGCCCCACGGTGCCCACAGCTTTTTTACACACCTATTTCTTGTTACTATTTGTATTTTTATATAAGGATGCATTTTCTACAAGTACTCTTTTGTTTTCACTTTGGACATAGTATTTCCTTATTCTTTATTTTTGAAAGAACTGGCAATGTGCTATATGTTATGCATGCCACCCTTATCTAAACTTTTGTTTCTAAAGCTATATTTTAGTAGTATAGATGTTTGGATTTTATTTTTATAAATTAAAAACCAACCAATTGATGGAATAAGACATGAGATCAAATTACATCAAAACCCCTCTCATCTAGTAATTATTTTTCTCCACAAGATGGGGTTATGGCTGGTTTTCCAGAGTAGTGGTGTCTGCTTTCCAAGAAAATAGAGAGGCAGTGTTAGAAAACTGGTTAGCAGATGTTTTGCCCTTTTTCCTATATATATTAATCTGTCTGTTCTCTCTGCTACATGTATTTAAAAAGTTAATATTAAGTAGGTAAACCCACTCTTTTAATCACACACAAAATCCTTTTGCTACCTTTTTCGATCTGCTATTTGTCATTTTATACATCCTAACTTTGTGTGCTATTTCCCTCTCCAATTTATTCACATTTTTAAGTAGAAAGGTTTTGTGTGCTATTTACCGGTCACCATCACTAAAATCACTTTTCATGATCCCATATCCCATTTTTCCAAGATCTAATTAATTAAATTAAAACAATACTTCGTTCCTGCTCCAATTTCATACTCTTTTTATCACTTTAATATGTCCTCAATTTCATATTTCCTCCATCCTACTATAAGAGTCTGCATGATTATTAGTGACACGAATTTTAATACTCCATCCGTCCATCAAAAATGCTAATAGTAGCACGAATTTTAATAAATATTAAATGAGTGTGTATTAATAAAAGAAGAGAGTCGCTTTTTTTGGTAGAAAAAGATGTCCAAAAGAGAAAAATGCACAATCTTAGGAGACATCCTAAAATGACAAAAATGCACACTCTTATTGGATGGATGTAACATGGTCATGAATATCATGATTTTCATTACACAGGGTGTAGTGTATGTGCTTAGCATCGTTGGCAGATTTTAAGAGATATTAGAAACAAGAGATTATGTTAGAGCATGTTCCCACATAAGAGGACATTGCTAATCCTTTTGACCAATTGTTATGCATTGTGAATCATAACAAACACTTTGAGTGTTTGGGAATTGGATATCTTCGAGACTGGCTTTAGTCAGTGGGAGTAAAAGTAATATGTCTAGAAATAATCTGTGTTGAGACTTATTACTTGATCACATTTATGACATTTGACGTCACTAATGGCATTATGCATTTATTTGATTGATTACTTTGATTATTTGTTTTCATTCAATTAAATGTTCCCATGAGTTAATACTGTTGCTAATTTAGTGGGAGGTTAGCAATAGAGTATAGCTCTTAAAGCGCCCCAACTAAGGATCATCAAGATTGGGATATTGATGATATGTTATAAGTTGGCATGCGATCTGTATCACATTCTTAGAGAATATAGTTGTTCCCACGACTATGAGATATTAGATACTCGTGATAGATGCATGGATATTTTAGAGAGTATTGGCATACCCAACCAATATATCATTTGTTTTGGTGTCTATGATTATTGGTGTGTGGAGATTGTGACAGTCCTTTGACTTGAGGGCAATGCTTATCTTACTTATTGAATGGTATACTTTGACCAAGAACAATGCTTGCACTCCAACCAAAGGGGTAGATACGGCTTGTGTTGGGTATATCGGGATATAAGGGAAGGTGGTAGTTGTGCCAAGATGGGATTCATTCCTCGATTAACATTTCGAGAAGAACATTCAGTTTCTCTATATTACTTGACCATTAAGTCACTGGCCAGTGCAGTTGATATGTTCGAACTTTAAAAGTTGAACATGATCGATGGAGGTCATTTAATAAAAATGAGATAAATTGATAGAGCTATTGGAAAGACACAATGGCAAATTCTAGGCTCTATCGAGTGGTTCGTGAATGAAAGGATGTTACTAGATCTTCGCATAAAGGTTTTGTTTACAGAATCCACGTAAACGTTCTTCATATATCGAGTTCGCTACACAACGCAGTCTAGGAGTTTTGTGTAGACTTTAATTTGATTATCGACGATAATGGAGGCCTATTGGGTCATACTTTATGTGTATTGTTGATTCGCTCAAGGGTGCAAAGATAGTGCTTGGTGTTTAATCTAATGCTAGTCCAAGTGGGAGATTGAAAGATATATGGACTAGATTAGGATATATTTGATATATTCTAATAAGCTTTAATTAATTAGTAAATAGTTTGACTATTGGATTAATTAATTGGAGACAAAAGAAAAGCCCGGCCTGTTTAACTTAGGGTTTACAGGCGTGTCTTATTCCTATAAGAATAGGAATATATTTCTTTTGTCTGTAAGAGATGAACACACGTGAGATACGTGAAAACACAAGAGAGAAAACACTTAGAGCACTATATAATTCAATCGGAGATTTCCTAGCTTTCGAAGATTGAATTGTGCATCGGGAATTGTTCCTGCATCGAATCTGCAATATACGTGGATACCATAGTAGTGGATTCAAATTGCAGGATTGCTAAAAGAATTGCTACAGGATTGTTTGCTACACAACAAGTAAGTTATTCTAACTGTTGTTGTGTGTTTGTAATCTCTACACATGAATCAATTGTAAATCTAGATCTTTTCCTTGACTGTTATTTCCGCTGCGTATCATTAGATGATGTCAAGGATTTCCAACATTTCCTCCATCCTACTATAAGAGTCTGCATGATTATTAGTGACACGAATTTTAATACTCCATCCGTCCATCAAAAATGCTAATAGTAGCACGAATTTTAATAAATATTAAATGAGTGTGTATTAATAAAAGAAGAGAGTTGCTTTTTTTGGTAGAAAAAGACTGTCCAAAAGAGAAAAATGCACAATCTTAGGAGACATCCTAAAATGACAAAAATGCACACTCTTATTGGATGGACGAATTTTTTTTTTCTACTTTTAGTAAAATAAATAACTATACATAATCGCATAAAAGTGGAACTCTTACTCCACTTTAATAACTTTAATTAACACTACAAAAAAGATGTGGATCTTTATTCCACTCACAACATAATCATCCATTTTATTAATAATCATGTCATTATCAAATGGGCACGATATTGAGGAACGTACAAAGTATTATTTTTTTCCAATTGATCACTTTTTTTTTTTTTTGATCGGGCAAAGTCATGTTAGATGTTAGTAGTAGTTTTTTCCAATTGATCACTTATTAGACTATCCTTACACCCATCCAACCAAATATAACTTAACTTTTTAATAAATATTTATTTTTCTCTCATTTACCTACACAATTCACAACTTAATATTTTCATTCCACTCCGTGGGAAAAAAATGAACATAATGTGAAATTTTGATGATAAGAGGGATTTAGTTTGTTTGCGTGGATATAGCAAAAATATATTTTATTTATAGAGTAAAAATTAATACGAATTTTAATATACTCCTTCTATAGAGAATAAATATAAATAAATTTTAATTAACAAAAAACTGAAGGCGTCAATGTAAAAATGCCACATGGCACAATCTCACAAAGGTACCAATCTTGATCTCGAAGACGTTCAATCGCCTAGAACATCTAATTATTATGATTTTCTATTTATTTGCAAATAATTTTATCGTTTGTAGTGACTCTCAGCCAACGTCACCGTTATAAATAGCCTTATGACTAAATTAACGGGTCAAAATAGTCGTAAGTTATTTGATTTTTTTTAAAAAAAAATTGTAAGTTAGTTGAATTTTAAATACATAAAAGCTCGTCTCGAGTTTATCTACATAATATATAAAAAAACTGCTATTTTTTCCGCTATAATTTAAAATTTGAGTTATTTTTAAAATTTTAGTTAAAGTAATTTGTATCTCAGGTTTACCCCTTTGCTGTGATGAAACAACTTTTTCTCCCAAATTAAACTTTTTTTTTATTGTTTCTCATTATTATTCAATCTTTCTTTTTGAAAATTATGTAATTTGAATAGTGATAAAATATTCAATATATATATCAAATTAAAGATCATAAAATTAGCTTTAATTTGATATGCATAATAGGTATAAGATAGATTTAAGATAATAAAGATATATTGAAATTTAAAGTTTCAAACTAAATTATTTGTTTCTCTCTCATCTCTCTATTTTACTTATTTTTCTTAAATGATCTATTTTCATTTGATAATAATAATATGTAACACTAAATTTATCAAATAATTTTTAATTATTTAATAATTATAATTATCATCACACTTTATATAAAATTAAAAATTTATTTTTTCAAATTCGAGTTTTTATTGAGTAATTGATGTTGATTATTGTATTTTAATTTAAAATATATTTAGCATTTGTTTATATTTTGATTCTCTTTAATATTAATATTTATTTATTTATTTATTTAAACATGTCGTTTCATTTCGTACGGACGGACATACTAGTTTACTAAAGGAGTCAAGTTTGAATTTGACAATTCGTTACAATTTTGTTAGATGCACTAACTTTAAAATCTAAAATCATTAACTTGATGTCAATAAAATATTTCATTAATAATAGTTTATGGCCCGGAATTTGAAATAATTTGTAAAAATAGTCCGCATTTGAAAATATATAAGAAAATAGCTTGAACTTTAAAGTCATTTGTACAATTGATACGAACTTTAAAAAATATGGAAAAATAACATGACTTTAAAATCATTTGTATAAATAGTCTTAACTTTGAAGTTATTTGTCAAAATGACATGAGCTTTGAAATCATTTGTAAAATTGCACGAACTCTATTAAAATAAAAATATCCTCAATTTTATAAAAGTCATAAAAATGAAATTAGTTTACACTCTAAGACACTAATTATTACAATATGGAATGTCTGAAGTTGACGTGAAAATGATGTGAAAATTCTAAATTTACTTAGAATATTCCTAGAAAATATAATAATTTTCAATCTCATACGAATCATAATTCAGTAAAAATAAATTTTCCCTCACAAAACATTATTGACAATACGAATTTTTAAACTTTCATAAAATTCTAATTACGTATGGACAAAGAAAAAAAAATGTGTTGAATCCACAAATTATTTAATAAATTATTCATTGGATTATCACGAGCATGATAAAAAAAATTGCGAGAGAAAATAAAATTATTTATGCCAGATTAGAGTTCATAGAAAGAAAAAAATGTACTATTATTTATGCGAGATTAGAGTTCATTGGACTATCTCTCATCCTCTTGCAACTTGACTCAATTACTTCATTCGTCTTTAAATAAGTGACATATCAAGGAGTAGTATAATTTTACATGTATACCCTTAATTATATTTTCCAACTTTAATATTTCAAATTTTGACTATTTTCTCTCTCTATTAAGTGGAGAAGAAAATGAAGAGAATGCATTTTATTCTAATATTAAGGCATTGCACAACAACATGCTCGAAGAAGCCATGAAGAGTTGATGGTTGATGTAGTCTATATTTTAATTATTATAATTTTATTTTAATTATTGTAATTGTAATTTTAATTATTGTAATTTTAATTTTAATTTTAATAATGTAATGTTGAAATTTAAATTTAATGAAATATTGGATTTGAAAATTGAAGAGTTAAAATGAAATAAAATGGAGACGTTATTTCAATTTGACTTTGTTTTAACAATTTTTACTCTTTTTATAATTGGAATAGTCTTATACTCACCCTCCATTTCCTAATTAAAATAATCATTATATATGAAAAAGAAATAACTATCGACATATAAATAGTACTATGTAACTTAACAATAACCCAACAAGATAATCAAAAAACAAGATCAGCAATTATAAGGACATTCGCCTAAAAAAAACACAAAAACTTGGGTGAGGGCAACCTCCTCACCCTATGAGACGGGTTTGACCCGTTTGACCCGACCCGCAAGGTTAAATATACATAACCGAGTTTTTGAACATAAAAGTGCGAGTTGGTGCAGTGGTAATAGTCGCCTACGTTTCTTATGCATAAAAGGTACAGGGTTCGAATCCCTTCATCCCAATTTTATTCTTCTTACTTTTTCTCCCTTTCTTTTTTACGTTTTTTGGGTTTTTGTTTCCTTTTTTCTTCTTTTTGTTTTTACTTTTTTTTTTCCTTCCTGTTTTCATTTTTTTTTGTATTTTTTTTTGTGTGTGTGTGTGTGTATATATATATATATATATATATATATTGAGTATTTTTTTCTTTTTACTGCTTTTCTTTTTGCGTTTTTTTTATTTCACTGTTTTTCTTTTGCATTTTTTTATATATTTCTGTGAAAAATATAATAATTTTAAAATATTACATTTCTTCGTAACAATAATTAATTTTTCTAACGACAATAATTACTTGAGCAAATAACTAAAAGTATAAGTTCTCGTGAGTAAAAATAACAATTATTGTGAATAAATGTTTCAAAATTATTACATCTGTTTATGATAATTGTTATTTTTATTCATTAGAACTTGTACTTTTAATTATTTGGTTAACTAATTATTATAGTAAGAAAAAGTAATTATTGATATGAATAAAAGTAATGCTTATTTTTACTCATTCGAACTTATATTTTTAGTTATTTAATCAAGTAAAAATTGTCATAAGAAAAGGTAACCACTGATATGGTGAAAGATAATGTTTTAAAAATACTACTACATTTCTTCACAATATAGTTTATTTTTAGGGCAAATTGCATGAAAATACCCGACTTTATAACAAAATCTGATTTTTTGACAATCTTTTTAATTGTAGCAAAATTTTTAACGACGTTTCAATTGATAGCAATGTTCGTCCGACGTAATTTTCCAACTAAATTAAATTTGAGTTGGCAGCCGGACCACCAACGTGGAAGCCGGAATGCCAAATCCCCTCCCACGTCACCCTCCCCCTCCCACATCACTCTTCTCTCTTCCCCCTCCTCCTCCCCCTCTCCCGCTGGCTCTCCCCCTTCACTCCATCATCCGCCGCCATTATCGCTGGCCGCCACCACGACCTCTAGTAAAGGATAACACAGCCTATTCCTCCGCCGCCATGACCAGCGCAACCTTCCAATGAAGCAGAAGCTACGGCCTCTTTGAAAATCAGTTACTGTCCACTCCTTCAAGAAACAAAAGAATTCATATGCTTGCGCAAAAACCTCGAAACCCCCAAAATTCTCACCAGATCTTCCTTCCTCTTCCTCTTCAAATTCCTCACCGGTCCCCGACTTCTCCGCCATCTCGTACGATGAATTAGTCAGAATTGCGGCGATGTTCACGGTGTCGGATTTGAGGGCGGCGTCACTCTTTTGCAGAGCGGGAGAGGTATCCAGACGTGTTAGGTGAGTGTTAGGATTATTTAATTTAATTTATTTAATTTTTGCCACGTCAGTTAAAGCCTAGTAAACCCTAAGTTAATATAGCCGGAAAATTACGCCGGACGGATATTGCTATCAATTGAATCGTCGTTAAAATTTTTGCTACAATTAAAAAGATTGTCAAAAAACCAAATTTTGGTATAAAGTCAGTTATTTTAATGCAATTTGCCCTTATTTTTATTCATAAGAACTTTTATTTTCAGTTACTTTAGGATTCAAACCGAAATTTGAATGATTGTTCGTGCATTACAAGAACTTTATTCTTGAATTTATATTGACTTATTCGTTACAATTCATATTTTCACGATAAGATATGATTCTTAGGAGATCTTCTCTCTATATATATATTGAGTTTTTCCTGGGTTGGATCTGAAAGATTATAACCGGTTGAGATATGAAAACAAAGGAATTCATTAAAGCTGAAACTGAAATAACAGAATTGTGTTGAGCATGACTTTTCAGTTATATTTTTTGACCTGTTTTAACCTCAAAAAGGAGAATTAAAGTACTGTTGATATTGAGTATGTTGTAGAATAAGTAATTGGAAAAAATGAGAGTGGACCTAGGGCAGGTTGGCTAGTAGGTAGGTAGTGAATATATAGTTAGTGAAATGAATAAGTGAAGACAATGTAAGCTGCAGACATAGAATGTAAATTGAATTATTAAGAGGAATTAAGCATGGGGATGGAGGAGGGCCTGCCACTATACAATGAGTAGTGTAGGTGAGTGATCCCTATCCTAAGCTCAATCTTTTTTCACTGCAACACATATATATATTTTGATAAATAAAATAGAAATATATGTGCAACAATAAGTACAGCCACGTAAAGAGTTTGTCTGGTAAGGGACCCTTTAGATGTGTGGATGCCATGTGCTTTTTATAAAGCAGGAGAGCACGGAATTGCTTGATTGTCCTCTTTGCCAGTCCACCCACTGTTGGTTGTGCAATTAAACTGACCAATCCGTTACATTTGTCCATCTTTTTTTCCATTTCATTTTTTCTATTCAATTTCACAAATAAATAAATACGAGTCAGATGATTCTTTAGGACAATAACTTAGATTGATTTGGAATACTTCTGCTCCTTATTTTCTTGCCTTCGCTATTCATATATTTTAATGCATAATAGTCATGTCAATCCACAAGATTTTCATCTCTTCTACGCAAAAAGGGCAAACCAAACGTTCATTGTGGGAGATCCTATTTATACAATTTTCTAATATATCACTAACGTTTTTTTCGTTTGTTTTTTTGTTTTGTGTGATAAATTTCCTTTTTGTCTATTAAAAAAATAAACTTTACATCTCGTGAATTTTTTTAATGATTATCAATAAGGCCTAGCTCAAGTGGCAAAGTTGAGGCACACCCAAAATCTCTTACTTATGAGAAATTTTGGATTCAATCTCGTGGTTAGTTTTCTCACATTTGCGTGGGTAGTGGTCATTTGTGTGGTGTAGAGGTTGCGTGCGGTTAGTTTTTCCGTTTTTGTGTAGGTAGTGGTTCCGTTTGCGTGCAATTATTTTTTCACTTTTGTATGGTGTAGAGGTTCCGTATGTATGCGGATGACTTATTTGATTATATAATAGATATCTCTTGTAATTTAAAAAAAATAAAAAAAAAAATCACAATTTGACAAAAATTTTGTGTATTTGAGGTAGTAGAGTTCAGACACTACAAAATGCGCTACTATATAGTCCAATTTTTGGACACTAGAATGGTGTATCTAATTTTTTTAAAAAAATTGACTTGAATATTAGATGCTAATACGTCGAGGTCATTGCCAACTAATTGACGTGTGTTCATCGTCTTGCATGAAAATCCAAGAAGTATGTGGTGAAATATTATTAGTTTCTTCTTCTTCTTTTTAGGCTATACAGCTTGAAGATTTAAAGTTTTGTATTTTATTTTATTGTTAAGTCAACTCTTGGCTTAAAAATAATTTAATTTCATCCTTGAAGGGTTTAACTTTTCTCACAAATAATCAACACGCTATTTTAGGAGGAATAATATAATTTAACAATTTCAACGAGTAGCTCGGTAGTGGAATTCCTTTACTATTATTTTATACGCCTTGAGCATTATCTAGGTTTATTGCAAATAGTTGATTGGTGTCTTTTATTATTTTATAACGCGATAGATTAGGCCTTTTTATTTTATTGATTCTTTCTAATTCACGTAGAAAGTGAATCTCTATTTTTTTGGATAGCTAGCTAGCCCGTGTCATGCATGATTATGTATACGGCCAAATTACTAACTTTTAATTTTTAAAAGGTGTTCACTAAAATATTATGCATGTTTGTCGCATCATTATAAAATCACTAGGCTGTTTAACAAATATTATACTATTCGTTATTGTTTGTTATGATTTTTTTTTTTTTTTTGTTATAATGACAAATCGGACTATAGAATCTTTTTGTAGGTTTTAACTTAAAACTCAACTTAATTATTGCAATTCATTATCAATAGATAAAAGGAACAACATCTTGAGTTTATCTGATTCCATTGGATAAAATTCCGCTAAGACCGAATCTTAATTTGTTTCATAACTACATATGATATAAATGAGTTCGATGAGAACTTTGTTAAATAATACACTCATATAATATATATTAAGTTTTATAATATATATATCTATTTTGTATCTAAAAAAAATCTAGTTACATCTTGCCCAATTCGATAAGGATTTTCTTCATATTTTTTCCGTGTGTATTTTTTTTGTTCTTTCATCGAGTTTTTATTTTTAGTGGTAAGTGAATCAATTTCCCAATCATGTCACGAGACTAGTTTTTGTGGTGGCTGCCACGTCATGCCATCGCTCTAGATAGCATCATCATCGTTTTTTATCTTTCTTTTTTTCAAGAAAATAATTGAATTAATAGATTTTCATACTAGTCAAGTTGTTAATTAAGTTCTTGTGAAAAAATTAAAATTTTACTCATAATTGATCGCCTCTTTCATCATCATCTACCAAACAACATTTGTTATGCTATAATTGATTCAATCCGGGGGGAATTTAAAGGAGACTTAGTTTAAGTGGAAAAATTATGGTATCAAATTAAGTTTTTTTTTTTTTAATATTAGGTCATTATTTCAAATCTCATCAATTATGAATTTTATTTTTCGAATATTTGATTAACTTACACTAATTTGGTTATTAATTTGACAATAGTCTAATTTGGAGTACTAACTTTGTTAATATTTTATAATAATATGTAATCTATTTTATGATGATATGATAGTGTATATATTTTTGTATTTAAAAATATAGAATGTAAATGAAAATTGAATGGCCCTCTCCTTCTGTCCTTTATTTTGCTTTTCCCTGAAAATTGTCATGCATATATATTATGTAGATATATTATTTTATTGCTTCCAAAAACAAACAAGGATCAATCATGCATCATTATCTTTTGCAGTGCAATCATCCACATATTGCCAAGCTGCAACTGAAAATCAGTTCTTTTTCCAACATTAAAGAATCTAACAACATTTTCCAAAAAATTAAAACAAAGAAAATATAATTAAATTTTCCCAAAAAGGTGACCACTGTGGGCTGTGGCCTTTGTATTCTTATCATCATCTTTTGCTAGCTGCAACATCCAATCATGTAGATTTGGCCTCTTTTGTCATCTTCTCCCTCTCTCATAAGGCTGTTTCAGGGTTCCCTCTATAGGGGTTCGCAGTGTCCAGCTCTTGTTATATCAATTTTCTGCACCATGAAAACCAGTTTCGTGATTTAATTTATTTTATTTTCTCAATAGGGCCTCCTCTCTTCACTATCTACAAGCTAGCAACTTTTTTGATTTAACAATTGAAATTCTTTTTAACTATAAAGATTCTGGACTTGTCTCGTCACACGCATCTATCAAACTTATGTTTGTAGACCATTTTACCCTCAAAAAGATTAGTCTATGTTTATAGGATTAATTAGCTTGTAATTACAATACCCACTACGCATTTATTTAATTGTTACAACGGAATTGCACTCGACATTTGCCACTTTTTCATAGGAGTTGATTTTATTAGAAAACAAGGGAAGAAAAGAGGTTGAGCAGTGGAATTTCTTTTTTAGGGTAGCAGAGAAAAATTTAGAGACTTCGAAAATCAAAGTAATTCTTGAAAGGAGAAGATTTAGAATATTTTTAATGAAAAAAGAGGGGAAAAAACAGATCTAGTACAATATATTTTTTATTGAAAATGAGTTGAATAGGGTATATATTATTAGCGATTGGGATTTAATATATGAAATGCAAAAATTTACGGAAAGCAATTTTATCTGTTTAGAAGAAAGCGATGTTATCATTTTGTTTGAATAGAAAACGTTTAAATATTTACGGAAAAGCTAAGAAGGTTGAAAATTAATAAAGGGTTGGATTGCTTAACATTTCGAGTTATTTTAATGTTTTCTTCTAAGAATCTGTCATATTGATTTTTTGAAAAAAAATTATAAACACAGTAATATGTTCACTCGTGACACAATCATGTCACATGAAACGTTAATGTTCATATATAAAAATTAATTAATTTTAAATGAAATGAAATCGTAATCACTAGGCATATCATATACTATATGATGGTACAAAATTCATCACAAAGGACGATTTGGAACCTTATAATTCCTTACTTCTTTATTGTAACACACCATATATATCTATATATGTGTGTATCATAACATTATTCACAAGTAGTACCGTCCAAAATTGATATAGTGTATACAATAAGATTAATATGAGAAATATAAACAAAAAATCTAGTATCCATTTTATTGGGATTTTGGGGGGCCCTTGGCTCAGTAAATGGCAAAATAGCACTATTCATAGTGTGTGTGAGTGCGAGTGTGTGACTCTATTAATTTTACCTACGTTTCCTCGTTTTCATGAATTTAAATGTGTTGCTTTGCACACTCTGCCACTCACACAAAGTTATTGGATTTCCATTAGTATATCTCAAGATAATGAATGCATGAAGTTAATGCGCTGCATTAATATCCAAATTTGAGGTAATTCATAACAACTTCTATTTTGAGTTGTAACATCAAATGGCCTATGTCATCATAAGTATGTTTTTAGAGTTAGGTATTTGCCTCCTCGTTCTTTAATTAATATTGTTTCCATAATTGGGAATTACCCTAATAAATAAAAAGAACAATAGCAATTGGAACATATAAGTATTTTTAAAACAAAAATAAATAAAAAATAGGTGTTTTAAAATTTACTAGCTTTATTGTTATTTGCTTATATTTTAGGACCATTTGTTATTGGCTTATTTTCTATATATTTTATGAAATTCGCGAATCTTGCAAATAGCTCAATGTGAAATTAAAAGTTCATGACATGATAGCTAGCATTTAAAGTAATAAAATTGTAACTTCTTGTAGCTTGTACAAAATAGAAAAGCACTCAATCATAATCACCTTTCCAAGTTCCCAAAAATTTGTAACTGAAGTTCAATGATCTATCATTGCTTTTTATTTAATTTGTACTTTAATGATTAATTAATAATCTTTTTTTTTCGAAGGGGAGGGGGACATAATATTTGTTCGTCATATCTGCATATGAAAACAACGTTTTTGCATCCAATATTAAGCATTTTGACTTCATTTAATTGTGATGAACCTAAATAAGTAATTTAAGAGCAAAACAAAATGAATAATTTAAATTCATCAAATTAAGTAGTATGAAAAATATATAGGGCTTATGTGAGTGCAACAAATGTAGACATAAGTTGGAATACGTGCAAGTAAAAGTCCAAAATCTGCAACTAAAAGAAAGTCCAAAATCTGAATGATAGATATATGCATGAATTGTCCACAAAAGCTATGCCAATTCTATATCACAAAAATAAAATTAAAGAAAAATAAACATATATTCAATATCACGCTCACTAGTACTTCAAAAATAATGATGTACTCATTGACTATAAATTGTAATTGAAAAAACAGAAAATAAATAAGTTATGGCTCAGAAGAGCATAAAATCGCCATACATGACCCACATTTTGTCTAACTATGGCTGCAAAACTCTGATGATCAGTTATTCCAGACTCACACCTTTTATTTTTTATTAATTGTCTTTTCAGCCCAAAAGAAAGATAAAATTTGTAGCTAGAAAAGATTACAAGGGCTTGTGTTTGTTTGTTTTTTTGTCAACGACGACATAGATATTTTCATTTTTATTTTTCATTTTCAGAATTGTGTAATATGACTAGCCATGTGCTATTTATTGAATGAAATGACATGCAAGGGTTGGATTCAAGCAAAAGTTGTTAGAATTGCATATCACTTTTTTGTTTGTTTTCCCTAAGATGACTCCACGAAGAGCTTCATTTAACCAGCGATCCGACATATTCTAATAATATAACTATATGTATAGCTTAAATTTTTATTCATAATAATTAATGGGAAAATGGTGGCTATACTTGCTACGCATTTTCCTCCTGAGAGCACCGGCAGCGCGGCTCGTTAGGCGGGCTTGAGCTGCACTCCAGCGAGCTGATTACCGTTGGCGCTCCCTTGGGCTCGAGGATGGAATTAATAATGATTTTTTTTAATTATAATTTTAATCTTGTTTAAATTATTATAATATTTGAATTTAAATTTAATAAAAAAAATTATTTTAAAAGTTAATATTTATTTTAATTTTGAAATCTATATATATATAAAAGCAAAATAAATCTCATCCTACGTGGCGTGGTATAATCACTCTATTCTAATTTTCCTCAATTCTCACTTATTCTATTTTTTTTTCTAAATCTCTAATAATCAATCTCCACCCCTTATCAAACTCTACATTAATTAAAAAATCTATATAAATATTTTTATATATAATGATATGATAAATTTAATTATATATGATTGTTATCACTATTTATGATTAAACATAGATTCGAATTTCTTTTCATCATTATTTTAATTGCGTCATTTAGTATAAGTCTAATTAATTTAAGTAGTCTATAACCAGAAGCCTTCAAATTAACAATGAAATCAATATAGTGTTTTGTTGAGCTTATAATTAAAATGTTTTCAACAACTTATATACGTACTCTCCATTCTCCAATAAAGAATTCCCCAGTTCCAATATAATATCTTTTTAATAATTTTCAGTAACTAATTAAAACTCGATATGTCTTATAAAAATAATACTAAAAGAGAATGACTTAGTAAATTTTAATAATTGTAGTAATTAAGTAGATTGCGAGTGGAGAAAACGACTCACTTTAGAGATAATGTTGAAGTGGATACAAGGTTTCACTTTAATTCAAATGGTGGAATATATATAATAAAATATGTAAATGAGTTGATATATTGTAAGTAATGTGTATTGATTTTTCATAGGATTGTGTCTATAAATATAATATGACTATTCTATGCGGACATTGCAAAATGGATTTGATTTCATTAATTTTAGAAATATTCACTCATATAATCTCAAATTGGTATTGAATAAGTGTAATATATTATATAAAAAATTTATATTCTTGGGGAGGTCAAGACAAAAAATATTAACATATATAGATTGTGTAGAAATAAAATATGGCTAAGCTAAAAAGTACGACATACCATTGGTTGATGCAGAATAAGTTTTTCAATTCTTCGTTGAATAATAATTTGGAATTTTTATTTTATTCTTAATTATGTTGTTAATTATACGTAACAGTGAGACAAGAGTAACTTGCGTATTGTGGGAATCATATGTCGATGAACTCATAATATTTATTGAAAACAAGTCAAGTGAAAATAAAGAGTCAGTAATGATAGTTTTACAATTTGCTATGTTACAAACATTTAGAGGTTCAAATTTCATTAATCAGTTACTATATTAATATATTAATATTCAACTAAGTTAACTTTACAAAATTTAGCTTACAATTTAAATTTTATATTGGGTGTAACTAAAGTTTTCATAATGAAGATCTTTCGGAAGTTGATTATTTGTAATCCTACATATATTATAGCAAAATAAATCTTATCCTACGTGGCATCGTATAATCACTCCATTCTATTTTTTCTCAATTCTCATTCATTCTTATTTATTTATATATCTCTAATCAATTTTTACATTATAGCAAAATAAATGTTCTATTTATCACATCATACTCACAAATTAATATGTATATATATAGTACGTTTATATATAGATTTATTTACTTAAATAATTAACTATATATATATATATATAATTGAATATGATTTCAAATTTGACGATGTTGTTTAAAGTTTGAGACGAGATTATTCTCATAACTTAATTATAGTTTCACAAATTCTAGACAAAATGATACTCACATGTGAGTTATAATCTTCAAGCTCCATACAAGATGATGCTCAAAATTCAGATGTGGTATTTCAAACTCCAAAAAATATGGTTTTCAAAAATTTGACGTTCAAATGTCATATGTGGTCTTTAGAGCTTCATATGATTATCTGGTCTTATTAGGTCCATTTGAGATGATACTCAAATGACATATGTTTAATTAAATTGTTTCTTATCCGTGAAATTTAAAGAATTTGAACAAACTTAATACTCCCTCCGTCCCTTAAACATCTTCCTAAGAGTGGATGACACAGTTTTTAATAAAAGTTTATGTACTCCCTCCGTTCCACGAATCTTCACACGTTTGGTTTCGGCACAAGAATTAAGGAGTTGTAGATTAATGTTTTAAGTGTGTAATTAATAAAGTATAAAAGTGATAAAGTAGGAGAGAGAAAGTAATAAAAGTAATAAAGTAGGAGAGAGAAGATAATAAAGGTGATAAAGTAGGAGAGAGAAGATAATAATTATTATCCAAAATGGAAACGTGTCAAGATTCGTGGGACGACCCAAAAAGGAAAACGTGTCAAGATTCGTGGCACGGAGGGAGTATTTGATAAGTGGAGAATAAGTCCCACAAAAAGTGAAATTATAAGAGTGATAGTTAGTGAAATTGTTTCCAAAAATAGGTTAGGAAGATGTTTTGGGGACGAACCAAAATAGAAAAAAAAAAAAGAAAAAAGAGAAGAATGTTTGAGGGACGGAGAGAGTAAATATTATCGATATACGATTAACAGCAGATACGACACATTAATCGTACACATATCATACTTTAAATTTACATATTTTTTTCATCTAAAATCTTCAATCCCACATCAACTTTTTATAAACTTCATCAAATGAATATATATATATATATATATATATATATATATATAAATGTATTTCTATTATCACAACCTACATTTAATTGGCGAAAAATATATTATTTCAAATATTGTATTACTAATTTAATTTGATCATATCAAATTAATTAAAAAAATAATTTATATATAAACTATTTCATATGCTATAGTAATAAAAATAACATAAAATAATTATAAATGATGACATAAAATAATTCCCGTCGAATTTCGACGGGTTAGACGCTAGTGTATTTAAATTTAAGAAAATACAAATGAATTTTATAGAGCCTATAGCCCCCATTGTTATAGAGACCCCAAAGGAGCATGTTGGAGCCGATATCCACACAAAATAAAATTAGTAATACAAAAATTAGACTATATTTAAATAAATTGAAAAAAAAATATCCACACAAAATCAAATTACTAGTACAAAAACTAAACAATATCTAAAAATAATTTGGAAAAATTTTCACACCACAGTGAGAATTAAACTCAAAACTTATCATTACAAATAATAAACCAGGGGGCTTAGCCCACTGGCCACCGGGTCCTCACTTAAGTGAAGTGACCCGGGTTCGATCCCTCTTGGGAGCGAATTGGAGATGGGAGATATAAGGTGGATCTTGGTGAATGGAGAGATAAGGTGGTTCTTGGAGTGGATGGGGGAAACTAATTACTAACATCTAACATGACTTTGCCCGATCAAAAAAAAAAAAAAACAAATACTAAACAATATCTAAAAATAAATTGGAAAACTATTCAAACCATAATGAGATTAAACTAAAAAGCTTCTCATTAAAGATTAATGCACGCTTAAATTTTATCATTTGGACTAAGCTCGACAATAATTTCATCCAATAATTAGTATTGCCTTACTGGGACCCCTTTAAAGATAGGCATGTATTAATTGGTTTGTCAATTGACCCGAGGTTAGAAAACTCTTCTACATTAATTATTTTAGTGGGAGCTAGACGCCTAGACCTTAAAATTATTTAAAATTTCTATAGTATTTTTTGATAAATTAACAATTAAATAACAAAATTTAAATACAGCGCCACATGAACTCCAATCCAAGACATTTTGCCATTAAATATTAACCGTTATATCGCTAGATCAGCACACATACACAAAATTTTATCATTTTTTTATCAATTAACTATTAAATAAAAAAATTAAAGACTGTGTCAAGATGAATTTGAACACAAGATCTTTCACCTTAAATATAACCACTCTACAGCTTTACCAACACGCAAACACACAAAAATTCTATCATATTTGGTTCTTTTTATTTTAATGTATGTCATGTATTAGCACGATATTTATATACACTAATTTTATTAATTTGAAATATTTAAACATACATGTGTATTTGCATGTAATTAACATGAAATTTATATGATTAATTGCACGTGAACGCACAAATTATATCTAAATTTTGATTTTTAAACACATTTATTTTTTTGTTCAAAAAATACTTTTTTTTAAAAAAATTTGATTTGAGCCCAAAGTTTGCTGGCTAATAACTTGATTGTCTGAAATCAATGGGCTATCCAAAAGTACCCTTGGAAAGTTCTTGACGTTATCTTTATGATGTCATGAAATTCTGTATTTTTTTCTTTTCTTCGACCACTTTCAGTGACCAAATTCTAATAATATATGTATTATTATTTTTTTAAGAAAAACAATATATGTATCATTAGAAAGCTATTATCAAGATATATCCAACAATATCTTTGAATTGCCCATCATATTTCAGATAATCAAGTTATTGGTCAACAGACATTGGAGTTAGGTCAAATTCCAAAAATAAAAAATTTATGTATTTTTTTGACAAAAAATATATTTAATTAAAAATAAAAAATTTAATAATAATTTGTATATTTTCTGGCAATTAATTCAAATTTATATATATATAAAAACATTGATCCTTATTTAAAAAGATAAGCAAATTATTTTAAAGCAATGTACGGAAAGAGATAATTATCAATTACATCACGACTTTTTTCGGATTCGTATTTGAATCCATAAATGTTACTCCCTCCGTCCACGAAATGAGTACCCATTTGTGGACGGCACGGGTTTTAAGAAATGTATGGAGTGTAGTGTGAATAGTTTAAGGGTCCCACTTTTTGAGAGTATTAATTAAAAGGTTGTGTGGGGTACACTTGCCAAAAAGGGAAATGGGTACTCATTTCGTGGACGGACGAAAAAGGAAATATGGATACTCATTTCGTGGACGGAGGGAGTAAAACAATTCATTTGGATTTCCTGTAAACGGATTTAACTCGAAATTTAAAATCCACTATATATCAACTCTCCCAATCCAAATGCACACCAACCAATTTTGAGAGTCTTTAACTTTACTACTTGAACTATTTAAATACGTGAACTACTAGTAAATTATTATTATACCCATCTACGATTTTAATTAATGCAATAGCCAATAGGTAGTGTTAGGAACTATTCGAAGCTTAATTAATAGTAGTTTGTCCGTGATCAAATTGAGTTAAGCTCAATCATTGTTTTGAATCAATTAATCACTTTATATCTCATGCAGCTCATCAAATGTGAATTTATCTCGAGCCCTAAAAATAATATTCCTTTATGATTAATTATTAATTTTGTTATCAGGCTTATGTAAAGCATAAAGCAAGCTAGAAATGTTTCGTATGAGCCAACGATAAGGTAACACCAAAAAGCATAACAGTGGCCATTATATATTTGGGCGGAAATTATAAAATGCAATCTAAAAAATTTAAATAAATATTTTCAAAGGAAAAGGTGGGGAGCAGCAGCCTTGGATTTGTCTGTTATACGGTACCGACCGGTGATAACAACTTTTGCGGCATGTTGTCACAACTAAATTTTATTTTTAATATAATAACTAGAAAATATAAAAAAGAAAATGTTATTTTTGTGATTATTTATTATTTTATGGTCAGAAAAGATGTGAAAGGGAAATTAAATAAATAGGGGTAACCTCCTGAACTAAACCAATGTTTTGTCTCTTTAAAACCATGCTTTGCTTTGCTTTTTCACATCTCTGCTTTTCAGGCGATGTCTTTTTCTCCTTGACATCATATTTTATGTCCTTATTTTCTCGGTTTTGTTCAATATTATTCCAAGTGGAACTATAATATGTCTTGGGATGGAAACATTATATTATTGGATTTGAAATATGTCACCACAAACCTATTGGTTTCAAGACAAATTAATTGAGATCAATTTTCAATGCTTGAATTAGTTCGGTCGAATGTATTTTTAAATTTTTTGTAACAGAAAAATAGTTTACTATATAACTTTCGTTATATAACATTGTTAGTTCGACGGGCACTTGCACTAGAGAGATTTTTTTTAGTAGTTCTGCTTCAATGGAGTAAATTAAATGGAGATTTGCCCTTGACATAAACGTTAAGGGTATTTTACACATTCATTCACTTTATTATACAATTTTTTAAAGAATGGATATTTATAAAATAAATCACCAATTCATACTCATTTTGTAATTTCGACCTATTAGAACGTTGCAAATGAATACCAAATATTTCTCATTTTTGCAATATTTGTATCTTATTACTTCCATACTTAGTTGCACACTAAACGACATAGTCATTCTCTACCGAATTTCAATCCACACCAGTGCCCACATCAATCATCTTTTTCAATCCATACTAATGTCTGTGTCATCCTTTCAGTCGCCAGAAAAATTAGGGAAGCTCTAATTACAAAATTATAAAAATTAATATTTATTTGCTACTAATATTTGTGCGTGATACTGTAATAACAAAATAAACTTATTATCATGATTTATTTTGTAATTAGCCTAAAGAATTTGCAAGATTGTTCATAGTCATACGCTCTCTAAATGACGACCCGAATAAATCAATTCAAGTAACAATGTGAAATGGTGAACGTACTACCGTTACGTTTAATATCCAACACAAATACACAATAATGGATTTTTTTTAATTTAAAAAATCATCACAATAGTCCAAGAGTGAATAATCAAAATGAGTGTACTTCAAAAGTTTAAATCTATATGGCATGCAATATCCAAAACTCAATAAACGTGATCGACATCCATAATCTAAATAGTAAATAATTTTATCCAAACACGAGTTTTTCAAAAAGCAACAACGAAATTCTGTTTGAAACGACTCTCACATTTATTATTTTTTTTTTTAAGAAGAAAAAAACGACTCTCACACTTTTGTTGGTATTAGAGATTCTAGCACGCAGCATTGTACATTTGACATTCAAAAAGTTACCCCAAAAATGAAGTCCACAATTTCACATTTCCACCAACTCGAACATTTTATCTCTGTTCTTTTATGTTTTCCATTCTGTAAATGGGCTTTTTAATGTACCAACGGCTAAGCCTTGTGGAGGCCCACCTTAATTTTGTTACAAATTCCATATATACTAGTATATTCTATATCGCGGTAATTGTAACTTAAATCTAATTTGATTTTATTGCACAAGTAAAAAAAAAAAATTGATTTTATTGCAGATTAGATCCAATTTTTAATTTAAAGAGTTTTATTCTTTCGACTTGTAGTAATTATAAATTCCTCAATTCTATTTTTTTTTCGCATCAATTAAAATTGATATTTAAATATCCATTCAACGTTGAAACTTAAAATTAATTAAGAAATTTTAAAGCATATTGTGTGAATTGACCTCTCCTACCTTCAATTTCGATTGTGAATGAATATCCAAATCTCAGCTTCTCAAACTCGTATAAAAAATTAGAAGAAACAAATTTAATACAATTTGAAAGGTTGAAAGTTTTGAGATGTTATTGGAATGCTCTAAAACATGAAATTTATTTTTATAAAAAATTCAGCAGTTAAGACTTATATTGTGATTTTATTATAA
Source organism: Salvia miltiorrhiza (assembly GCF_028751815.1). Lineage (NCBI taxonomy): Eukaryota > Viridiplantae > Streptophyta > Magnoliopsida > Lamiales > Lamiaceae > Salvia > Salvia miltiorrhiza. Next base: position 8,777,733 of record NC_080393.1, read on the forward strand.
ATATATTTCTTCCGTCCATGAAAGAACTTCCTATTTTTCCTTCTTCGGACTTTTCACAAAAGAACTTTATACCTATTTTTGGACTATACCCCGCCACTTTCAATACTAATTAAAACAATTTTTCATCATTCTCAATACACTCAACAATTTTTTCTCCACTTTCAATACAATCAACAAACTTTTTTTCTTAAAACCCGTGCTACTCTCTCCTAGGAAGTTCTTTTCTGGACGTAAGAAGTATAAAGTACTCAAACTTTAAATAGTACTATGTAATACTCCCTCCGTTCACGAAGGGACTTCCTATTTTTTTCTTTTTGGGACGTTCATAAAAGAACTTTCTACCCACTTTTTGACTATAGTCCACCACTTATAATATCTCATTTACTTTTACTTTTCATCTTTTCACCACTCTCAATACTAATTAAAACAAATTTTCACAATTCTCAACACCCTTATTAACTTTTTCTCCACTCTCAGTATATTCGGCAAATTTTTTTTAAAACTCATGTCACTCCCTCTTAGGAAGTTCTTTCATGAACGAAGAGAGTATTTAATTATGGACCATATATTTTGTTCATATGGAAATAAATTACATACAAGGATAAAATGGAAATAGAACTTTTTAATATTAAAGAAAATAAAAATAAACATTTTGGCACTAGAATCGCTTCATGTAACCCATTGCGAATATATTTTTTATATTTTATTTATTATATTATACTAAAGCAATTAATTTTATCACATAAATCGAGATTAAATTAATTTTATCATATAAAAGATCAAGACTCATGAAATAAAATTAATTCTGCATTACATTATTTTGAAATTGAATATCAAATCATATTCACTTAATCCAATAAAATATCATAAAATTAATCCTATTCAATCAACCAAATGGAACATCTAAGAAGATATCCATGCTTCACTCCCCGATTTGAAGTTGTCACGCAATCAATTTGGAGGGGTTTGACAATTGACATTATGAATCTCCATACTGTTGAAAGTGCCAACTCTTTCTTATCCTCAAACTTGCTTCAACATAACATTTGTGTTTGGTTGGGGCCAAAGCTAGGGAGAGGATCATTTATTCAATACCGAATGTCTCCTTTTCTTTTTCCCACGACATCAGTTCATTATTTCATTTGGATATATTAATTAATTTAATTGAATAAAACGGATTAAAAAAAGAGGTATTTGCAAAAATGCCATTTTCTTATAAACACTTGTAAAAATGCCCTTTTTCATAAGTAAAAAAGAGCATTTTTACAAGTGTTTATAAGAAAATGGCATTTTTGCCTATTAACACTTAAAAAAACTCTTCTTCGGCTATGTTCGATGTATTTTGGGATTAAACATTATCCACCACTTTAATATCTCCATTCTTCAACTTATAGTTACGTTTTAAGGAGTGTGAAACTCCAAATGTCAACACATAAATCGTCCCATTATTGCACCGACGGCGGAGCTTGTCAATAATCTCAACTTCTCAGTTTGCATTCACTAATACTATCGTCAATTTGTTCGTAATTAAAATCCTATTTTATTTTATTTATGCCTCATATATACAAGACGACCCCACAACACTCGCATTTTGTCTATCCACGTGGCAAGGATTGGTTTCAGTCCCTAATCCCTATATTCGTTTGTCAACTTAATAATGACTAGTGTGTAACCCATTAAAATTCGACGAAAATTATTTTAAATTATTATTTAAATTATATAATATTATTTTTATATAAATAATTATTTATATATAAATTATTTTTAAATTTATTTAATTTGAGGTAACATAATTAAAATTTTATTAATATGAACCATATTTCTCAATTAAATATTAATTTTTTGTTAGAATAATAAATATTCTTCTTATATAAAATTTTATTTAATAATGTTTTGAAAAAGGTCGATATAAGATTGAAGATTTTATTTCCTCTTAGCATCATCTTGTCCGAACCCTGTAGGATCATATCATCATCTAAAGCCTTGGTGGTCGTCGTATACCACCAAATAATTCCTGCAATAACTAAGAATTAGAATAATATAGTAGCAAGCAGGGTCGAACTACAAAGAACGGAGTAATCGCAATTAAATTCCCAAAGCCCTGAAATTGGTGTAGCCACCGCGCCTTAATTTTAAGAGAATTAATTATAAACTAAAAAAACAAACAAAGCACGAAAATATTCTAGAAAATAATCAAAAGAAAGTAACTCGGCTCGAATCTCTGATCATCGAACTAGTTATAGGATACCGTGATACGCACTGACATACCTCAATTCCTACTTACTGTGTCGATAGACAACTATAGACGTCAGACCTATCTATTTCCCTTATTAAAATATAACCTAACTGTAGACGTCAGACCTAGATTTAATATTCTAATAGCATTAAGAGGAAGGAACCCAATTTAGATCAATTATCCTAGATACGCTAGTAATAATCAATCCACCAATTTATTCTTACTACGAACACGGTAATCAGTCATATTCCAACAATTACGGATTGGAGGTGCTAATTGACTATAATCTAATTAAATCTAAGTTGACCATACTTAAATAAAATTAAAATTATCGTGAAACACAAGGAATTAATCGAAATCAATAGGAACCAATTTTAAAACCAATAGGTCTCACAGATTAATAAATCAGTGTTTCATTATTCTCGCCGAATTAAATGGTTAGCTACTCATAATTAAACTAAGAACAATCAAATAAATTAAAACAAACATAGAAGAGTAAAAATAAAATAAACTGCAATTGAAATAAACTAATTACCACAATTCCAAAACCGAAAATTAAACTAATTAAAACTAAATTGAAGTAAGATGAAAGTCACCACAATAGGAACAATTGTCTTCTGCCAAGTCTCGCTACTAGCCGCCAAATACCAAAACCAAAAGCAAGAAAAATTAAAACCTAATTCTAAAAGCAATAAAATGTCCCTTGCAAAACTAAAATAAATCCCTATTTATATCCTTAAGTTGGTGGCTAAGTGGAGTAACAAAAAGAAGGCTTAGGGAATTAAATCCCTTCATAGCCGCATCACCCAATAATTGGGCCAATCGGCTACTTACAAAATAAAGCCCAAAGAATAATTAAAAACAAAAAGTTTTGAGCTTAATTAAGGAGGGTGTATTCGTTGTGGAATTTGATGGATTTCTATGGATTTTAAAAGTCTGGGTGTATTCGTTCAAGACTTTTAAAAGTCTGCAGAAATCTGGGTGTATTCGTTCAAGACTTTTAAAAGTCCATATAAATCTGGGTGTATTCGTTCAAGACTTTTTAAAATCCATACAAATCTAGGTGTATTCGTTATTCCATTGACTTAAAATCCGGAATGACTTTCATGGATTTCATCCAAAAAATACACACGACGAAATCCGACAAAGAACCACGAGAATTGAAATCCATGAAGTTTTAAGCGAGCGCTGAGTTCCAGCGCCTGCGGCCAAAAAGCCAGCGAGCGCTGGAACTCAGCAATCGTTGAGAGTGTCTTCAGGTAATATCAACTACTGGATGACTTCTACAAAAGCCAGCGAGCGTTGGATACTCCATGAAGAGAGAGATGTGTTCATATTTAAATCGGTGCATTCCAAAGTTGTAGGATATTAATTATAATTTCTTTCTACAGAGTCTCCTGCTTGATACTTCAACGCCGACTTATTGCACTTGAGGTTGACTAGACTATAAGAGAGGGAGGGTGCATTCCAAAGTTGTACGATATTAATTAGAATTTCTTTCTACAGAGTCTCCTGCTCTTAACTCCATAACCATCTCAACATACCATCAAACCAGAATGCTATTTTATGTTTGGTAATATCAACTATTGTCTAATATCAACTCGCTGGAACCTAGCGGTCGCTGGGTTTCCAGCGGGTGTTGGGACTCCGCGGGCGCTGGGTCTCTTCTACCGGGCGCTGGTTCTCCGCCGGCGCTGGTTTCATGGAATTCAATTTCAAAATTATCCCGTAAAGTCTTCGAAAATCAGTGAAAATCGGGGTGAAATCCAACCACGAATTCTTTGAAAGTCGTCTGGAATCTCTGTGAATTCCATGGAATTTAAATTCCATGAACTTTTTAAAGTCTGTGGAAATCCACAACGAATACACCCCCCTAAATTTAGAATAATTAACTCCAAGCCCAATCTCTAATTCCTTCTTCAAAAGCACACGAACTTCATCAAATTCATACCATTCTTGAGCTTTCTTCATCCATGAGTCTCCAACTCCGATCCATGCAATTCTTGCGCCAAAACACCACAAACTTGGGTAATATCAAATAAAATTCCACGATAAATAACTCGAATCTAGACAACTAAATCACACACATCAAGCCCGAAAGATGACATCTAACGTTTGAACATCATCTCGTCTAAACCTTAAAATACAAAAAATGAACTTTTATGCGTCAATGTTTTTAACGTCACTATCTGGAGCTTTAAAAATCAAAGTTGACTTGTGAGATTGTATGATTTGGAGCTTCTAACATCATAACTAACTTGTAAACATCATTTTGTATGAAACTTCAAAAAATATTTACAAACTTTTATACATTATTAGCTTCAAATATTATATTATAACTGGGCTCCGAGAATCATCTCGTTTGGAGTTCGAAAGAACAAATTTGACTTGTAAGTTACAAGAATTATCTCGTGTGTATCTTTAAAATCATTATCATCTTGAGCTTGTAAGATCAAAACTAACTTCTAAACATCATCTTGTATGCAACTTGAAAAATATTGACAATTTGTTGTGCATTATTTCATGGGAGCTTGAAATATCATAATTGAATTTCGAGCATCATCTCGTTTGAAATTCAAAAGAACAAATTGACCCGTGAACGTTATCTCATTTGAAGTTTGAAAGACCATAACTAAATTTTGAAAATCATCTCGTGTGAAACTTAATAAAGTTGATGCGGGATCCAAATTGTATTAATTTATTTAGTAATTTAATTGATAAATTTTCATAAAAAATCAATGTTGAAACCAAATTTTATTTTTTAAAATATACTCAAATTAAATTGATAAACAATTTACTTAATCACACCAATTTATTTTTTAAAATTAAATTAATTAAATTATGTATTCAACTAAATAAATTTGGTCAAATTGAATTGATAAAGCAATTCAAATTGTATTAATCTCAATCATTCCGCCAATTAAATATAGATTTTAAATTTGGAGAGCAAGAGCATCTTCTGTATAGGTTTTATTTTGGTGAAATCTTATAAAAAATCAATGTGAAATGAGGTGATTTATATGAATTCTTCACTCAATTGAGATTATTATAAATTGAATTTGATACAGGATTAAAGATTTCAAAAATATTTTAACATCATATCCTCTATTGTTCTTTATCTAAATTCTTCATTTATGCATTACTAATTTCATAATAATAATAATAATAATAATAATAATAATAATAATAATAATAATAATATTATTATTATTATTATTATTATTATTATTATTATTATTATTATTATTATTATTATTATTATTATTATTATTATTATTATTATTATTATTATTGTTGTTGTTGTTGTTGTAATGGACGAAATTGAACAAATTAAGTTTATAGATATGAAAAATATTTTTTTCTTCACGATATGGATAGAATGTACGGATATATTTTATAAAAAATAAAAAAAATATTTTGATAGACATAAAATAATATTTTATTTTAAAGTAATCAATTTACATAAAATTAATAACAAATATACATCTAATTACTAACATTCAATTATAATCATTTATCGTTTATAAATTATACTTAGTAATTTTTTTCTTGTCAAATATGTAAATCTAATTTTTATCGAGATAAAATAAATAATAAAATTTATTAATTTAGATTATATGTAAAGTTAATATTATATAGACTATAAATTATATTTTATTAAGAATAATGAATCTTTATATGGAATGTAATAGTTAATTAATTAATAAATAATGAAAAATATATATGGTAAATTTTTTAAATGAAGCCGTTCTAGACATGCCGCATAGGATAAAGGATTTTGCTATTATAAAGAAGATGGAGATTTTATATATAGGTTGTGTTTACTTAGTTACTTTGTGTATATTTTGAGTGATTAGAATTTATAGAGATTTTATAATGAACCAATTGTGTTTATTTCGAATGACATAATTGATAGTTTTCTTTTTATAGTTAAATAAATAATTTTAGATATCACATAATAATAATATTCAAATCATACCTTTAGACTCAGATATTAATTAGACTTAATATTAATTATTTTACCATTACACCAACTTATGAACACCAATTATCCTTACCACTGCTACATTTGTCACTTTAATACCAATTATTCTTACCGCTTATTATATTTTTGTGCCATTTTTTAAGGGGATGGCAACACCTCAACTAATTTATAAAAAATGAAAAGAAAACAAAAAATGAAATGAAAATTAATGTTTAATCAGTGCGGAGCTAAATGAAAGCTATATAACATGTTTTCTCTTCGATCATAGAATCTGAGAACTCGAGTTATTACATGAAAGAGTCATTATGAAAAATAAAAATTATTATTGATCCTCTATATAAAATAAATAAATGGAAGCTACATATGGGCTCCATTACAATAGTAATTTAAGTTATCAGATGGGTCGATTATAAAATATAAATTAATAATTGTGACGCCAATACGAAATATCTCCGCACTTGGGTGGAAGAAAAAACTTGTTCTAAACAATTAAATGATGTTCCTTCTTTTTTTTTTTTTTAAAGTCATTGTCTAAATTTGAATTTGAAAATAAATAATAAAAATTTGAATTTTTGGAAAATCATCGATTTTAAAAGGTTATCTGACGATTTTCAGCAAAATTCACCAGCTAATCGGTTAAAATAGACGATTTTCCACCTCGACTGTCACTCTTATCAGCATAGCCAGCCTCCTACCCTTGCCACCTACAGCTTACGAAAAACGGTGGTTAACCAGTTAGTTCGACGATTCTTAATTGCAGGTCGTTGTCCAGGGATGTTTCGGTTTCGGGTCGATCCATCGATCAACGGTTCTGGATCAAAATCGTTGACCACATGCTAATTATGGGGCTGGTTTGGTCGGTTCTGATTAGCCCTGGACAACAGTACTTTACTCCATTTGTTTCATTAAACATGAGTCGTTTTTCATTTTAGGTCGTTCCACTAAAAATGACTCATTTTAATATTGAGTTAAGTATCAGATAAGCCCCTAACGTGGAAACCCTTATTACATTGCACCCCTTATGGCAAGGGGGGTATCAAATACCTAGGGCTGGGAATCGGGTCGGGTTCGGGTACCCTACCCGAAAAAATCGGGTACCCGAACCCGAAAATCCCCTGAAACCTATACCCGACCCCGACCCCGAAAACGAAATCGGGTACCCTAATACCCGACTCGGGTACCCGAGTCGGGTATTCGGGTACCCTAATACCCGATAGTTTTTACGCCATTTCCCTAAACCGAGAAAATCATACAAATCAATTCCAAATCAATACAAATCAATTCCAAATCAATTCCCAATTCCAAATCAATACAAATCAATTCCAATTCATAGAAAATCTGTATTTAAAAAAAAAAAAAAAAAAAAGAAGAAGAAGAAGAAAAGGCGTAGATGGCGCCGCACGCGAGCCTGTTGGGGTACGTCAGCGGAAACGCCAGCAGGATGGCGCCGCACGCGAGGGTGGCTGCTTACCGAGTGTGCTGGTCCTCGGGCTGTCTCGGTTCGGATATACTCGCCGCGATGGACCGCGCCATCCTCGATGGTGTCGATGTCTTGTCTTTATCGCTCGGCGGCGGATCTGCGCCGTATCCTCGCGGCAGGAAGGGGGGGGTTACTCGCCCTGGAGTGGGGGCGGCGGCGGCAGGAAGGGGAGGGTTACTCGCCCTGGAGTGAGGGCGGCGGCGGCAGGAAGGGGGGGGGTTTACTTAGGGCTGGGATTGGGGATTTACTTGGGACTGGGATTGGGGTACTTTGAAATGGGAATCGGCCCGATACTTGGGGCTGAAATGGGCTGGGATTATATAATTTAAAATATATTAATTAAAAAATCGGGTAATTCGGGTATACCCGATACCCGATCGGGTATACCCGATACCCGATTTTTTCACACCCTAAATACCCGACCCCGACCCCGATCCTGAATTTTTCGGGTATAGGGTACCCGATACCCGATTTTTTCGGGTCGGGTATCGGGTACCCGATTACCCGATCCCGAACTTCCCAGGCCTACAAATACCCCCATATCTTAATTAATTTTGAACAAATAAACCCTTTGATCTAACGTCCACTTAACAGACGTTTTCTTATTATTTTTTTTATTTTTCTTTTTTTTGGTGGGTCCCACTTGTAACTACCCGAAATCCCCCTTTTTATTTGGGGAATATGTTTGCGTTCGAAGAACCCTAGCCGGCGATGATTTGTTGCAAATTCCCGATCATCTTTCGGGTTTTCCTGAAATTAGAATAGGGTTTCTTCGTGTTGTTGGACTGCGTTTTTAGCCATGAGTCTGAATTCCGTCTCTGGTGGTTATGGATCGAGCACATCGCGCGGTGGACGTCAGTTTGAAGATAATCAAAATCCCAGGCGTTGTACGTGCGAAATTGACGGTAGAAGGTTGAGGGCTGTGATAATGACATCGTGGACTGACGAAAACCCCGGTAGGAGGTTTTATGGATGTCGAAATTGGAAGGTATGTTTGTGATTTTGCATCAAGCTTGTATTTTTTGAACTTTCTTGCTTTAAATATCTGCAATTTCGTGTTTTAGACGAAGAACTGCGGTTTTTTTGATTGGCTTGACGAACCAATTAGCGAAAGAGGCAAGGAAGTTATCAATGAGTTGAAACTCATGAAGATTAAGGATAGCTCAAGCTCGGCACCCACTGATATGGAGCCGGAAATTGTCAAGCTTTGGGATTTTGTTCAAGCTTTGAAATCAGAGTCAAGCGAAATTAAGAAGAAAGTTAGACTAGTTACTGCAATGTTGGTTGCTTCTTGGGTGCTATTTGCATATTTTGCACTAATTTAACATGTCTTTGTAAAGTTCTATGAACTCTATTGTAGATCATGTATCCCTTTGTTTTGGAGATGAAATAGAAGCACATTTTGGATTATATGTTCTAAGCAAATGATCCATCATTCAAACATAAAATGAAAGCTGAATAACTTTGACGAAGAAAGGCAAGATGAAGCAAACCATATCATTCCATCATTCAAAAATTGCACTAAAACCATACATATTGATGTCTGTAAAACTTCCATCATTCAACACCATCCAAATATCCATCATTCAAAACCATACATCACTAATCACAGTCTAAAATTCCATCATTCAAAACCATAGTTATAAACAAAGGAAAAGCATCAAAACTAACAAAGGCCTGTTGTAAACTGAGGAAGAAATATCATGCTTCAACTAGTAGTTGTAGAATCCACAGTTGAAGCAATATTTTTCCCTCTTGGGGATCTTCTTAGGACCACTTCTTCTTCTTTTCCTCGTGGAGCCTTAAATGGCTTTGAGGCCACCTTCTTCTTTTTTGATGGATGAGCAACTGTCTGATGTTCTTTTCTCTTGCCCTTCCTCAGTTCACTTTCATTTGGTATTGCAAACCGTGTGTTTGGCTCAGGCTCCATGGACCTACCCTCATTTATGACTAATGAAGCAGACATCCCGGGCTGTTTTATGGCATAGAACAAGACAGTCTTAGTGCAAATTTAGATCTTAACTAATGAAGAATAAAGACTGAAATCTCACATTTAGAACACTCCTTCCAGTTTCAGGATTGATGTACAAGCCCATGCCTTGAGAACTCCTCTTTGTCTTCACCGTGGTAGGCAAAGTTGAAGTTGAAGCTTGAGTGTCTTGTGCTGCCACCTGAGTAGTATGTAAGTTATTCATTAAGTAATAAAACCAATAATCATTAGTATATATTGGGAAACGTATGAATACCTCACTTGGACTTTGAGGGCATTGGCCTTTTTTATGACTTGAGCTCTTATAGATGCTACAACGTTGTAGCTGACCAACTCTTGACAATTTGGTTCCCTTCCTAGGCTCGTTTGGAGCTCTCACCCTTAGCTTCTTGGGCCTGCCAATCTTTTTTTCCACCGGAGGAGGTTCTACTCCATCACAATCTTTAACATTCCAGAATGTCATGCCTGGAACCGGCTGGATGGAATGTTTATAGCTTTTCATGTAGGTTGACTTATGGTACCAGCTGGAAATGACACTTAAAGGATCTAATGAAGAGTAAAATAATGCAGCTTGTGCATGGCAACATGGAACCCCTGTCAATTGCCACATCCTACATGTACAAGTTCTGCTATCCAAAGACACGGTGTGTTTGTCCTCAAACTCCCCTATTTCATACCCATCTTCCCCATTCCAAATCACATTGCATGTCAATGCTTCGGATTTAGCTTCCTCAAACAATTTCATGCATGCAGGAGACCAATCACACTTCCACTGATGCACACTTTTTCTTCTATCCCTTATTTTAGTCATCACCATCACCCTAATGTCCTCTAACATACTAATAATTGGCTTGTGCCTAGCTTCTACAATGCTTGAATTGAAAGACTCGGAAATATTGTTATCTACCATGTGAATGCAGCATCTATCAGTTTGATATGCCCTACACCAGTTCTGGGGTGGATAATGGGGGAGATCCACTGCAGCCTGCTTCTTTATAGAGCTAAGCTTGGCCAAGTTCAGCTTGTACTCTTCTTGGAATGAAGACCAAGCTGCCAACCAGAACCTCTTCTTTAATTCCTCACCTCTCCACTTCTTACTCCAGTTTCCATAGATGTGTCTTGCACACCATCTATGCTCAGCATCTGGTATTTGGTCCTTTACTGCCTCCATCAAGCCCTGTTAGAAGTGTGAAATCAGTTGTCATAACTTATGGTTTTCAATAAAAAACTAAGAGAGAAATACTAACCTTCTGCATATCAGACATAATAGTCACCTTTGCTCCATCACCAAGCTGTAATTCACTCTTCAACCAACCTAAAAACCAATTCCAGTTGTGTTTGTTCTCCTTATTCACCACTGCCCATGCAATGGGGCAGATTCCATCATTGGCATCCTTCCCAACAGCTGTGAGAAGCACCCCAAATGTAACCCCCTTTAAATGACAACCATCTAACGAGATCAATGGCCTACATCCCCCAAGCCAGTTCTTCCTACATGCATCAAGCATGACAAAAATCCGTTTGAAAACTCTTTTGCCATTTTCTAGTTCATCTCTAGACAGTTGCATCTCAAGCTTTGAACCTGGGTTAGTCTCCTTTACCTTCTCAATATAACCACAAAGCATATTAAACTCTTGCATGTAGCTGCCTTTCAACTTTGTCAAAATTATTCTCTTAGCTCTCTTGCACTTCATCAAGCTAACATGTATTTTTAAATGTTCTTTCACCTGCCCCTGCATATCCTTTGATGAGAACTTAGGATTTCTATACAATGCCTCCTTAAAATAGTTGGCAATGTATGATTGAGAGCAACTAGACACCTTCCTCTGCCTAGTACAAGTATGTTGGGCTACCAATGTTTTGATAACTAGCCCTTCTGCCTCCCCATCCTTTGAAGCCATCAAAACAAATGGACAATGACATTCACTACTGCAAATAACTCTAATTCTCTTTGGTTCATTTTTGATAAACTTAAGATTGTACCCAAATTTGACAGCATAGGTATTGATAGCATCTCTACAATCCTTTGCTCCTGCAAAGGTCATACCAAGTTCAAACTTACCCTGCTCCCCAACTTCTGTTGCATCACAAACATCTTCATCATTAGCCAAATCATCATCACTATCAGACTGCTCAGCACTATATATGCTGGAGTCAGTCTCTGAGTCAAGCCCAAAACCTAGGTCATCATCTCCATCCTCACTTCCCAATTCATTATCTTGCTGTTCATCATCTCTATCCTGCTCCCCAACTTCTGTTTTATCTTGTTGTTCATCATCTCTATCCTCTATCCCAATGACAGTCTCATTCTCTATCCCACCAATGACAGTCTCAGTCTCTACCCCACTGTCTAATGCCACTCCCTCCTCACTTCCCAATTCATTAACTCATATAGCTTGCCCCTGTTGTTCATCATCTCTACCCTCTACCCCAATGACAGTCTCAGTCTCTGGCCCACTGTCTAATGGCACTCCCTCCTCAGCATTAGTCTCTACTGTCCCCACCCCATCCACACTCTTTCTCAATGCAGTAACCTCACCATCATCGACAATACTCACACCATGCACCTCATCTAAATCACCACTACCATCTTCCCCCTCAAACATACATAAAGGTATAATTTGGGGCATGGGATCTGTTTCATGGTCAACAAATAATAAGACCTCTGCTTGTCCTATTACATCAAAGTAGTCAAAAACTTTCTTACAATGTTGTGAGTCTCTAAGGAGAACTAAGCCCTTCTCGACAGTGTAATCATCATCTAAGGCATAAACTTTCTTAGGCTTACTACCATAGCACTTAGCAAATTCATCTAATAAGCGCTCATAAGTCATTTTCTCATATGATTCTTCAATTTCTACAGAATTGTAGCCATCGTACATTAGTTTTCCAGAATCATCATTTTTCACCCATAAACCCCAGAAATTAAAAATGAATGTCAACATGCTGCATCACATACAACAAGAAAACAAAAACAAAATCACAATCAATAATATGTATATAACATACTTCAAGAAAAATCGACATACGAAACTTGTTGTAAAAACCCTTGCTTGCATGACTTATTGCTACTGTCCACATTCCAAACTTCAGAAAAACGATCATGCAAACTTACCTTACTGTCGATTTGATCAATCCCACCGGAGAAGACTAGCTTCGTCTCTCAATGGCGTCTGCAACTTCAATGGCGTCTGTTTAGAGGAGTTGGAATGGCGTCTGTGATGTTGGGAAAGGGAAGAAACGATTGATATGCCAAGGTTGCTACCAACACCCGCCTAAAAATTACAAGTGGGACCCACCAAAAAAAAGAAAAATAAAAAAAATAATAAGAAAACGTCTGTTAAGTGGACGTTAGGTCAAAGGGTTTATTTGTTCAAAATTAATTAAGATAGGGGGGTATTTGATACCCCCTTGCCATAAGGGGTGCAATGTAATAAGGGTTTCCACGTTAGGGGCTTATCTGATACTTAACCCTTTAATATTTAACCCTTTAAAAATTGGAGGCCCTACCATTTTTATCCAATTTACACATTCTTCTTAATTTCTGTGTCGAAAAGAAGTGAGTCATGTTTAATAAGACGGAGAAAGTATAATATATTAATATATGTATATGTTGAAATATTTTAGTTACCGCTTAGTTTTAAATACTATTATTCCAACAAATGAAAGAATTAAACTAACTAACTAATTATACTTAATATTCATATATGTATATTATGATAATTTATTTAAATAATTTTAACAAAATAATATTTTATATATATATTTAAAAAATTATAAAAAACGTATTATGTGCATTTCACGGATGCAAAGGCTAGTTATTATCTTATTACATGCATTCTATTTTTTTCATATTTTAATTTTCTTTGTGAGTTTTAATTAAACGATGATGTACAGTAATAGAAAAACATTCAATATTAATATAATGAGAAAAAAAGATTACCGACACTGATATAAATAGCAGTACAAGACATAAATTCCTTTTGTTTTTCAAACATCTCAACTTCATCTTTATAAATTGCGATGGTTTTCAACATCAATGCGAAAAACGATGTGAAAAATATGGTTTTCTATCATTTTCATAACTGACGTTGAGTTCCAATAACCGCGACATGCACCACCAAGTTACATATAAAAGCCGTAAACCCCGAGTTTTTTTTTTAAAAAAATCAAATCAAGATTTGGGATCAAACAAGTCAAGATTACAAATCATTCGATGTTAAAATGTTTAAAATAAACTTGGTGTTACTTGATGCATTAAAGAATAATATCTTGAAAAAGTTGAGATCACGAAAATGAAAAGCACACTAATTGCTTTAGTATAATATAATAAATATATTTGCAATGGGTACATGAAGCAACACTAGTGCCAAACTGTTTAATAAAAAGACAAATATCAATTTGTGTGCTAATGTGAGCATTTTTTAATAATATTTTAACATTTAATAAAGTATAAATTAAAATTAAGATTGGCATCTATTCAAATAGATAAAGTCTGACAATAGATAATATTTATTAGTACGCATGATGATACAAGTACAAAAGTACAAAAAAAAAAAACAGTACATAGAGTATGGTTACCCAAATTGGTAATAAACACTTAAGTTTGGGAGGTCTCACTCATGAAAAACAAACGATACACTAACTAAAGTTAAGATTCAGATGGACTTGCACAATAAGACTCCATTTTACTATACCCTTATACCTTCTCAAAATTTTACCTGCAGTGGACAGTTGAAAATAGGACTAATAAGCACTCAGTTTGCATTGTTTTTATGGATTTTATTTTTTTGAATTGTGTTGAAATTGTGTCTTATGTGATATCTTTTGTAGTTAAATTCATATTATTTTCGTGATTTCATGCTTTGGTATAGTTTTGGCCAATTTAGTGTAGGAATGAGTGTTTTGGGGCAAAACTAATAAAGGAATCACTTCGAATCCTTTGTACCACTTTTGTGTGCCACAATCAAAACTACGTAGTTTTGATACCATTCATAATAAAACACAAAAATAAAGATATATATGCACAGCTGACTCATCGGCTCGGCGACACGCAGCAAAATCAAATCTCTCTCGTAAAATCAGGAATTCGCTGCTGCAAAATCATCTATGGATATCCATGAAAAACTTTTCCCTTACTGCAATATTATCTTTTTCACAAAGCCATAAAAGTTGTAGCACCCAACATCATGCGAGCAAGCTCCTGTCTTTCGAAGCATTTGGAAAGCTGCAGCACCCTATAAGGCCAAAGTCGTGGCGTGGAGAATCATGAAAGACCGGATGCCCACTTGCGACAATCTTCTCAAAAGACAGGTGGATATCCCCAGCTCGGAAGCACAATGCGTATTCTGTAAATCACAGACCGAAGATACCAACCACATCTTCTTTGCTTGCCAAAGAACCACCAATGTCTGGTATGAGATTCTTTCTTGGCTTGGCCTTCAATCGGTGCTCCACACTGTAGCGAAAGACCACTTCTTTGCCTTCAAGAATCTTGGCCTTAAGAATAATGGCAATTTCCTTCGGAGCTGCTGGTTATGTACTGTTTGGTGCATTTGGAACGGTCGAAACGAGTGTAAATTCAACAAGGGTCAGTGGAACGAGGAGAAAACAGTCCGAGAGATAAAGACAAGACTTTGGACTTGGAGGACAACATTTTCTTTGGAGATTTCAGCAGGAGATTTCAGATCTTGGCTCCTCAACAATCACTTTTTGGAGTAATCGAGCTTTCCCTTTTTGCTAGGAGTGATCTGAGGCCTCTTTTCTTGTTGTTCTCTTTTTGTTTTTTCTTTGTACTCTCGTTTTTTCCTCCCTCTTGGTACCTCTGGTACCAAGTTTTCCTCCTTCTTAATAATAATTCCCTTTTCTGACCAAAAATAAAATAAAAGTTGTAGTTCTTTATGTTAAAAGTTAAAGCTTGGTTCATGGTATTGGGTATTTTCTATTCGCATGCCATCATATGGAAGAAGAAGATGTGGAAGGGTTGATGTTTTCTTCATTTGTCTTTACTAGCAACACACCGCAGGCAATCGAAGCCTCGAGAATACACGATTCTCTTACAGAACTTTCATCGAGCAGTTGGCGTTCATCGGAAGAGAAGAACTGTGTGAATAGAAGCATCAGCGAACAATTAAGAAATTTTGATGTTGAATAGAACCGTGGCTGTGGGATTCACGAAAAGTTTGAGTCTAGAGAATAGAGGGAGGACTGAAGATTTCCTTACGAACCGATGCAGTTTTCAAAAAGAAAAAAAAAGATTGATAAACAAGAAGATTTGCTCTTTGCAGGGAAAGAGAGAGAGATTTGATTTTGCTACGTGAAGCCGAGCCGATGAGTCGAGCTGTGCATATATATCTCTATTTTTGTGTTTTATTATGAATGGTATCAAAACTACGTAGTTTTGATTGTGGCACACAAAAGTGGTACAGAGGATCCGAAGTGTAAAGGAATGTGTCTGAGGGACGAGAACGAAGAGAAATGAGCCCGAAAATCAAGGAAAAAGTCAAAAAAATGAGGAAAGTCGGAAGAGGACAAGAAAACGGTGATCGGGGATTCCGATTGCCGATTTTGTGCACGACCAAGGAAGAAACACGGCGATCGCCAATTTTTACTATGAGCTGTGAAAAATTTCGGTGAATAGAACGACGATCACCATTTCGATCGCTGATTTAGCTGCGTTTTTTAGTTTTTCACGTTTTTATCAGTATTTCGGATTTTTAGACTGGGTTTTACTCTAAGACTATAAATAGGTCTCATTATTAACCTATTGAGGATTCCAAACTCCTATTTTTCAGTTTCATAGCTTTAGAATTTAAGTGTTTTCTAAGTTTTAAAACTTGGATTGGATTTCCGCAAGATTGAAGATTCAAACTGTCACTTTTGGTTTTATTACGAGTTTTATTTAATTCGGTTTTTACAATTTCTTTCCTTTCAATTATGTCTATGTTTGCTTTTGTGATGTCTAACTAGTTCGTTTATCTGATTATAGGGTTTGTGAATAGTTTATTAGATTTATATGATTGACTTGTTGATGCCTTTTTGCCTTCCAGTTTCTGATTAATAATTCTTGGTGCTTGATTTCATGTGAATTACATGATCAATAGTTTGCATGTTTAATTAGTTATTCGGTTTGAGACCTAGCGGAGATAACTGTTTAGCGGATTCAGGTATATATGATATGATTTTAACCTTGAGACCTAGCGGAGATATGTGGATCATAATGAGCTATTCTTCTGTGCTTTTGAGAGTTAGTAGATTTTCTTGCAACCTAGCGGAGATAGAAAATTTACTAATCCACTATCATAATTTGTTGTGTGATCTCTCATCAGAACTGAATTAAATTGTTAATTAATTAGGATTAATATTTTAATTGTGTGAATTTGATTAACGAAATTACATTCTAGGATCGGTCGTTTTTTTATTTGAATTTTTATCTGATTTTTATTTGCTCTGTTTTGTAATTAGTTTTAATCATTCGTCATGTTTGTTTGCCTGGATATTACTTGAGAATTTATTAGGATTATTTGGGGTATTTTTGTTCATCAGTCCTCGTGGATACAATACACTATTTGTCGTTTAGTGTTACAATTACACTATTAGAGCATCCACAACAGATCTCTCAAAAGTAATCCTAACTTTAAATTTGAGCTAAAATAATAAAAAGTGAGATAAAATGATCATCCAACAAATCACCTATATTAAGTTGGGCCCACAAAAAAATTTACACCCCCTCAAATCTAATCCTAAATTTACACCCCCCTTAAATTTAATCCTAAATTTATAAAATAGATAATGAAAAATAGGAGAGCTGCTGTGTGCAATTGTAAAATATGAATTAAAAAAAATTTAGAGAAGACTTTAGGAGTAATTTTAGGAGTAAAATTTTGAGAGATCTACTGTGGATGCTCTTATAGTTGCAGTTTTTGTTGTTATTAAATAAGTGACCAAGGACTACGACTCACTCCTCATGTAGGGATGATAATGGATCGGATCTTAATCGGATCCTATAAGTACCATATCCACATTAGTTTTATTTTTCACTTCGCCTTACGTAGGGGTCGTATTGCAAAATCCTAGCTAAGCTCTGATAGCAAGAATCGGTAGCATCTTCTTAAAGATAACTGTGAGTGAATCTATCCAGTATCCACACAACCTTGACAAATTAAATCTTTAATAAACAAGAGATAAGAAGTTGCACATCTTCTGAAAACTCACATAGATAATGTTGATGTATATATCCTAGAAATTCGCTTATTGATACCGCCTTTCTTCAAACAAGTACATCTGGTGATACTAGAATATGAAAGAGTATCAACTACAATAAATACTATCGTCTATATAATGACAATCATTTTAAGATCGTATAACTTATACTGTAACAAATATTTATAGCACCTTCCCTAAAAAAAAAAAATATTTATAGCACCTAAAATCTCACATGTCACGAGTCATGTTGCCGTTTTGGAGCCACAATTTTGCACCATGTGAAGAATACTAGCTCAATTAACATATGATCTCTTTCTACCTTATGCATTTATTTTCTTTCTAGTACGTTTTAAAATATATATATGTATTTTTTATTTTTGAACACATTCTCATATATAATTAGATTATTTTGTTTTTATAACATACACTTATTTACAATTAATACATTCAATAATATTCTTAATATAGTACATTTTCTCACTATTAAATATTCATAGACTCAACAAGTTTATTACAATCTGTTCTAAAAATTCACTATATAATTTTAGAGACGGAGAGATTATTTATATGTACTCTGGCATGCTATTTTTGACTTCAGGTGGCAAAATTTTTTTGGGAACGTGTAATATTGAAATAATTAATTTTAAATTTATTAAACGTTGAGACATTAATGAAAAAATGTCATAAACTTATAACATAAGTTGATATTTAACCTTAATAAAATAATAGTTGTGGTTATTATATTTATTGACACTTTCGGAAAAAGGTAACTTTAACGAGAGCAAGCATCAATGCAATAAAAAAAATACTATTAATATTTGACTGAGATTGAAATATACTGTTCTTTTTCTAGTTCTACCATTAGTAAAAGTGGCTTATTGATTTTCAAAATCTTTTAAAGTTGAGGGTTCACTTCAAGAGTTGACCGTAAAGCAAATAGCTTTGAGATGATAATATATACTAGTAGTAATTAATCACTTTACAATTTGAGTGTGTATTTCTATTCAAAAGCAAAGGATTGGATTGGACAAAAGTATTTCATAATATCGAATGTATATTGTGAGTGTATGTAGTTGATGACAGATTTCCACGAACACAAAATCACTAGTTATTTTGGGTTTCACATGTTGGTCTATAAAATTGTGTATCTTTACTACTAAAAACATTGTACATTTAAAAAAAAAAACGTACTAAATAAGACAAAGGAAAAAAAAAAAAAAAAGATTAACAGAAAGTATTTCAAACTATGAAGAATGTAACGTGAATTATACTAGAAGTGTAAAATAGAGATAGAAATAGAAGAAGAAAAAATAACTTAGAGAGTGAGAGAGAGCTAAGAATGAACGGAAATAATGGTTCTTTTTTTTTGTTCGGGGGAGGGGGCGGTGGGATTCGAACTTTAAACTTCGTTGTTTACTACTTGAAATTTGCACCGTTTGAATGTTCTATTGAGAACATGAAAAATATTTTTAAAATAGGGGTAATTGTTCATAAATACATAAACTATCACCAAATTTTGTAATTGCACACCGCCTTTAAAATCAGTCTGACAATACATAACCTTTGTATATTTTCTTATTTTTTCCATGACACCTAAAATCCCCAAATTTGAAAATGACATGGACGTCGGAACGCCCACATGGACTCGCCGGAGTTTGGTTCAAAATGACGCCATCCTTAATTGAAGGAAAACGGTGTTGTTTTTCTAAAATTTCACCTTACTTAGTTGATTTGAATTTTGCCCTCTTGTTCATTTATGTTTAAATTTTCCGTCTTCTTCATTGTTGAAACAACGAGTATCTGTTCTGCATAAATTGGGAGGAGGGAGCTACCATTTTAGGGGTTCACTTAGTTGAGGAGTACAAAACTGCTTTGGAGGAAATGAAGAAAGAAGACAAGGCAACTCAAAATCAAACAAATAAATGAAGTAAGGTGAAATTTTAGAAAAACGACGTCGTTTTCCTTTAATTAAGGACGACGTCGTTTTGAACCGAACTTCGGCGAGACCACGTGGGCGTTCCGGCGTCCACGTCATTTTCAAATTTGGGGATTTTAAATGTCATGGAAAAATCAGAAAATATACAAAAGTTATGTATTGTCAGACTTATTTTAAATGTGGTGTGCAATTCTAAAATTTGATAAAAGTTTATGTATTTAAGGGCAATTACCCCTTTAAAATATGTATAAAAGAAAATCATGATATTATAAATTAAAACAAATTTATGGGGGTTCTGGGTTTCGACCCCCCATATGTTCAACGAAAAAATCCGTTGAACATGGCGTGAATAAATCATGTCCGTTAGATTAGATAAGATCAACGAATTAGATCATTACTTCTCTTTTCTTTCTTATATTTAGGCCTTCTTCATTGAACTTTAGCCTATATATATATATATATATATATATATATATATATATATATATAAACACTAAAAGAATGTAATCATTATATAAAAGTATACATATATTGGACTAGCATATATACGCATAGGAGCAATAAATATTTTTGTAGTTACTGGGTACAGGACCAGTACATTATCACAATGCATGTATTGTTTTAGTCCAAATTTTAAAATAGGTACAGAATAATTTATACACTATCACATTATATTGAATATTATTTTCCTTAAGAAAAAAAAGTCTACGTAAAACTCTCAACTCTGTTTAGGAATAACCTCCTTAAGAGTAACATTTTTCATGGTCCTATCAATATTATTATTAATATACGAATTTATTAGAGGAGAGAAAAAAAAAGGAAAAAAGAAAATACCTAACCGAAATCCTTGAAAGCACATAGAACAGACTAAGAATCAAGCCTCATTAAAAGGTCCCATCAATATAGTAATTATATTGATTTTTTACTGTACATTAATACATTTTCCCCAAAAAGTTAGTCTATAGTTAAAAATATAAAAATGAAAGAGATCCCGTATAACCATTGGGCCTATGCAATTTACCCAAATATCATGCCCATGTCAATGGGCTGGGCCTTTTGTATTTGGAAATTCAATAACTTTTTACAAGATTTTTGCAATCTACCCACTACAATCTTTCTCATCATTCTAAATATCCGAGTACTACTTTTGTCAAAGTAATACCTCTGATTCTACATCTCACAGTTATTTGTTGATTTATAGTAGGACCCTAAATTATGGAGTACTATATCAAACCACAATTTATTACCTCAATGATTTGATTGGGTCGAGAGATTTTTATTTTTATTTTGAAATTAAACACTCACCCACACATATTCACTAAGCCATCTAAATGAATTGAACCTTCTGATCAATTAGGTAGAGGGAAAATGTCTTCCTAATTAAATTGCATTTTATTGTGAGCTTGAGAGAAATTTATTCAATTGTTTATTTGCTTAATGCATGAAAAAAAAAAAATAGAACTCATTCTATTAGCATAGTACTATTAAATTGAAATTGAAAGATGAGAATCTTATACTTTTACCTAAAAAAGGAAAGATCTTATACATGCCATAAACCCGGTCTGTTTACGTCATTGATTTTGAACCTTTTATTTGCTCGGCTCTCTTCTACACACGCACGCCCTCTCACTCTCTCTCTAGACACTCACAAACCCAAACACCAAATTAACAGTAATTTCTGTCCTGTGCTAACAGACTAGTTGCAGTCCATCCTAGAATGAGTAAGCTCTCTTTCTTGTATCCGATGATCTAATTTTTCATTGCATTTTGTGTATATTTTAATAGATAGGCTTTTTCCGGAAGCTGTAGTGATTAGTTTTGGTCATGATCACCAAAACTAGTGGTTTATATCTTTACGAATGATTATTCTGCTGCTAATTGTTTTCCCCCTTCTGATAAAGCATTCACTATTCACTTATTATTTGTATGAAAATCTATATCAGGAATGGAAAAAGTGAACAGATTTATCGCGCGATTAGCTGGTCCAAGGGTTGTTAATGAGCGTTCTCTTGCAGTTTCTGATATGAAGGTGCTGCTCTTCCTTTTTTGTTGAATCTAGTTTAATATTTTTCGCAGATTGCAGTTACAAATGCGTTTGTCTCAGTAGTTCGTAGTAGATATTTATAGACAATTGAACTTAGAATTTGGAGTACGTGCGTTTTTTTCCCGCTTTTCTTTTTCTCTCTTTTTAATTTTTGTTGTAGAGCTGTGGCTATGGTTTGTGGTGATGATTCGAAATGTCATTTTAGTAAATAATTTTGCGGCATGTGTGTTCAACATGATGATTAGTTTCCTAGAGTGAGCACCTCTCAATTTGTAGGGAGTCATACTCTGCTGTTCAGGGATTATATCTTTGAAATGAGATAATGCGTTTGAGAGAATGTATGTGAAAGATCTCAGGATTATATCATACTATACCTAAGTCTTAAGTTCCCAATTTCATAAAAAAAGACTTTGGAATGTTGGGAATTTATAAGAGGCCAAGGCAAGTACAAAGATAAGGCTTATTTGAGAAATGATAACCAAAAGGACGATCCAATTAAGAATTCGAGAAACTATAGTCAAGTATATACTCTGGTGGCAGAAGTTTCTAATTTGTTTTTAACTAGAAAGAGAATGTATGTTCAGTTCAAGCGGTGTATGACTAAATTACTAAGAAAAACTCACAAGCCTAAGAAAATGTTGTAAAAGGTCTTCCTTGCAATGCCACAACATATACTAAATTCATATGTTTCTATTGATTTTAGATTTGTTAATAAGCCATCTTCATGCAAATTTCTTCTTCACTCTTTTATTAATCTTTCTATGGTTTACATGGAAAAAATAGAGATCATTAACTGCACATCTGGCTGGAAGATCGCTTTGTTACCCCCTTCCGAAGATTTTTAGAATGTTGGGAGAATCATTTGGTAGTATCGAGAAATACTATTATGGCCTGTTATTGACTTATTGTTTGGGTGAAACTCAAAACATTTCTTGTTAGGTCATTCTCTAAAATTGTGCAGTGTGGGACTAATAGAATAGTAGTCTTGTAATAGAAAATTCTGTCCTGCTAATGAATAGTTTCACCATCTCATTCTCTAAAAATCTCGTAACGTTCTGAATGTGAGGCTCAGACATTTCTTTTCGGAGGCTCTGTTCCTCTTGATGACTTAAGTAAGCATAATTTGCAGGTTGTTCCTTCTCTTCTTTTGAAGCATGGTCAAGGTGGAAATGATTCTGCTGGCCCAAAGTTCTTCAATATGTTTGCGCTTTTAGGTGCAGGAACTACTGGATTTTTTAGTTTTGCAACAGTTTCATATGCTTCTGATGAGGCTGAGCATGGGCTGGAGTCTCCTAGCTATCCATGGCCTCATAAAGGCATCTTGAGTTCATACGACCATGCTTCGTAAGTAAAAGAATTGTTATGTGATTGATATAATTTTGAGAAACTGTAGTATACTCTATTTTTATACTTAATTAGCCATGTACTATTCTGCTACTATAGTACTATCTGAATATGGGGGTATGTTTTTTCTTGCAAAAATTGGGACCTTTGTTGATCTCAACTGAATGAGGCTAAATATCACCAATAGTTTCTCTGTATGGTTCCTTTTAGGCCAAATGTTCATCATGCAAAACAGGAATGGTGTTTATTTGCTAACTGCATCTTTATCATGACACTCAGTTGTTGTGAACAGGATTCGTCGGGGTCACCAGGTCTATCAGCAAGTTTGTGCATCCTGCCACTCTATGTCACTTATTTCTTATCGTGATCTTGTTGGTGTGGCTTACACTGAGGAAGAAACTAAAGCGATGGCAGCAGAAATTGAAGTTGCTGATGGCCCAAATGATGAGGGTGAAATGTTCACTCGCCCAGGAAAGCTGAGTGATCGTTTCCCTCAGCCTTATCCTAATGAGCAAGCAGCACGGTTTGCAAATGGAGGAGCCTATCCCCCTGATTTAAGTCTCATCACCAAGGTAAAACTATTCTGATCATTAATAAATTTGGAGATATTTCTTGAATGTGTAAACGTTTCTCTTAGTTGCTTGTTGTTTTTTCTCCCAGGCCCGCCATAATGGCCAGAACTATGTTTTTGCTCTTCTAACTGGGTATCATGATCCTCCTGCTGGTGTCATGGTAATTTTTATTTTGTAGCTTATCTTCTGGCAACCATAAAAAATAGCTTGAAGATACTTTATCTCATAGTAATACATTTGCATAATTCTGGAGTGTCATTGCAATTATATGTTTAAGATCAAATGACCTGCTGATCTGCAATATTTTGTTTGATTGGAATCTGAAGATAAATGCTTGAGCTTTTGAAGTATGGTCTCATTTATAATAGTTCTTATATGTAGGATAGTTTTTCTTCTCTCTTATTCTTGTTAGTCCTCTCAATCCAAACTTCCATTATTAGTCAATAATAACGCACTATCTTTTAATCTATTATTAGTTCCTATGTTATAAGTTAATCTTTGCCTTGGCACATTGAACATTATCATAGATTCGAGAAGGGTTACATTACAATCCCTACTTCCCTGGTGGAGCTATTGCCATGCCTAAAATGCTTAATGATGGCGCTGTTGAGTATGAAGACGGTACCCCTGCAACCGAAGCACAGGTAACTTGATCTAAAGAATTTAGTAATTACCAATGCTTTCCTACTGGAAACATATGTGAAGTATTTCCTCAATGTGCAGATGGGAAAAGATGTTGTAACATTCTTGTCCTGGGCTGCTGAACCAGAAATGGAGGAACGAAAGCTGGTATGCCGCCAACATCTCTGTCTTTTCAATTTTATTTTCATTGCTTTTACCAACTTTTTAGGGCTTCTGTTATTTGTTTTTGTGTCATTTGGTTTAACCTCTGCTAACTTGCTTTTCCATTGCAAACCTGGCAGATGGGTTTCAAATGGATATTTGTATTGTCACTTGCACTTATCCAAGCAGGGTATTACAGACGCTTGAAATGGTCGGTTTGGAAGTCGCGCAAGTTGGTACTTGATATTATCAATTGATACATATGCATTCTGTATTAGGTAAATTGGCTATCATAAATACATATATATGTATGTGCCACAGTGCAAACCTTAATCGAGTGCATGTTATAACTCATCCCTTTTGTGTAAAAGGGGAACACTGTTACATCTATAGTCCAACCAAGATTTGTATGCTTTCAAGTCCAATTGCCCCAGCTTATGTATTTATGGTCGTTATATTATACTCCATTAACGATAATGGGCTCAGGAATATTGTAGCTGATGATAATTCTGGATTTATGATAAGGGGATTCCCCCCAGAAAAAGGAACAAACGTCTAATACCAGCTGGACTAATTACGGGTTTGACAAAACCCAGTCGAAATAATAAAGATATTACAACGAATTATTCAACTAACTAAAATAACTATCAACTGTAAATAAAATGATAAGCATATAATAACTAAATATTGATCGTATCATAGATACGGATCAAATTACTTGTAATCATCTACTTCAAAGCTATTCCTTCATAGTGACTTCCTAAAGGCTATTCAGACCCATACATAGCATTTGAAGTATTCTAAACTATATAAGTCCTCAAAAACCACGTGTGTATATATGTATCATTATCACCAGTCAATGATCATGAACTCATAGCGAAGGCAGAGGCAGGCACTATATTAACACAATTGAAATTAACTACTCTAATATAGAGGTTGCCCAAATGAACCGGAACCGTGGAACTGAACCGGGGTCAACGGTTCCGAACCGGAACCGGAACCGTGTTTGGACGGTTCGGTTTCGGTTTCAATTTTCCCAAATCGACGGTTCACGATTCTGAACCGTGAAATCGTCCTTTTTTCATTTATTTTTTAAATTTAACTATATTTTGAAGTGTTGTATAAAATGTTGATCGTTAAATCTTTGGAGATGTTAATCTTTGTCTCTAAAGCTTGTATGTATATATCCATTTATATTAGTGCAGCGGAAGTGTTTGCATCGCAGGTTACACCTTATTTTTCGTAATTTTTACAAACTTTGTACTAAACGTATGAAGTAAATGTACATTCATAGTCCTATAATATTATAGTTGTCCTATGATTACACCCGCTATATGATTTGAACTAAAGATCACAAAAATGCGAATATATTATAATCTTTTTCTGTATATACTTTATAAATTAAGTACAAATGGTTTGTAGTTTCTACATTAAGTGAGATTTTTATTTGATCATAATCCAATGGGGCAATACACTAATAACCTAGCTTTTATTTTGTGAGTGGGCTTAATTTTTTTTAAAAAGACCCTACACTTATATATCTTCACATTTGAATTTATATAAGCATTTTCTTAAAAGATGTACCTTTTGTTAATGGAATAGCAATGTTTTATAAAATGTTTTCAAGTGTCATAACAAGTCGATTTTCTAATAGTGTCATGAGTAACGTACATATTATTGAAACCATATACATGTAATGTATTTAGTAAAACATAAAAAGAAAATTCGAAAATACAAACAAGTAACAAATTAAGATATATGTCTTATTTTCTAACATGACGAACACTAAGCAACCTCACATCATCAATGACCGGACCACATAGGGCACCCGTGCTGTCACTCTTCATATGATAAAATGAGCTCAAAAACCTAACCCTAGTTCGAGGCAGCGCTGCCTTAAACCTAAGTGTACCACGTTTGAACCCACCATTTCCCTTGGATTCGTAAGGAACTTGAACATTTTCTTTCCCTGCAGCTGCCTCTACCAACATTGACCCTTCGCACCCATTCTTAGCATCGCCAACTAAGAAGGAGAGGTCGTAGGTTTTTCCCGGCACGGTTCTCACGATTTGCACGATCACGCTTTCCCTTCCGGCCACCAGCTCGATTGCCCGTTTCCCTTCGGGGACACTAAAGTGGTCGGAGTCGACGTATTTTACGGCCTTGAGGGACTCGATGATCCAGCCAGGTAGCGGAGAATGGGCATCCTCGATGTTGGGAGGGATTAGGGCACCCCAATTTGTCTTGGGGAAGATGTATGGACCGGATTCAAAGTTCCCATTTTTCAACATGTTACCTACATCATTCCAAAAAAGACATGTTACCTACATTGTTTTTTTGTTAAGCATCAAATCTTATAATTTGCGAAAACATTGTATATCCATTAAAGAAATATTTTTCCATAATTAATATGTCTAGCAAAAATGTATACAAAACTAAATCAAAATCAACTTATTTCACTAAGGGAAAATTAGTTCCATTAAGACATGTACGTACTAAATAAGTTTGTGATTTTGTTGATATTTTAAATTTATGTATAATTATTGACAGTCATTGATTACCTATCAGATAATTCGACTCAATTTTATGAAAACGTCAAATATTTTATGAATATATAAACAAAACGCATTTTAAAAAGAATCCATTTAATCGAACTTATAATAGTAGTATATAGTGAAAGGAATATTCATGAAAATTAAATAAGGTCTGACCTTTATGCCTAGGAGGAGAAGGCAAGGCCTTGAGTGCAACGGAATCAATAAGCGGGCCACAAGCCGGATCCTTGTCGGATCCCGGGTTGTGGATGGTGAGCTGAATCAAATCGGAATCTGCTAAGAATCCCCAACTGTAGGAATCCCAACCATTACTGCTGTAAACAGTTTGTACGGGCAAGATTCCCCACTCTTTTGGTGAAACTGAGATATTCAACTTCTCTTCTTGTGCACAAGTCCTTGCCGCACTGAATGAAATCGAGTAGAACATTCCATTGGTCAGCTTCACCTTGGTCTTGATGGATGCCTCGTCGCCCAGCCGCACGGCCGAGGCCCCCTCCGGCACCACCAGCGCCATGTCCCCTTGCTTCTGCCCGGACTTTATGTACTCCACGAACCCCGCCGTTTCCCAGTTGGGTATCGCCAGGGGGTCCGTCACCTTGCTGCCCTTCATCTGCGATGCTTTCGGCCCACGTTCGAAGTTTCCGTTCGGCAAGAGCCCTGATGAAAATTAAACTAGGTTAGGAATCCTATTATTGAGGATAAAAATACTCAATCATGCATCTTATATAAATCATGCAAAGTAAACGCCACTGCTGCTCATATCACTATATTGTTGGTTCCAACTATAGCCAACCTTGTCATCACATGTCATGTTTGGGGAGGAGATTTTATTTTGACAAATGCAACGTGGCTCACGTATGATACTAGAAATTAATTAAAGAATTAAGCTAAATTCTCGAGTTTTGCTGAATTTATTTATTTCTTGTTTCAAGAGTTCTAGCTTACTTGTAATAATTCGCGTTGCTATTATCTAAGAACTATGCAATTAAAGACTAGATGGAAATACACTGAGAAAGTCAATTTGTGTTCTAAAATATATAAATTGAAACAATTATTGAACCAACTTTCTTAAATTTCAGTTTTGGTTGTATCGATCAACACCAGTTCTAAAAATAGAAATGGAAAAAATAAAAGCATACTACTAAACTGTTTATGACGAATGAAGTGCTGATTAACTCGATGAATCTATCTAAAACAGATAATATTGTGAGGAATTTTGCAAATATGTACCACTAAAAGAAAGGAATTAAATGATATAAATAGCTAGCGGTAAAAGGATGCATGGTGAAAACAAACCGTCATTTATGCATAATGCAGTGCTAAGACTCGCAAAGAACACAACTGTAAATATTTGCATTTTCTTCATCTTCACTGTGTGTGTGTGTGTGTGTGTGTTTACTATTTTTAGGGTGTAGAGGAGAAGAGATTTGTTAATGGAAAATGGAGAATGAGGTGAAGGGTTTTTATAGGACTTCTGTTGATGAGAAGGACCCCAGAAATGGGCGGAAATAACACGGACTGCCACAATTTCTTTAATTAATTATTCGGATCATAATATTGATTTAATAGTACTTTTTTTTTCTATTTTATTTGCTTAATTTGGTTCATGTGTTATGATTATACATCATTTTCTACCAGCTCGAATATCATTACAAAGTCTAGAAAAAAAATAGATGAATGTAGTTACTAGAAAATAATTAACGTTATATTCATTTCGTATTCATATATATATATGTTCTTATATACTCGAACATATGTTATTAATTAAATATACTCATTTAAAATCAGTATCCAACTGATCTACGAATGATATGAAAAATGAACTAAATCATATCTTTTCCGGATAATCTTATAATATCAAACCCAACCACAAAATTTAAAATTGCAAAACAATTTATCACGATCTCTATTATTTGATAGTACGTATTTAGCCAGATTAAACTTGAAAATGAGCAAAAAACATATATTAATATTCTTATATTATTTTCTGTAATTAAAGTCTTCTAAACTTCGTCTAGTTCAATTTAATTAATACTTGAACTGAGCGCACTACATTGTATTGATCCTATCAAGTTTTTTATTTTATTTTTATTTATACGAATTCTTAAACTTTATGTTATGATTTATTATTTCCTCACGAGATTCCAATCAAAGTACTGTAACATAAACTATAGGGCTCAATTGAACCAATAGTTTAATTAATCGCCTAATTACAACATAACACAAAAAAATCAAAATTCCAAAGCCAATAAATAAAAACAGAAAATCTGATTCAATTTTTTTAAAATATTAATTGTATAAAAAACCTGGGAAGAAGATGACAGCATGCACGTGCAGTTGTAACAGAAGAGCAACCATGCAAATTTAAATGATAAGAGTCAGAAACTTCGTGATGGCACTGATTTCATAATCTTGGCTATTTTATCAACCTTCTAAAATGGGAAGAATATTTTGAAATTAGTGTAATTGATTAATATATATGTATATGTATATATAAAATAACAAAACTAATGACCAGCTGTTTAAGGTATTACAGATTACGTGCCACAGTCATATGAAGCAAACCTCATTAGTTATTAGTATTATTAAAATACATAATTTTTGGAAATTATGGCTAGGTTTTATCAGGGGCAGGTTGACGTACTGTAATATTATTAAATTACATATTTTTAAGAAATTATGGCTAGGTTTTATCAGGGGCAGGTTGCCACAGTCATAATTAAATTTGAAGCAAACACTAATATTATAAAATTACATTATTTTTGTGAATTATGGGTAGGTTAATTTATCTTGGGCAGGTTTAAGAAGACATTGCCACACCACTACTCGTAAACCCTCCGGCAAATTGTTTTCTGGTCTGCCCAGGGTGCCACTATTTTCATTTAATTAACTATCATTAGACTTGGGTTTTCTAAATTTTGTAATACTTACTCTTTATATATTTTGGTAATCCAAACAAATTTTATTAATTGACCTTATACTGTCTTTCAAGACAAAATGTAAATTTTCAAATCCTTACGAAAAATTGAATTTCGATCTTCCGATGTTGTGTGTATTATTATAGTAACTATATGAAGATGTATA
Organism: Salvia miltiorrhiza; assembly: GCF_028751815.1. Classification (NCBI taxonomy): domain Eukaryota; kingdom Viridiplantae; phylum Streptophyta; class Magnoliopsida; order Lamiales; family Lamiaceae; genus Salvia; species Salvia miltiorrhiza. Next base: position 8,807,947 of record NC_080393.1, read on the forward strand.
TTTTTTTCACAAGAAAATGGAAGGCTTTTGAAAGAAGCCCAAATATATAAATAATACTATTGCATCCGAAAATATAGTCATTTTTTGTCATTTTGATACGTTCACTTTGTTTATAGATAATACCCTCAATATATTACTATCATATGTCTATATATCAATTTATTAACTCATTCCACTCACACGTAATTAATTAATTATTAATAACACTATATTTAAGGTGAAATATTTTCTCGATCAATTCACAATACATTCAATCACTTTTTAAAATCTCATTCTATCGTATTCTATAACTAATTTTTAGGGACCAATGAAGTATATATGATTAAAAATATTTATTTGGTTTGAATAAAGAAATTTTGCTATCAAATCACTGATCATTTATGGAAAATTTGAGGCTTTTAAGAAATTAACAAAAGTCCGGTCATTTAATGTACTTTGTTTTGTTTTTTTTTTTTTTTTTGATAAATTGCATAAGTAAATAAAGAAATTTAAAGATCGCGTGATAGATGAATCGAACCCCCAGGACCTCATGTGCATTAACCTCCTATCACTAGGCCGACACACGCACGCACTTGTGTCATGCAGTTAAAATACATAATTTAAGAAAGTGAATAATTTTATTCTACTATTTTTAATTAATTTTTTCGAAAATTGGAAAAATAAAAATCAAACGTGTAAATAATTAGTAAACCATGCATATAGTTTCGAAATATGACACTTATTTATGAATGAAAATTATTTTCGGAAAGGGCACATGGATGGCTAGCTGTGATAGATTGATGTCTGATCTTTCTAGGAAGGTGATATTAGTCCACGAATAGCTCAGCAGCAGCATGTGGGAGTTCATTCCAACATTTAAATTCCTCAAAACAATTTTTTTTATTTAAATTAATATATTTGATGATGTGTCAGCAGAACAAACAGCAGGACTACTAAAACTAAATAAATTAAATTTTTGAAAATTGAGCCCATTCACTGTGATCCCCATGTGCACACCGCACACGAATATTTTGATTCAAGAACTCAGATTTTATCTTTTTGTTTATTGATTATTAATTTTGGAAGCCACTGATTTAATTTGTTATGTTTGTTTTTGGTCGGCAATAATTATGGAGTATATAGCTTAACATGAGCGTTGTTATTGTGTATGATAGTATTTTGATACGGCTGGTATAGCAATATCTTTGATGTGTATTATTATGGTTGTTTTTAGTCTTTTTTTTTTTTTTGAGGCAATGATTGTTATAAGTCTTAATAAAAAGTAATCAAGATCATTGTGTGAATTACTGTTTTATTCCACTAATTAAGAGTCGTCCATATGATCATAATTTTAAGAATAAATATCGGTTTCTATTATTTTCGCACTCTCAATTATATTTTTAATTATTAAAAAAATAAATCATGAACTATTAATTTTATATTTATATTGTACTCTCCGCCCATTTTTCAATTATGAAAAGTTGATATGACTGAAAAATAATTTGAGTATAAAATCATATTTAGCCTAGTTTTTATAATTTAGTGTAATCATTGCAATATATATTTAATTCATCGTAGCATTTTAATTTCCTTCTCAACTTCAACCCAATTATTTATTACTTTCCAAATAGTCCCTGTAAAAGACATCCAAAGAAGAGGTGAAAAGTGAATTATGGAAGGATTGAACATTAAAAAGAAAAAAAAAAGTATTATCAATGTGCAGAAAGAGGGTTAAAAAATTAAATTCTACAAAAATTATAATTAAAATGTTAATATTCTCTCTCTCTCTCTCTCTATATATATATATATATATATATATGTACAATTAGGATCAGAATAAGATATTATAAAATTATAATTAACATATTATATATATATATATATATATATATATTATATTTATATATATATATAGAGAGAGAGAGAAGGGTTCAACAGAGAAGCTAAATATTGTGGAGAATAGAGAATACGTAAAATAAAAACGAACAGATCTATAATTTTAATGAACAGATGAATGTATCGCATGAACAACAATTTGACCCGGGTTCGAATCCTGCTGGTGGCGAGTTTTTCTATATTTTTACTAAATACGTATGTTCATTAGTTATGTAGATCTGTTCGTAAAATATATAGATTTGTTCATGATGAATAAAAAGATAATTCTCTGTTGAACTCAACCCTTTATTTATAAATATATCAAATCGAATATCTACGAATATCGAATCGAATATCATAATTTCATATACGTATTTGAATAATAATCGAATCGAATACGAATCGAATAATTTCGAATACGAATCGGGCAATTTCGAATCGAATCTCGAATCGAGCAAAATTATTCGATTCATTTACAACCCTATGTGCAGGTACGAAAGATGATCTTATTATGTATATAGCTAATTATCCTCAATAAGCAAGCCAAATAATGAAAGAAAATTTTGGAGGAATAAAATTCTTCCAAATCTTTAACTCTCTTTTAAATTGAAAAACTCATAAGAAAATCGAGTCCCTCCTCCACTTTCAAACCAATCATTGATGATCAGCTTTGATTGATCCACATAATAATGATTAGTATGTTGCAGCCTTGCAGGATTTCATCTCTAATAAAAACAAGCTTCTTCAGCATTGGTAAATCATTCATTTCCTTTTTTTTTCTTTTCTTTCTTTTCTTTTCTTTTCCCTACCTGAACCCTACCTGAACCAGTCTGTAAGTTTGGATCTGATTTTTATGTATGGGTGGTTTTATTCATAACTCATATTTTACTTACTAAATCTCCATATTTAAAAATATTAATATAAATTTATTATTTTATCCTAATTTCGTAACCTCAAATTAAATAGATCATTTTATATCATGCGTGGCTATTTTTTTTTTCTCATATAGCCATTTAATTTATTTTATAGAAATTGCATTTTAACAAAACTTAAAATTTGAGGCCCTTTCTTGGATTAAGGAGAAAGGTTTTGAGTGAAAAGAAGTGGGTACAAGATGGTCGTTGACGCAGTCTCCTCAAGTGTACCAGATGGTTTTGAATTCGGCAGCATAATTGTTATGTTGGCGTCTTCTTAATGATTTTAATAATGTTTGGGTTCGGTGTGTGAGACGTGAGTTTATCATTGGAGCTCACCATCTAGCTAGAAGTTATTGTGATTATCCTAATGTGTATGTTTGGGATGAACCCCCACCTCTTGTGGAGGGTCTTCTTCATATTCCATGCATGCGTGCGTAATAAAATTTGATCTTTTCCTAAAGAAAAACAAAAAAGAAGCTAACTAGTTATGTTTAATTAATTTTCTTTTTTAGTTTTGTTAAAATGCAAATTCTATAAAATAAACGGCTATATGAGAAAAAAAAAAGAAAAAAAAAAAGAATGAGCTATGAATAAAATTAATGACCTACTTATTAGATATTTAATTTGAGGGTTATGGACTATGATAAAATATTAAATTTATAATTATTTTTAATTATTATTTTACATAGAGAGCTATAGTGAGCAAAACGAAGGCTATGATTAGTTATACAATCACCCTTTATGCATTTCATAGAGGGTGTTTGGTTGAACTTATAAGTTTTTTAAAGGGGTTATTGCCAGAAAATACATATACTTTGTCAATTTTCTGGTTTATATCATGACTTTATAATTTGGCCAGAAAATACATCAATTTTCAATTTAATTGCAATTATAACATGACTTTATAGTCTGGCCAGAAAATACACCAAATTTCAATTTATTCTCAATTATAACATGACCTTATTTAGATTATTTTTCATCATAAATGTCTTAATATTTATTGTATTTATATTAAATTTTTATGTATAAAATATTTTTAATTGATTGATTAATTTTTATAAAAATTAAGTTAGATGATTAATTATTTCATAATAATTATTACATAATATATATATATATATGTATGTATTTTTAAGCCATCAATATAATATCTTGTTTTATATATATATATATATAAATTTGATTTTAATATTCTATTAATATATTATATATATAATAAGTATTTATTTATTTAAATTATGAAATTATAAAATATTAGGACCAATTAAAAAAATTACGTACATATATAATAGAAACTATGTTAAAAAAGTAAATAATATTATATATTATTTACATATAGATGTATATTTATCAAATATATATGTATTTATATATAGTATATTGTGAGATGAAAAGAAAATTAAAAATATTTAATGTATTAAACTTTATATTATTATACTAAATTAATTACAAGGTCATGTTATAATTGAGAATAAATTGAAACTTGGTGTATTTTTTGGCTAGACTATAAAGTCATGTTATAATTGCAATTAAATTGAAAATTGATGTATTTTCTGGCCAAATCATAAAGTCATGATATAAACCAGAAAATTGACAAAGTATATGTATTTTCTGGCAATAACCCCTTTTTTAAAACAGCTAATATGCTTATAAATTCTTTGAAAGTGTTTGGCAAAATAACTCTTAAACAACTTATAAGCTGTAAAAATAAGTTATCCAAAAAATAAGTTTCTCTACCTCAACTTATTCATAAGCTTATATATAATAATTTTATAAATATTATTCAACTATAATTTATTATTTTTATCATATACCCTGTCAAGTTCATCTTTATTTGACTTTCTCTCTCTAATAACATTTTTTTTTCTCTAATTAAAAATTATCTATAGCTTATAAGCGAAATTATTCAAATACTTTTAAAATTTATAAACTTTAAAAAAACTATATCTTATAAAATTTTCAAAATAAACTTAACTAAACACCCTCTTAATCTCTTTCAATTTCTTTAATTTTATTTTTAGACTTCAGTAGCCCATTTCTCAAAAGCGGAAACTTGATAAATTTAGGTCCGGCCCTTTTATGTTGACTAAATTTTCGAATCAGCCAACACTTCTAAATCATAAATCACTCGGCCTATCACTTTCGTGTATGCAGCGAGAGCATCCACATCTTAAATGCCTCTTTCGGGGCTTTAAGAAGGTAGACCCCATTTAAGATGAATCGCATTCGTAGCTATAAGGCTAAAATGGAGTTTAAAAATTTTATTTTTATTTCAATCAAATTAACCTTTTCGATTTTAAAATCAAACATTTCAGTAAAATTAAAATTTCAACATTACATTAATTAAAATAAAATACCTTTATATTATATTAAAAGGCAAGATTTCAATTAGAAATCAATTTCAAATCTATACTATATTAAAACAGCAGTTTTCAATTAGAAATTGATTTCAAATCAATTTGAAAATTGAATGGCGATTTTGTAGTTAAGACAAAATTGAAGATTTATTTATAAACTCTATTTATTCTTTTCATTTTATTTTCTTTAACTTCTTATTTTTTTGTTTTATTTATTTATAAAATTATGAAATTCGATTAATTATAAAATATTCAATATGCCTATCAAATTAAAGATCACGATAAGAGCTTTAATTTGATATAGTTTATGTAAATATAAGATTTAAAATGTAAAAATTATATTAGTTTAAATATTAAAATTTTAAAAATTTCTCTCTCCTCTCTCATCTTTTTTTTACTAAATCTATTCTTTAATTCATTTTTCATTATTTTTTAATTTTGTAAACTTTTTTTTTTACGATTCATAATTTAAAATAAAATATTAAAATATTTAAGTCAACTAACTCACATTTCTAACAAATGTTTATTTACAGTTCTAGAATCTATAAAAAGGGTTTTATTTTCTTTTTCTTTATCTTTTAATTTCTTTGTTTGTTCCTTTCAAAATTTTTGAACTTTCAAAATTTTTGAAATTCGTTTAATTATAAAATATTTAATATGCATATTAAATTAAAGATTGTGATAAGAACTTTAATTTGATATATTTTATTTATAATATAAAATTTATATTTATTTAAAAATTAAAATTTTTAAAAATTATCTCTCCTCTCATTTTTTTTTGAATAATTTTTTTAATTGTTTAAATTTTTAATTTTTTTAACTTATTTTTTTTATTTACATAATATCATTTTTTTTATTATTGTGGATTCTTTTTTTTTTCAATATTCAATAAATATATTTAATTAGTTAAAGTTAATTTTTTTTATTATATGTAGAAATGTGATATTGAGTTGTTATCAATTTTATATAAATGTAGAAATATAAAAATATTTCCCGTGCATTGCACGGGGTGCAAATGCTAGTTTATTTAAAAAATGAGTGCAATTTTGTAGTTATAATAAAATTGAAAGTTTATTTATAAATTATATATTTTTTTATCTTCTTATTTTTGTTTTATTTTATTTCATTTTAAAATTGTGAAATTCCACCGATTATAAATATTTAATATGCATATCAAATTAAATATCACGATAAGAGCTTTAATTTGATCTATTTTATAAAAATACTTGATTTAAAATATTAAAAGTATATTTATTTAAAGAATAAATTTTAAAAAAATTCTCTCTTCTCTCTCATCTTTTTCTATACAAATATATTTTTTAGTTCTTTTTTATTTTCATTTTCATTTTCAACTTATTTGTTTTGCCTTTTCATAATATCATTTTTTATTATTGTGAATTCTTATTTTTTTTAATATTTAGCTCAAATATATTTAGTTAAAATTAATTTTTTATTATTTTTTGTAAATATAATAATTAAATTGGTAATTTTATATAACTATAAAAATATTTTTCATAATTATAATAGTTAAAATACTGCTTGCAAATGCTAATTAAAAGAACATTACAATAGTTAAAATATAATTATAATAATTTAATTATGGTTGAATTGTACCAAATCGAGCCCAATGAGAAGTATGAATTGAATTTGATGTGAGAAATGAAATGAATGAAGTAATAGTAATATTTATAGATGAATTTTAAATTAAAAAAAAATGTAAAAGAGTCGTTTGTAACGGCTAAATTTTAAAAATAAAATTATAAATCGACTGAAAGATTCGTTATTCTTTTTGAACATATATATTTTTTTAATAAATGACGCGTGCTATGCACGAGCTTTCTTCATCCCTCTTTGCACCCGGTGCGGACCTTTGGGCCGCTGCTCGAGCCAGCGGGTGCAACATCGTTGTGGATTCTAAGAATGACGCCTCGAGATAAGAAATAGAGCCCGGTGTGGGTGCTCTTCCCAATTAGCCCATTTTTCCTTTTCTTTTAATCTCTCTCATTTTTCTTTTATTATTGTATTTTAGGCACGTTAGGCAATTTCTGAATACTGGAATTTATAAATATGAATTTGCATAAAAATCTAATCTAAAATTTTGATTAATGATAAGAAATAGCATATCATGTGCGTCATATGTGCACATTAATGAAACTACTAATGTGAACAACTTTTGTATATTTTTGAACCACTTTTCAAAAATCTCCATGCAAATGTAAACACAGGCAAACAGGCTACACAAATTATAGCCATATCTTTCTGGCCTTATTAGCCCATTTATACACAAACTTCATAACTTAACGCCCTTTTTTATGGAGATATAATTTGTGGAGCAATTTCTAGTGATTATTTTAGTAGTTTCACTAATGCATGCTTTTTTGGTTATTGATGACGCGACAATGAACTCAAACACGAGTTTTTTTTTTTTTTTTTTCAAAAAATATTAATCATTTTACCAATAAATCAATACACACATTCTTCATCTCAACTTTGATGTCTCATGTCCTCAAGTGGATACCAAGCGGTGCAATCTCACTGTGTGTGAACAGTGAGGTCCCGCGTTCAAACCCCACTGCTCCCCCTCCCCAACTCCCCCAAGTCAAAAAAAAAAAAACTTTGATGTCTCATTTTGTGCCTTGCCTAATAATGCTTTTAATTATTTTATCTTCAATTTGATAATGTTGTGCTTTAGTTCGATTTGGCTTGATTTTCTATATTAGTCTCTCCGTCCCACTCTAAATGTTTCATTTTTTATTTTGGGTTGTTCCATTTCAAATATCTCATTTTTTTTTGCAATACACACTCTTTCTATATTTAATATTTAAATAATTTTCACCAACCCACTTTTATGTATTTATATATATTTCTTAATCTCTGTGTTCAAAATAAAGGAGACATTTGGAGTGGGACAGAGAGAGTACAACTCTACTCACGAAGGTCCGGTTGTTTAATTTGTTCAAAGACGAGGTCCTTGGATTGCAAAGTGAGGAGACACACAAAATAAAGAATAAAGAGGTGAGCGAAAAACGGAAAATATTTGGAAAATTGTGTATATAAATAAACTAGGGCACGTCTAACATTCTTGCGCCTAGCCCTATACCCCAGTTTTGCACCTATGGAATTGTTTCCATTTCCTTAGTAATTATTTTTGTAATATTTCTAATTTTTACCAAATTAACGAATAAATTTGATCTATCTAGGGTTAGGAGGTGTGGATCCGGCGCAGAATTTCAACCGATTACAATTTTTCAAAAGATTAGGGTTTCGCACCTGTGTTCATTGCCGCCACTGCATATACATACAGCGAGAGATAGTATTTTGTCTTACATATATTTATGATTTGTTGAGTTTTGCTCGATTTTATGCTGTAATTCGTTTCCAATCTGATACCCCCAAAAAGAGAACATTTTCGTTGTTATATAAGAAGTCACCTTTTTTCCCGAGGCAATTGGGCGTATTTTTGGGTGTCAATTGTCGCAATTTACGATTGAATGTGGTGCCTGGAACTGTGATCGGGGGAGTAGCGCTCATTTGCTGTTGTTTTTGAATATTTTTTGTTTACCAAGGAAAACAGAAGTTATTATTGGGGCAAATTTAGGGGAATTTCAGGAATGGATAAGAAGAAGGTTGTAGCCCCATTGGTCTGCCATGGGCATTCACGACCTGTTGTTGATTTGTTCTACAGTCCGGTAACGCCTGATGGGTTCTTCCTTGTTAGTGCAAGCAAGGGTAACTATGCATACCTTTCGATGAAATATGTCGCTTGATTATGGTGCTTCTTCATTAGCTAGGTGGCACAGATTAATTATGTGTGAATTTCTTATTTTTTCTGGTCAAAATATTCAATTATGCCAATATCCTGATCACGATTGATCCGTGTGGAAAATGCTTTAAGCAAGTAGCAATCTGAAAAATAAGAATAAGAACCCCTGAGGAACACTTTTGACTCTCCATCCATTGTTTTTGCCCCTTGTACGAACATTCCTGGAAATGACATTTTCTTCCCTTCAGTGTGTTTGTGACTCTTCACTCACTCGGTTGTTGCACAATATGAATTTTGAAAGTGTATCTTTTACAATGTAAGAGGACTCATTCTCTTGAAAGTGGTTAACTGTTGAAGTATACAAACAAGGCATGTATTGTAACGGAGTTCTTTGTAGTAGTGTGTAAAAGTTAAAATGTAGGGTGAGTATTTTGATTTTCTTGTTGATAGGCCAATTTTGATGAATGTTGTATATTGTAAAAACAATTTCTGTTATGATACTTTTCGCTGCACGAGTGTACTAAACTTCATGAGGTATATGTTTGTTGATGTGATTAGTTGTGGAGGAACCCTAAAGAGTTTTTGTGAATTAAAATTGCTCAGCATATCATTTTGCTGTTTTATGGTGTTATCCCTTTATCTTCACGTGTTAAGGGCCTGTAAAATAAATCAACGCCATGTTAATAATGTTGTTAAGACGCAACTTCATTCTTCCAAACATTGTTGTATCTGGTTGTAGCTGAAAAGTTATGTACAATGGGTTCGGAAAGCATCTTCTACATTTATGAAATTGAAATTTAATCTGTCCTGTCATCTTAAGAGGAAAGGAACTTTATTAATTATATCAAATATCTTCTGTGCATATCTTCTGATAGTTTGTGCAGCCTTTATGTAGTTGCGCTAGGGAATTAAGGTTTAGAAATTAGTCTCGAAACCGTATACTAGAACAGTTATTCTGCTGCACATCGATGTTTCTCCATGATGTGGAATTCATGCATTTAGAATCTTAAAAAAGAACACTTGAGATTAATTTGAGGCCAAGACTCCTACTGAATTAAAATATGTTAAGTGAAGCTTCCGTGAAATACTAACCCGCATTGACATCACTTTTCAGACTCGACACCAATGTTGAGAAATGGAGAGACAGGAGATTGGATTGGGACCTTTCAAGGGCATAAAGGTGCAGTATGGAGCTGTTGCCTGGATAAACAAGCCCTGCGTGCGGCCTCTGCATCTGCTGATTTTTCTGCGTATGAGTTGAATTTTTTATGTTTCCTTTCTGATAATCCAATTGGAATTTGTACTATATGTGAGCAGTTGATATCACAGTTTCAACAAAAAGCAAGTAGAGAGTTATGTACCTTATTCTGCCATTGGTTGCAGGAAATTATGGGATGCGTTAACTGGGGATGAACTGCATTCATTTGAGCACAAGCACATTGTCCGTGCCTGTGCTTTCTCAGAGGTACTTATTTCACTTGTCCTTTTGTTTTCAATGGTATTATTTTCCTTTTGGCGTTTGTGAAAATAATATTAAATTGTAATGTGTCTCTCAGCGGAGAATTTTTATGGGTGTATGTTTCGGTTTTTGATCTTAGACCTATAGGTTGAAGAGGAGATAATTTAGGACCCACCAGAAGTATTAACCCAATCCATAATGATTTATCCAATTGCATGCTGCAAATGTTGGAATAGTTCTTTTTTTTCATCTGGTTGGTCAGCGGGTTTGCCTATCATACTGTTGTGACTTCCCTGAGCAATAATTTTTGAATTGCTCAGCTTCTTAATTTTTAAAATTTAGGATACGTGCATATTAAGTCCCAGCTTCTTAATTTTTAAAATTTAGGATACGTGCATATCAAGTCAAAAGATATCCAGAATCAGGTTACAGATATGATACAGTGGTATATAACTTTATACACATATGAACAATGTGTTTATGCAAATATACATGCTCAAAAATGTACAACATAACATTATATTAACAAGCTGGATGCAAAATAGTTACAGGAAGTCTGCAAAATCCCCCATGTTGGCCCAAATTTGCTACATTACTTATGGAGCATCAATTTTTAGTGTGAAGTTTCTCATACCCATACCTCTGATAAACAATTAATACTGGAAATGGGAACTCTTAAATGAAGGGTCTGAGTGTCATAACTGGATCCAGACCCCTCTTGCAGTATGTCCATATGACATAAGATTGAATTATATGCTACAAGATATTTATAGCATCTAATATTCTACAGATTGTGCTGACTTGAATTGTTTTAATCAATTTGCAGGATACCCACTTGCTTTTAACTGGGGGAATGGAAAAAGTTGTCCGCATATTTGATCTGAATAAGCCTGATGCTCCTCCTAGGGAGATCGAAAAGTCTCCTGGTTCTGTGAGGACGATTTCTTGGCTCCACAGTGATCAGACTATCTTAGGTTCATGTACTGATATGGGTGGTGTGAGGTATGCGATAGTGTGCAAGTAATTTTTATTTTTTTTGTTATTGATACTTGTAGAATTTTGTTGATGAATGATGATTACTTTGAACTTGAGTACTATATGCTGCTGTCAAGTACTGTCCAACCCTCCACAGGTCAGTGTCCAGTTTGTATGCAATATCTGAAAGGTTGAAGTTATGATTTTTAAATTGGGGCACAAAGCATTGTTTATTTACTTCCCAACATTGCAAGTCTAAATTGTATTAGTATATGTTTCACCATTAACTTAATCCGTAATGCCCCCACTTAATTTTTCAGATGCTAATTGGTGGAGATAATTCTCCAGATGCTTATTTTGTTTCATTTATGTCACCTTGTCCTAATACATCAAATTGTCATATCCATAAGGGTAATAATACAATCTCTAATAATTCATATGCAATTTGCATCTGTCCATCAATTAAAATTCAATGGTTGAGGAAACAAACACTTTTAGCTTCTCTATGAGTTTTACTGTTTAATATTTCTTATTGATTGGATTATTACCAAGTATGTCTTTTGAATTTCTCCAGTAGTTCAGCACCAATTTGCAGCCTGCATTTCTAGATATATGTATATCAGAATCCATGTGATGCAAAGAAGCTTATTATTTTGCACTGATAATTCTCCAGATGCTAATCGGATTCCATCCTGATTTTGCACCGATTTTTGTCTTTACCATTTTCTCACAGCGCACGTCCCTTGGTCTAGATTTTTCATGTTTTTGCATTATCCCGCATGTATTTCTCTCTTTCACAATTTTTATCTTGGACATTTTTCTTATTAATTAATGTTTCTGTTGATCCATGTTTGTTCTGATTTCCAGCAATTTCTTAAATTTTCATTGTTCTTATGTTGATTTTGTTACATATTTGTAGTATCTAACATGTGAAAGCTGATTGCTCATAGGTTATGGGATGTGAGAACTGGCACAATTGTTCGGACACTGGACACCAAGGCTTCTGTAACAAGTGCTGAAGTGAGTCAAGATGGTCGCTATATAACAACTGCTGATGGAACAAGTGTAAAATTTTGGGATGCGAATCAGTACGTTTTGTTTGTTTGTTTGTTATTTATTTTATTTTTAACAGCATTTGCCGAACTGTCTTGGTGATTTTTTTTATTGATTTAGCATGTATTATAATGAGTGGACACTTCTTTTAACAGCTTTGGATTGGTAAAGAGTTATGAAATGCCCTGCATTGTAGAATCAGCTTCGATGGAACCAAAGTATGGCAACAAGTTCATTGCTGGTGGAGAAGACATGTGGGTTCATGTGTTTGATTTCCATACAGGAGTTGAAATTGGTAAAGTTCGGTTTAATTTTGTGTATATTTCAGCAGATACTTTTTTGTTTTTGCTTCTTTTCTTATTTCTGCAATTGTGATTCCCTTCATATTGATTGGTTTAATGGTGTTTTAAGGCAATAGGCACTGTTCTTAGTTTTAGTAAGTATTTTCTGTTATTTCTTCTGATATACTAGTATTTTAGACATTTGCCGAGTCACACGATTCTCACTTGGTCATGTCCAGGTTGCAACAAAGGACACCATGGTCCAGTGCACTGCGTGCGTTTCTCACCAGGTGGCGAATCTTATGCCTCTGGATCTGAAGATGGAACTATTAGGATATGGCAGACCGCTCCTCTGAACAACACCGAGGAGGAAACATCTGGTGTCGCCAATACACACAGGCCGAGTTTCAAAGATGTGGATCAAGTTGCTCACCAGATTGAAAATGTCCAAATATCTGAACACGACACAAATGATGTGAGCGATAAGCCAACTAACCAGAAGGAATCGGAGGCTGACTAGGTTAAGATTATATGTTTTCCTTTTGTGTGTGTGTTGTAGTTTTTTGCCGGACCAGCAGCGAAGGTTTGTAAGGGTGGCGTAAAAAGTTCGATGCTTGATGATCTTTTGCAATAAACATAGAGCTTAATCCTTTTTGTCTTTGATCGAATGATCTTAAGAGTAAAATGTGATTGAATCCCCCATCTTTTTTCTCTCTCGTTGAATCGCTATACTTTGTGTTGAAAAATCCTTTCTGTTTTCTCTGGTTAGGAAAATTTATCCGATCCCTTCTAATAAGGAGTATGAAATAAACTGTGAAAATACTCGCAAGCCTTCTTTCTCTGGTTGGGAGTTTTTTGTCAACTTTTAAAGGCTTTGGGCAAAACGTTTATTGTAGTTGGAGTTTTTTTGTTAACTTCTTAAAGGCTTGGGCAAAAATATTGAAGAAAAAGATGGAATAGTTGAAGCAAAAAGTCACTCAAATAAGATGAAAACATGAAAGACCTAGCTGCTATGCGACTCTACTCTGACTAAAAGCCTAGAAATGAAGGGTGAGATTGCCGCAAGCAGCGCCTTGGGGCATTCCTCGTGCGGAAGGTGGCCACAACCAGATATTGCAACCAGTCTCTGCAACGTTAAATAATAAGATATTTCTCATCTCAGAATATATTAATCCGTGTATGGTAAAAATGGAAAAGGATGGAACTTACAGAATTTACAAGTTTGGAAGCCATAGTTTGAGCAGATTTTAGTGGGACAAGTGCGTCTTCAGCACCAGCTATAACTAGAACCGGCAAAATTTCAACAGATTTCAGCATCAATGCCATGTCTTGCGGGGATAAGACTGTCTCGTTTGATAGTTTTCCGATTTCATGAAGTGCCTCGTCCCAACCTTCTACGTGCAACTGGGGCCTGATATAGTTAAGCACAACAAAACAATAAATTGTGTTGAACTTTGGTGGTGCACTGCAGAATACTAGGCTAGTAAAATGCATTACCTTGTAAAGGCTTAGAACTTCAGTTGTTAACTTGGTTTCGTCATACCAAGCACGTCGATTCACCACTTGGGTAATTTCTGTCCGGAGAAGAGGCCGCACCAACTGCTTTTTTCCAAGCGAAGTGCGTAGAAGTATTCTGGCAAAGGCTGGAACCAATTCTCTCGACAGGCTTACATTTAGTAGTATGACCCCCTTTATTTCAAGCTGTGCGGCATGACATAGAAAAATACGTTTTGTGTTAGCAATCAGCCTTCATAGTTTTTCGATCAAAATCAAGGATCGTCCTCCACAATATATTGATAAATTGCATGCACTCTAGTTACTACTTGATCTCCTAAGAAAGCCCAGAGATGACTTCTACTATTGAAACTTCTGTGATGCTCAAAACTGTCTTTTGATTAACTTGACATGCAAAAGTAGGTTTATACGTAGCCAACTCACCTTCATGGAAATTTCTGATAACTGAACTTTTTGTGCAACCTTCAGTGCAAGAAGTCCTCCATCATCGTGTCCAACAATCACGACTGAGGAGAATCCCATTTCCAAGCAAAAGGAAATAAGCAGGTCCGCCTGAAAAAGAACATTAACTGCTGAAGTGATGCTCAAAATAACAACAATAAACATACTGTTTGAAAACATAAAAGATGCATCATTCAATTTAGGCACATGAAAGTTTCACATTACATGTCTTGACTATTCGTGCATATTCAGATGATGTATATATATCCAATTTGTATTACACTGTTAAAACATATCTATGTCTTTAGTGCCACAAGATAGAACGATAAGGCGACACAGACACAACAAACTAATTTAAGCAGTAACAGAGTAGACATCTAAGCAAGTGTTCAGCATCTGATATAGACATTAAAGTGTAATGCATAAGCATAACAGCAATCACTTACCTGATTGTCAATCTTGAAAGGATTAGTTAATGGATTTTCCTCCCAGTCCTTTTGACATGGCCTTGATGTCAAGCCCCATCCAGGTCTATCAAAAGCAGCTACTGTACAACCAATTTGCCTGGCAAGAGGGCCCATTACCTTTCTCCATGAGAAAACTCCTCCTCCAAAGCCATGCACCAAAACAATCCCAAATTGTTCACTTGTCACCATGTCTTGTTCCATTTGTGGAGAACCCAGTATGCTCAGGCCCTCGGAATTTTCATTTAAGCACAGAATAGGCACATCTTCAGACGTTGGGGAAGTTGGAGAGCTGGCAAGGAGTGGTGTATAGAGAGCCAAGGTGCTGCTATGAAATGTATTACTGACGCTTCTTTGAATATTAAGATGGTTTTTTAGTGGTGTACTAAGCGATGGATGATGAAAAGAGGTTTCCAAGGACAAGGAACGGGAAGGTGATCCTGGCATGCTTAGCTTGTAATGAACAATCAACCCTTGACAAGAAATGAATAAGCTGTCTACATCAGCAAGTAAACTAACTGGAAGTTGCCCTTTATCACGAACAGAGCCTGGTGCTTTTCTCCTCGTTTCAACATCACTTCTGAAAGATTTCCCAGCCGATGGTGTGGGAGAGCGTGGAACTTTCTGATATGTGGAGAAAATCATTTTGCAAGAAAGGACCTGATGATCAGGTGATGGATTAGCTGAAGTCCAGTGAAGCAAATGCAACTTGCATAAAAACCATAATTTACAAATTTTAGTGTATTGGACAATATGCAAGCTATAGATTTTCCAGCTCAATCTTTCAAAAGAACAAACTGAACTAAATAGATCAACCTGAGATTAGTTCACCTATAATTTACTTTCGATTGTAGAAGAAAACAATAAGAAGGTTACAATGTAAAGAGAAGTTATTTGATGTACTTACTGCTTCTAGATCACCACGGTGGAACATAAGTTTCCTCCTAGCTTTGCAGCTTGTATGATAGGCAACAACAATGTGTCCCAGAGCAAATACTACAGAAGAGAGAAACAAGACGGGCATTCCCCAGGACTTCTTCAGATGGAGCCTCTTTCTTGAAAGAGAAGATTCTTGCTCAAATTGAGAATTGATAGTGAAAACACAAGCCTTGAAGGAAAGAAGCAGTATCGAAATGAACGAGCAGAATGTTACAGTGCCTAGATAGGACCCGTGCGACAATGCCTGTAAATCGCAAATGGAATATGCACCTGTCATCACACAAGAAATCCGGAACAACCATATCATTGTTAAGAAGTTAAAGGTCGTGTGGTCAATCTTCTAAACAGTAAATGTAAGTTCATTTTAACATATACATAAAACATGGTTATAGATTCAATATATTTATAGTATTTGTAAAGTATCATTTGGCTATAGCTTATAAGCAAATCAAATTTAATAATAAAGCAATTTAATAATAAACAATCAAATTTAATTGAATCCAGGTAAGGTCCATTCATAACAAACAAGTGAAAAAAAAAAACTATGGCTTTCATTAATTGAGACCTCAATGAGCTAAGAGAAAGATTTGGAAAGAAAGCAAATATAAGAACTGAAACTCTTCACAAGAAAAACTCACTCAAATGTGATATTCCACACTTCTAGTTATTGAACAGTGCAAAACTAATATCTACCGAGCAACACTAGAAAGCAATCAGATCT
Organism: Salvia miltiorrhiza; assembly: GCF_028751815.1. Taxonomy (NCBI): domain Eukaryota; kingdom Viridiplantae; phylum Streptophyta; class Magnoliopsida; order Lamiales; family Lamiaceae; genus Salvia; species Salvia miltiorrhiza. The sequence goes on from NC_080393.1 coordinate 8,824,686, forward strand.
AATACTGAAATTCTATTAGCAACAGTCAATCACTAATTCTTCGATGGAATGCAATTTCTCGTATATTCAACAATCCATGCTTCACTCAACCAATAACTAGTTAACACACAACGACTGAAAAGCAGAAAGAGCAAACTTACACAGGATGATGAGAGATCTGACAATGGAAACAACAGGAATATCCACAAGCGAGCTCCTGAACGCATATCTCTGCAAATGCTCCTTAATACTAACACATCCGACGCACGTGAAGCTCGGAATCAGCAAACAAGGCAGAACGGCGTCGCAAACGGACACCACCAGCGGCAGCGACACCGCCAGCAGAGACGCCACCATCACCACCACGAAATACGCCGTCCGCACGCCCCTCCTCAATTTCTCCAGCCACCAACCGCCCTTCATCGCCATTTTCGACTCAAAAATTGAAGAATCCTCAATCGAATCGGGGAGATGCTCAGGTAAGTCCGCATGCAATGCGATTGTGGAAGTAAATCAGGAATCGAGGAGGAGCGAATGTATCTGGACGTGAAGGCGTCGCAATGGTCATCTCCCGGCGTCGAATCGACGGCCGGTGATTTCGCGTTAACGCCGTGGACGACTGTAGGCGATGCAATCAATTGATTGATCCTAAGATTTTTTTCATATTCTCATTTTCACAGAGTTCAAGCAGGAAAATGAAGGACAGAAGATGGAGACTGAATCTTCTCTGCGTTTTCTTCTGTATTCAAATATTCTGTCGTCGGATTCTTGTGATTGTCTCTGTGCGTGAGAGAGAAAGTGCATATCAGTGTGTTTCGTTTTTAAAAATTGATGTTGTTTTAAGGGGTGTGTGTGTGTGTGTGAGAGAGAGAGAGAGTGACAACTGACAGCCACTCAAGCAGTGTAACGGTACGCCGATGCGCTCTTCGTTTTAAGCTTTAATTTCTGTTTTAGTTAATAAGCTTCAAATTTTAAATAACACTTATAACCTGATAATTATAAATAATTGAATACTCCCTCCATCCCTCCGGCCCACAAATCTTGACACGTATTTCTTTTTGGGTCATCCCACATATAATAATTATTACCTTCTCTTTTCTACTTTATCACTTTTATTATATTCTCTCTCATACTTTATTAAGAGCACCCACAGTGGGTGACCCGATAGCCCCCACTCAAATCACTCACAAATCGAGTCACCCATTGCAGAAGTCGACGTCTCGACCTGATGTTGTTTGGGGAAGGCGCGTGCTATGCACACGCCTATATATATAAATCAAATTTAAAAAAAAACGATCATTGCCGATTAATTTTTTTTTTAGTTAACTTTTTTTTTTCTTTTGTTTTTTTTTTCTTTCTTTCTTCTTTATATACTTTTCTCCTTCTTCTATCTTCTTCCATCTTCTTCTATATTCTCTCTCAATTTCTCTAAAAAAAATGGATCCATACAATTCAAACTGGTACGATCCAAATTGGGTTCCCGACCTCTCTGACGGAAGCGATTATTATCCTGATTTGGCGGGTATCAACTTGGAAGAGGAACCTCGTCAAAGCGGCGAGGAGGAGGCACCGCCCGCCCACAGTGCGTCGAAGCCTAAGAAAGGAGGGCGGCGGAAGGCTATGGCCTTCAAAGAGAAGGCGCCGGCTCCTATGCCGGAGGAAGGAAGAGCCGCTCAGCACACCTACACCCTCGAGGAGACAGACCTTATTGTCCGTGTTTGGGCAGAGGAGACCAACGATGCCGTCCAGGGTGTCGATCAAAAGAAAGAGGCCTATTAGGGCCGGATTCTAGACCGGGTGAACGCCCTCCTCGGCGTCGCCTTCAAACCCCGCCAAAAAAGGGACACTTCGCCCGAGTGGCTGCGGAGGTGAAGTTGTTGGAGAATGTTTGAGTGGAGGTTTGCGCGAAGTGGCCTTCCGGCCATTGTGACGACATGCTCCAACAGAAGGCCTAAGTCATCTTCCAAGGTAGGAGCCCAGCTTCTGGCCCCTTCAACTACTGGAATGCATGGAGGATGCTCCGAATCAACCAGAGGTTCAAGTCCATGTACCTTGAGGGCGACGTCCATTCTTCCAAGATGACGAAGACGTCGGACACGGGCGACTTCACCATCTCGGCATCGGGCGAGGAGATCACGTCTTCCCGGACAATTGGAAACAAGGCGCCGAAGGCGGCAAAGGGAAAGGGGAAGGCGTCGCAAAGCTCGGAGCCTCCACTACAATACAAGGAGAGGTTGGATAGATCGGACGACAAGCTGAAAAAAATCATCGGCGAGTACGACAAGAAGAACGAGTTGAAGAGGGAGATCCACGACGATCGAATCTTATTCATGAAGAAGGATGGCATGGATTCGGAAACCCTCCAAATCCACAAGGCTCGGGTGGCGAAGATTGTAGCTAGGTTGAAAGAACAAGAAGATCTTTAGGTTTTAATTATGTAATTTTTCATTATGTTTTTAGGTTTTAATTAAGTAATTGTAAATTACGTCTTCAAGTTTTTTTTTTAATGTAATTTTTAGGATTTTTAAAATTAATGAAGTTTAATTTTAAGTAAATTGTGTTATTTAAATGTGTGCAATTAAAATTAAATGAAAAATACAAAAATCAAAACTAAAAAGATCAAGTCAGCTCTCAAGTCACCCCACTGTGGCCTCTTTGACCCAACATGGTCCCTCTTCTATCAGATCAGCTATCAGGTCACTCCCACTGTGGATGCTCTAACTACATACTTAAAACACTAATTTACAACTCCTTGATTCCCTTGCCGAAATCAAACGTGTCAAGATTCATGGGATGAAGGGAGTATAAGAGCATCCGTAGTGGCGATCCGATAGGGGGGACTCGAGTCACCCCCAAGATCGGGTCGCCCACTACAGTGCAAGGCGACACGAGGCTGCCCCGATCTATCAGGTGAGGCCTGATCCTTTAAAGTCCGAGCGCGTGTTTGCACGCATAGAAATTTTTTTTAAAAAAAAGGGAAAACATAGCATACCTGGAAATCGGCGGAAAAAGTGACGAAGAAGATGAAGCGCAGTAGCTTTATTTAGTTTTAGTTTTAGGTTTTTATTTTTAGGGCTTTTATTTAGCTTTGGACTTTTATTTTTAGGGCTATTATTTAGCTTTAATTTCTATTTATAAATACCACTTATTTTTTTGATTCACACACACAATAATTTTTTTTATGTAATTTTTAAGATTTTTAAATTAATGCAATTTAAATTTGAAGTAAGTTGTGTTATTTGAATTTCTGCAATTAAAAATAATTAAATAAAATAATAATAATCAAAACTAAAAAGATCAGGTCAGCTATCATGTCATCCCACTGCAGCCTCACTGATCCAATATGATCACCCATCTATCAGGTCAGCTATCAAGTCATCTCCACTGTTGATGCTCTAAGTTTTGTCTTTGTTCTCTCTTTTTGCTTAATTTCTTTTTACTACCTGCTCGTTGATAAATAGTAAGACTTATGGCTTATTTATTTTATGAAAATATCCTTTTATATCATAGTATTTGGACTTTTTTTCATTTCTAATTGTACTCCAACTTAATCAAAATTAACTAATTAATATATATGCTTACCATTATCTTAATAATTCTACACTACCATTTATATATTTCGGTATCATTGATAATCAATTTCAAGCTATAGCCGACAATATTTTAATGGTATTTTCGAATTGTGAATCAAACATCAAATGTCTGAATAATTGAATGATGAAGATATGTGGAGCAGAGTGTACGCATAAGTATTTATGTAGTGCATGTTTGAAGCTCAAAATTCTACATCAAAATTAAAATTTGATTAAGCGAATTTGAAGTTTATGATCTGACTTTTTTATCGAAGTTTTCAATTTAATCATCAAGCGTTTGATAGTAAATTGATGTCGTGGAGTTAGGGTTTCATGGTTGTTTGAGGTGGCTTTCTCGATATTATTTTATTAATAAGAAACAATGTAGTCAAATGTCCATAATGAAGATTGAAAATCAATTTTTGGCCACTAATCTTAAAATGGCCATTAATTAGGTGGTATGCCTAATTTGCCCTTTTTACTCGGCCGCTATGGTGATTGCGCGACCACTGGATGATTGCGCGGCCGCTGGAAGCTTATGAGTGAGTTGCACGCTCGCGGGGAAAAGCCAGCGCCCGTTGCGCGTATGACACTTATGGCACTAATACCATAAGTGCCATACGCATCATTTTATTATTTGGTTTTATTTTGGATTTTCGTTGGCACTTATGGCACTAATAGTGCCATAAGTGACAAAAGAATCATTTTAAACACTTCTCCATAGGGTTTAGATGTTCCATTTAGGGTTTAGATTATCCATTTAGGGTTTAGATGTTCGATTTAGGGTTTAGATTATCCATTTGGGATTTAGATGATCCATTTATGATTTCTTGATTTTATTACTGTTGTTTATGTTGCACGTATGGCACTATTAATGTCATAAGTGCCAAAAGGATCATTTTACTTGGTTTTATTTTGGATTTTCGTTGGCACTTTTGGCACTAATAGTTCCAAAAGTGCCAACGGAATTCCAAAGTAAAATCTTGGCACTTATGGCACTAATAGTGCCATAAGTGCCTAACCCGACCCGGCACGCGACCCGCGTGCCTGATCCTACCCGGTCCGCCTCATTAAGGGTAAAAACGTCCAAATCAATAAAAATGGCCAAATTTATATTTTTTCAATGTGTGACCATAAATTATGTTTTATACTTCATTTTGGCTACTTCAAAATTTTACTCTTATTATAATATCAAGAAGAGCATACGTTGTGGATGTAACCAATGCTAATTTATTTGATAAAAGTAAAAAACATATACATAATTAATATTCAGTGTATTTATTTTTTTAATTGAAAATTTGGTCTATTTGATCCTACAATTATAATAAAACCTCTTTAAAATAATACTCAACAAATTAATAAACTATATTTACTAATAAATTTTTCCAATCCCGACTTGGGTCAATTCATAAAATTATCAATTTTAGTAAATTAATAAATTAATAAAATACTTCATCCGTCCACAAAAATAGTCTTAGAGGAGACGACATCAATTTTAGTGAAAATGGTTAAGTTTATTGTGAATAGAGAAAGAGTTCCACATAAAGGTATTGTTTAATAATGACAATTAATTGTGTTATGAGTGGAGAAAGGGAACCATATGATAGAAAGTTTTCAAAAGTGGGAAGAGACTAATTTTTGTGGACGTTTCAAAATGAAAAAAAAAAATAACTATTTTTTGTGGACGGAGAGAGTAATAATTTTTTAGAGAACCCCTTTACAAATATATTGGTCCGAGTAATATTATAAATTAATAATTATTTAAATATCACAATTATGAATAATATGATAACTTGTTAAACGAACCTATTATTGAATCATCTTGATCATCATTAGGATCTCAAGTAATATCATCCATAATGAATTGATAAATGCATGCATTTATTTAATTTAAATATTATCTCTGACATTATAACTTGATTTAAAATTATAATTTTCAAAATTAAGAAAATAATTTATAATTAACAAATTATTAATTTATTGAGATATTAATATCTCTCTAAATTAATAAAACCTTTAGATCCCAAAGTCATTAATTTATATAGTATAATTTATTGTGTTTTTTAAGAAATTTGATATTCATACTGGATTTTCAAATACATACATATCAAGATATTATAACATTTATTAATGACATAGACAAAAATGAGAAGTATGTCATTATTAATGGAACATAAAGAGTAGTATTTAATCAAGTTCAAATACCACACATATCTTATAAGTCGGAACATTTCGAATGCAATATTATCTCATCATAATATGTCGTCCTTAACTATTGCACATAGATTAATAATATACTCCCTCCGTCCCATTTTGACACATTTATTTAGGGCACGGAGATTAAGGATAAGGTGTTAAGAGTGTAAAGTGGGTAGGGAGTATAGACTGTTTATTTAATGTATGTAAAGAAGATAGGGATCACATATTATTAAAAAAAATGTCATTATAAATAGAATAAACTAAAAAAAAACGTGTGCCAAAATAAGTGGAACCAAAATTAACTTTAATTAATGCTAATTAATCATTAATAAGATACACTACTCCAATTAGAATTCTTGTTCTCAACCATAAAATTGGTTATTTCTGTTTGCATTTATGTTTCTGAATTTTCTCCTCCAAATGTATCTAATTTGGTCTTCAAAATTTGGAGAAAATTAGTTGAGAATTTATATAATGTGCAGAGGAGAAGAAATATTTGTATTTTATTATGTAAGGTTGTAAATGAACAGAGCTACTCGCAAGCTATTCGAGATTCGGCTCGAGAAAAGCTCGTTTGAAGCTCGATTCGATAGTAAACGAGCCGAGCTCGAGCCTGATTTCGAGCTCGGTAGTTTTATTGAGTCGAACTTGAGCTTGATAGCACTCGGCTCGCTAAGCTCGCGAACATGTTCGGATTCGATTGTTTGCAAACATGTTTGCGAGTCTATTCATGAACCTTCAATCGAGCTAGTACACGAGCCTTTAACGAGGCAAACTCGAGCTCGAGCTCGAGTAACATATTAATTAATAAGTTTTTTCTAAATGTTTAACGAATTCGAGCTCGAAAATCATATATACGAGCATCTAACGAACCGAGCTCGAGCTCGAATTCGACATTATCGAGTATCACACAAGTCGAGTTCGAATCGAGCTTGAGCTCGATAAGTGGCTCACGAGCCGAATTCGAATAGCAAGATAAAAAAGCTAGCTCAAATCGAGCTCGAGTCCGCTCATATTCGGCTCGTTTACAGCCCTTCTATTATGTGAAATAAAGTATCACAAATAAATGATAAATGGGATCCGAAGAGACTTGTGAAAGTTAATAAATATTTAACAATGTTAACTGAAGCGTTTTTCAAAACTTCATATAATTTGCAAATAATGAATTATATAGTACAACCTATATGACGAATCAGAGAGAGTATATATATATATATATATATATATATATATATATGTGTATATATATATATGGGTGGGCTACCGTGAGAACACATCTTAAAATAAAAAATAAAAGCAATTTTCAATGTATGAATTTTATGTAGAACACATATGAAAGGTATGAATTGTCGAGGAGATGGAGCTACAAGTAGAAATCGACTGAACAAACAGGAATTTAAGATGATCTGGAGGGCTCCCGCACCACATAAGATGAAAATTACAACATGGAGGATAGTCAAAGGGAGAGTGGCGACATACGATAACCTCCTTAGAAGACAGATCCAATTGCCTCCATCAATCACAAACTGCATCTTTTGTAAGTCTCATCCTGAGGACATGAACCATTTATTCTTCACCTGTTCACATACCGTGGAAATTTGGTTAGCCATTATTCAGTGGCTAGGGGTACAGACGGTCCAACAATGAGAAGTTAGTAATCACTTTATTGCCTTCATGGGTCTTGGGAATAAGGCGGCCATACCTTTCCTCTCAAGTGTGTGGATTTGTTTGCTCTGGTGTTTATGGAAAGTTAAAAATGAGTGCATTTTTAACCAAGGCTCCTGGAATAAAGATAAAATGGTGTTTGAGATTAAACAGAGACTTTGGAGCTGGACAAAAGTATACAAGATGGAGATCTCGTCCTCGGATTCCACTCGTGGTTGAGGAACCCAAATATTTTTGGTTGTTCTTGAGTCTCCATGAAGCAGCTGTTTTCACTTCAGTTCCTATTATTTTCTTTATCTCCTATTTTTTTTTTTTTAGTTGACCTGCTCTTTTTTGGTACCTCTGGTACCAGGCTTTAATATCATTCTCTTTTTCTTGATAAAAAAAAATAAATGTATGAATTGTGAAAAATAAATTTTTGCTATCTTTGGGATTCGAACTCAGGACCATAAATCCATCCAACAGGATTACGAATCAATCGTAGGTCTTAATGATCTAAGGGCTAAAAATGATTCTTATCGTATATCTTAAAAAGTGTACTTATTTTGGTAAAATATATAGTCAACTTTTTCGTGTGATTATTTATATTATTAGTAAAGCTGCCGAGTTCCATCCCTCTCAGCTTTTTAAGTGGACGTACGCATCTGCCCCTCGTTCGTTCTCTTTTATAATTATATTTATATTTATAATTATATTTATATATACGAGAAAAGGAAAATGTCGCAGTAACTTTCGACCTCACGGGAATATCCTTGCAGCCGCATGTAACTATGCTAAATAATCGATTATTAAAAAATTCCAATTCCTGAAGATGAAAAAAGAAAATTAAGAAAAGTTTAAAAGAAAAGTGGACGATAATAGAACCTCCGGCTGAATTGTGAGTTTGTCGTTCAATAATAATAATAATAAAATAAATAAATAGTTTTCAAAATATCCCAATCGTAAAAATGTTCCTAAACTAAAGTATAGTACTAATAATATTACTCAAACATTATAATATTAAATTATAAACTGACTTCTAAATGCTAACCTCGAGATGTATAAAGCAGAAGGCGGGCAGATAGTCAACACTAAGCAATTATGTAACAGATTCAATTAATTACAAAATCTAAACGTGCATGCATTGTGTACCGTGTACGTACCTTTTTCTATTAATTTATAGGAAGAACACAAGTTAGATGGGCTCCAAATTTCAAGTGGTAATGAGGTTTTATTTTTCAATAATGCTACCAACGTGCTTTGCTTAATTTCTGCTCGAAAAGAAAATTGATGTTCGGCTTCGTTTAGGAGTTCAGCTCTTCTGCTAAGCTTCAGCGCTTAATATAAAATACTTTTTCAGACTTGACGTACTCACTAATGTTCTATTTGTCAGAGAGAAAGCATCTTACTAATTAAATTATTATGCAATATTGTAAAAAAAGGTAAATGTCCAAAAGATTAATTAGTGTTCATATATAGTTTTCAGATATTATTATGGGTAACAATTAAAATTGCCCTAAACCTTAAGTTGTCTATGAAAAATGCCCTTTCTTATAATTTTAAGCATTCTATGCCCTAAATGTTTGCAGTGGTCCATTCTACCCTTTAGCATGAAAATCTCAATAAATTCATCATAATGCCATTTCGTAGTTTATATTGGAAATAGTCGATAAAGATTTAATCAGGCCCAACATGCTTCCGTACAACTTCAAAAATAATTCAAAACATAAATCAACAGTATACCTCTTGTCGACTGGTCACCTTCCGGAGCTTTTATCGCGTTTTACGGACTTCTTGCCTCCACGGCCTTCGTCCAACCACACACTCGCAAGTGATGGTTGCAACCTTCTTCCTTCACTGTGCTTCGGCACCCGCCGAATGGTCACCTTCAGGAATCAGTTTCCCTCCTTCACTGTGTCTCGACTCAAAATAATTTTGTTGAAAAATGAAATAAAAAAATTTCTTACTAAACCGGAATAGTTGGACAAAAACAAGCGTTTATAGAGGAATTATATAATAGTTAATTTTATTTCATAAAATATCCCCCAAGGGAGGAGACAACTTGTTTAGCTACTCATAGTAGCTAATCCTTGTGTACATAAAATTAAAAAAAACTAAACTTTAAAACGAAAAAACTTTAAAACAAGAATTTAAAAATACAAAAGATAATTTCTAGAGAGAGGAAGTGGTGTGTGAAAATGTTGTGTGATTTTCGGATGCCCTTCTTCTCTCCAGCTCTTGTGTTTATATAGAGGTTTGAGCCCCTCTATTATTGCTCGGTTAGTGGCCTCGGATTCCATCTTCGTGGCCAGCTTGCTTGAGTATGACATCCACCTTCTTTTGTCGGCCTTGATTGTCAACACTGGTTGGTGGCATCACATGGTGCTGGACCCTTGCCTTATCGTCTTGTGATAATGCTGGTAGGGGCCGGCTACTTTTCCTTCCACTCACTTTTGTCCTGAAGCGTTTGGTGAGTGGTCCTCCTGTTTTTCCACCCACTTTTGTCGTTTCTTTTGTGGGTGCGATCCTTGCTGTGAATCACATGATTCACCAAGTTTTGTCGGCCACCTTACTTTTTTGGTGCCCGAGGTGTTCTTCCTTTTGGTGTCTGACGCTCGTCGTGTTCATCAGACCGGAACCTTCTTCTGTCAGGTTTCGGGAGGAAACCTTTGCCGAATTCTGGCTCCTTCTGCGATGAACATTGGTCGCAGATTCTCTCGATCCAATGGCTCACATGAGCCATATTGCAGAATTTGCGACGAGTCTCTTTGCTCCCCGCGATCTTGTTTCCCCAAATGGTTTGCCTCTTATTCTCGAAAGAATTTTCGGCAAACTGAGTTGTTGTTCCTGTCATTGTGTTGACCAGGAATGTTCCCAGATCTGAGCTCTGAAAGAACTTGAATCTGGACTTCATTTTGTCCATCTCTGTGAGACAGACCCAAAGACCCCACGCTCGTCTCGTAGAGATTTGTTCCTCCGTGAATGTTGAGACGATGGCGGCATTAAACTCAGGAACTTTGATCCGGTTCAAGGCTCCTGTGTCTGGTCTCCGAAGCTTGATGAAATGGAAGGCTTCGTAGACTCCTTTACCTACTGGCTCTGGAGCTGCACTGAAGAAGTACAATTCCAGAACGTCTCCCCTTTTTAGGGACTCGTTGTTCTCCCATGCGTCGAACACCGTTTTCTGGATCCATTTGGGTAGACCCTTGATTTCGGTGAAGGCCGGAGAAGTAGTATAAACTGAAGCTAATGCCCCAAATTCATACCATTCTTTAACATCGTTTGGATTGGCTCCTGGAGTAAACCAAACCCTTGGATATTTTCCTGCAACATCAACCCGGCAATTTCCCGGATTAATGCCCCTTCTCGTGAGAAGTTTCTCCCACCTGTCTTGATATATCTGCCAAGAAGGAGAAGAAACAATAAGATTAGTATCAACCTTAACTTGGCCTGTCATGGGCCTAAGGCTGATCTCTCCCTCTTTTACCCCAGAGGTGGAGGGTTGACATGTTGATTCAGGGAGTGACCCCTTAACAACATCTTTTCCTCGAGCGTCCGGCTGTGAAGCCATTCTCTCAGGACTTGGGCTAGGGGTACTTGAATCCCCTGCTACAGGTAATCCGCCCTGTACGGAAAGCATTGCTTTAGCCCGATTTTCACGGACTGCGCGCAAGAGCGGTTTTTCAGTTGCTTCCTGAAGATTGAACATCTTCATGAAACAGCTATCAATTTGGCTAGATACTTCGGCTTCATCAGCCGTTTGCATCTTTCCTGCTTGTTTAGTGTGTAGTACACACTTCTGCCATGCTTGTTGTAGCAGCTCTAGGCTTTCAAAGAGCTGCCCCTGTATTGCCTCGATGGCCTCCGCTTCAGGGAGCTCCATCCCTTGTAAGGAAATCTGCAAGAACATTCTGATCAGATTTCAAAATGACAATATCATAATCATAATATTGGCATTCTGCTTGCCATCTAATTAATCTAGCCCTTTCGGGTTTAGATTCAAACTTTTTTGTTAAGAAAGCTTTAACGTTAGTGTTATCAACTTTCAAAACGAATTTTTTAGCCAGTAAGAAAAGCGGCCATTTTTTAAACGCCTTTCGCACTGCAAAGAATTCTTTCTCGTTGATGTGCCATCGCACAGCCTCGTCGTCGGAGAAAAGACCGCTACAGTATCTGCAAGGTTCTTCTCCATATGGGGTGATCTTTGTAAGCACTGCTGCCCACCAGAAATCACTAGCATCCGTGTAAAGGACCAAATCATCCTCGTCTTGTGGTATTGAAAGCTTTGGGAGATTTTTGCAAATCTCTTTTAACTTCTTCATACCCTCTCTATGTTCCTCCTTCCATATGAATGGAACATCTTTCTTTAGTAATGGACTAAAGATTTTCCTGTACTCCGCAAGATTTTTGATGAACATTCCTGCAAAGTTAACAACTCCGAGAAAGCTTTGGAGCTGCTTCTTTTCCTTGAGATCTTCTGGAAAATTCTGGACCTTTTCCACAATGTGATCTTGTAGAATGATTCCAGATTCATCGATCTCGATTCCCAGAAACTCCATCTTCTGGGTGGCTATGACTGCCTTCTTTTCTGACAGTACTAGTCCTTCTTGTTGGCAAACATCGGCAAAGATCTCCAGATGCCTGACATGTTCATGAATGTTTTTTGATGCAATAAGGATGTCATCAATATAAACAAACATAAACGAAGAATAATCTTTAAATAGATTATCCATCTTTCTTTGGAATATCTGAGGCGCGTTGGCTAACCCCATTGGCATGACATTCCAGACATAATGTCCTTGTGGAGTTGAGAAGGCTGTGAACTTCTTACTTCCTTCATCCATGCGAATCTGGTAGAATCCTGATTTGCAGTCGAACTTTGAGAATACCTTTGCACTTCTGATGCAGTTGATAAGGTGTTCTCTGCTTGGGATGAAATATCCATCAAACTCAAGAATGTCATTAATCCCTTTATAATTAATGACCAATCTTGGTTTTCCTCGCTTGATCTCCCCATGATTTCTTACCAGAAATCCAGGACTGCTGTAGGGTGATCTTCCATCTTCGATAAGTTTTAAATCAAGATGCTCCTTGATTATACTCATCATATCCTGTTGATCTTGAGGGTTCATCAGGATAGGTCTGAATCTTACAAACTCATGCTCCTTTCCAGTTTTAACTTTTAGGGTTGCTCTGAGCTGGTTCTTATCCCACCATGCCAAAGGATCCTCGTGATAACACTTTTGGATTCTCCTTTTGACGTCAGCAATGGACACCTGTTCTTCTTCCTTGATATCTTTGTGTGATATCAGGGATACTTTGAGGATTTGAATTTCTTCCTCGGAGAGATCTGGGAATCCCTCAGTTCTGCATTTGAGCAAAACTTCTCCGAATCTCCTTTGATCCTTCATTTGGGGTCTCCGGAGTCTGCCATCATCACCACGCTTGCTGCGGAATTTGATTGGCATCGAACGATGAAAAGCTCCGTGGAGCCTTTGCACAATGATCTTGTGGTCACAATTGGTTGTGAACACTAGCCTCCTGGCCTCATTGTCTTGTATGTACCTCTTGAAACTTTGCAGAAAATTATTTCCGAATAATATATCTGCTCCGGTATCGTGGAAATATATTGGTGGAGTCTTGACCTTGTACCAAGGTGTTTGTCCTGCTCCTCCGATCAATATTTCCGTCTGTTTTACTCCTTTTGATAAGGGCAAAATCTTTTTGGAGAAATCCCTTCCTGCAATTCGAGGTAGATCTTCTTCCACTTCTGCTGGAAAGACTCCTCGTTTTGCTGTACAGATTCCTGCTCCCGAATCCACATAAGCAGCAAAATATTCTGCTTTGTACTTTTCGTATAACATCCCTATAGAGATGTATATCGAGAACGGACTTGTCATTGGATCATTACTCTTTGGCGCCCAATGGTGATCTCCATTCCTCCTAATTTCCATGACCATGGTTTATATTTGTCAAGGAAATCTCGTCCTAGGATTAGGACATCCGCTTCTTGTCCGGCTTGGCCTTCGGTCTGGATTTCAAAATCTCCAACCTTTAGAGTTCCGATATATCGGTTGTCTCCTGGATTCGCCAAATAATACAACGAACTGCAAGGAAACTGGTTTTCCTTGTTGGTTGTATCGATTCTTGTGGAAACCTGTCTCCATCCTTCGGGACATTTGAGCTTAGCCCTCATGTCTGGGACTGGTGTTTCCTGGATCGCCCTTCTCTCATAGGAATGAGAGAAACTTCTCGATATAGGCCCTGAAGTTAGCCTATTTCCTTGAAATGATAGCCTTGGTGCCCCCAGTCTGAGACTCTGGGTATGGCTAAGCACCGGTTTGTCTCCAACGTCGATGTCGATTTCCCTGTTCTGAGGAATTTCAACTCGGTTTGAAGGGGCTGCCTTAGCAACTTCTTTGAATATTTCTGGAATTTCAATAAATTCTTTTCCCAGAAATAACTCCGTATGATGGGAATTTGATAGGGCATACGAGACTTGATAAGTCAATGAGTATGGCCTGTTTCCATCTGTCATGTACTCCTTCTTTTTGTAGTCCTGATAGAGAGTCAGGGCTCGGCTGAAAGATGAATCTTGTAGATTATAAGCGATCTGTGGATAAAACTCGGTTATAATCTTCTTGGCATAGAGATTGCCAGAAAAAGCTCCAATAACTGATTCTCTGGCCTCTCTGACCCTTTTATCGCATAATGCGACATCAATTGGCTGGTCTGTCCCTGGGAGAAGGGAAGATTTTAGCACCAATTGAATTGCTCCAATATGAATCCATTTCATCGTACTTGCGACTTCTGGCTTCATTTTCCTGAGATCCTTCCTAATATCTTCGGCCGGAACCAGCTGGATTTCCACCTGGTTGCTTGTGATCTCAATTGGAAGCGCCGTTTCTTGGCTTGTGACGCCAAAATAGACATGATGCTTCCTCTTGGATGGTATCAAGCTATTTAAAACTCGATTCAATCTTCCATTAGAAAACCCTTGGCAGGTTTGAACCTCTTCGGTTTCCTTCTTGAGTTTTTTCACGAGCTGCTTCACCACTTCTTTCTGTGGAATCAGGAAATGGCTGGTAAATCCACTCTGATCCTCCTTTTGAGTGTGGTGGACCTCGTGTTCTTCTTTAGTCTGACTCGGCTCCGGTTGATCCATCGGTCATCTCCGATTCTTCAGAACTAAAGATCTCTTCTTGTTCATATATACTCTCATCAGAGGATATATCTTCGAATTGATACACGGGTATCAATTTCTGGTAGAAGATTGCGTCTTCGATATCCGGGGTGGATTCGAATCTTCTCATCTCCCTTTTCTCGTTGTCTGGGCAATTGGTTGAAATATTCCCCTTTGCACCGCACGTCCAGCAGTTGCAATCCTTGAAACTTTCATTTGCTTTGGCTTGAGTGCGCCTGAAAGTTTTTCTCGCCGGGATTCTCTTTTGATTTGAGAATCGGTTTCTGGATGGTCCGCTCCGTTGGCCTGACTTGTAGGAGCGTGCCTTCTGTCTGGTCCACATGGTCCTTGGCTTCCAAGAACTTCTTCTGGACTTTCTTTCATAGGGTTGGTACCTATGTTTCTTTCGGCTCCTCCTTTGATATAGCAACTCAGCACCAATCTCTGTTGGAAGATCAATGTTGTCGCACATCAATGGAGATTTCTTGTTGAGTCTCCTCAATTTCTTGAGATTCCTCAGGTCTGCTGCCTTCTGGCACCATTCGGACAGCTTCTTGTGAACATAAGACATCCTTCTTGAAGCACTATCAAGTGGATATTCTCCGGGTGACACGTATTCGTTGATGAGCATCTCCCTCCATGGACTCGGAAATTTTGTGAAAAAGAGGTCCTTGGCGGTTGTATCATCAACTACCCCCATATGAACATATAGGGTATAAAGACGTAGAAACTCATCAAGAGCTTTTGGCTCTAGCACCATTAATCTTAGATTGTAGAGTGCCTGATGATATTTCTTGCGTTTCTCTTCTGCAGATCCTTCGAAAAAACCCATTCCCAAGAAATGGATCTTAATCTGTTTAGTAGCCTCCTTAATGATGTCATAAGGTTTCGTGCTAGTAAACAGTTCTTCCCTTGCTGAGATGTCGATTTTATCCCAGTATTGTTTTGCCATTCCCGCCAGACTTGCTTCGAAGATTTTGGCAAACTCCTTTTTATCGTACTCTATAGTGGTGACTACGATATTTAATGATGAAGCCCATTCGTCGATCAGATCCTCCCAATCTTTGAAGCTGGCTTCGTCGATGTTGAGAATCAATCCATAAGGGTGGATTGGTTCAAGTGTGGCCTTTCCTACAGGAGTGTCCCGCATCTGTGGCCTACGTCTTTTGGTTCGCTGGTAATGGCTGGCATCATCTGAAGCCCCACCCCTTTTTGACGAACTTTCTTCTTGGTGCTCGGTTTTGGGCACCTCATCTCCTTGGTTCATCTTTAGATCAACCATGTTGAGGTTAGCAAAAGATTCTGCTAACTCCTGTAGATCTTCTAATCCGATTCTGTCAAGGCTATTCATGATATTTGCCTTTCATGATTCGGATTATATCCTTCGGCTGCAACTCCTTGGGTGCTGCATCAAATATAGGGGAATTCGTCGGGTCGTTGGACCATTGCTTCCGGATTTTCCCGGAACATGGTTTTCGCCTTTCGATTTCCTTTATCCTTTTCTGGATATCACACAAGAGGGTTAAGATTTCCTCTTGTTGGAGTGATATTCTGCTTAGCTCCATCGGTAGATCGTACAGCTTGACGCCATAATATTCCACCGTCTTTTGGATCTCCCGCAAGTTGACGTTGTCGGAAGAGCTTGGCTCGATCTTTTGGTAGCTTGGAAAAGCTACTCCCGCCTTGTCTTTTGGTTCCATCAATCGTGTGACTGATGGGCCTCGTCTCTGGTTCGTTCAATCGCCGTTCTGGTAGCGGCGAGTCCCATGAGGTTCTCATGGTAGAATTGGATACTTGTGATAATATCACAAATAATCTCGACATCTTCTCCTCGTCGTACGTTGGTAACGAGGGCTCGATTGTTCCAGTTGAGTCCGTCTAGTAGACGGGTAATTTCGCTCTCCAAATGTTGGAGAGTGTTCCTGTATGGTACACATCTCGGACACTCGTCCGGATCCATAATTTTTAATGGAGTCTCCTCCCACATGGGTTAATAATAAAATAAATTAAAAAATATATAATTCCTCTATGAAAACCCGCTCTGATACCATTTTGAGAAGCGCGGGATCATTTTGAACAATTTCCAATTTTAATCATTTTAATCATTTTTTGCTTAACAGTACGTGGCGTTGTCTCACAGTCCAGACCCAGTTTACCTAAGTAACCTATCGGGCACGAGGAAAGTTTCCAGCCGATATACTAGTCAAGCTTAATTAGGCAAAAGATGGTAAATAAAGAGACTTTCCAATTGCTTACATGTCCAAACAATTTTAGATTGAAAACAGCAATACTGGACATAGTAAGACTAAGAGTGGAAATAGCTTAGGGGTATGGATGTCAATTAGGGTATGAAATGCTTTGTTTCATAAGGAAGGGTATTTTTCATCTACAACTTAAGAATTGGGGCATTTTTGCATGTTAACCTATTATTATTACCTTTTCTTTTTTGGAGGAAAAAAGAAAAATCATGTTAGCTCCCAATCCCATGATAAAAAAAAGTATATGAGTTGAGTAAAAAGTCAAAATCTAATTAATGGAGCAACATACTAGCGACTTTTTGTCAAAAAAAAAAAAAACATACTGGCAATTTTTTTTTTTTTTTTGAGAGGAAAGAAGACTATATAATAAGATCGGAGTGAACAATATCTAGAAGCCACGACGAAAAGTCGGACTTCCAATGATTGAACTCCGTCGAGGTGAAATTTACAACAAAAAATATAAGTTCAGGTATATTTTGGCCAATTTGGAAGTTCAGGTGAAAATTGCAACTTTTATCAAAGTTCGTGTATTTTTTGGCTATAACCCCTAAAATATACTATGAAAATGTCTTTTTTTTATAAATAAATTTATCATGAAAACATAAGGGATAATAAAAAAAAATCTTTTAAATTCTATTATTTCTCATTTCTTCTTTTTACTCCAAAGAGAGATAATATTATTATCCTTTCATTTGAGATTTGATAATATTATTCTTATTTGAAGTGAAAATAAGGAATAAAAAATTATGAAATACTTCCTCCGTCCCACGAATCTTGACACGTTTGGTTTCGGCACGGAAAATAAGAAGTTGTAGATTAGTGTTTTAAGTGTGTAGTTAATAAAGTATACTAGGATAGAGAAGGTAATAAAAGTAATAAAGTAGGATAGAGAAGGTAATAATTAGTGGAGATACCGAAATGAGAGCAGGTTCCAAGGAAAGGTCTGGGAAATACAAAAAGTTTCACAGGAAATTAAAGGTATGATGTGGAGTTGGAATTCAATTTTTCATATACTGAATACAAGTATTACATTCCCTTTGTGGTGCTCTAAGGAATACACCTGGACTTTCTATAATTGAGTACCTCTGGTACCATTTTGCTTTTTTTGATCCATTAATATATGAGTAATGCTAAACAGCCACATTGTGGCTACCCACAATTTACCTAAGTACAAAATAATTTAATTTATTTAACTTATTTTTTAAAATAAAAATCAGATTTAGTTATTTTATCATATTCTCTACATTATAGTTATTTTTTTGCAATTTTTTGGTAACTTTTTTATTTTTATTAAAAAATTAATTAAAAATAAAAAATGCAAAAAAAATTTAAAAAAATAAGTACAATGTAGAGAATATAATAAAATAACTAAATCCTATTTTTATTTAAAAAATAAATTAAATAAATCAAGATTTTTCTTATTATACTAGTGTGTGGGTGGCCACAATGTGGCTGCATAGATTTATTGTTAATATATCTTTCTTTTATCGATCAAAAAAAAAAGAGAAGGTAATAATTAGTAACAAACAATAATAACTAAATTGAAAATTTCAATGCAATTAATTTGCGTTAGAATTTTGAGAACAACTCCAGCATTAATTATGAGAATTATTGTGCTCTCAAAATAAATGGTAGGGATGAAGATATTGATTAAAGGTGTGAACTAGTGTGCGCGTGCTTTTCTCTCCCCTTGACCTATTAGAAATCTCCAGCTTGAGCAAATTATTCAAACTAGCATTTATATTTTGTACAATGCATTAAAAAATATTTTTATATTTTATATTTATATAAAATTAATTTTAAATCAACTATCATATTTATAAATATAATAAAAAAATTAATTTTATCTAAATATATTTTAATTGAATATTAAAAAATTAAAAAAAATAGAGAAAATTTTTACAATAATAAAAACCGACATTATGAAAATGCAAAAAAAATGGGTTAAAAAATTAAAATAAAAATATAACTAATTAGAAAATAGATTTATTTAAAAAATATGAGAGAGGAGAGATTTTAAAAAAAAATCAATCTTTTAAATAAATATAACTTTTACATTTTAAATCAAATATTTACATATATAAAATATATCAAATTAAAGCTCTTATCGTCATCTTTAATTTGATATACATATTAAATATTTTATTACTAGTCGAATATCACAATTTTGGAAAGAAATAAAATAAAAAGAAATAAGAAGATAAAGAAAAATATACTTAACAAATAAACTTCAATTTTATTATAACTACAAAATTGCATGCCATCCAACTTTGAAATGAAATTGATTTCAAATTGAAATATTAGCTTTTTTATATATAGTATAGATTATTGAAGATAAAAACGACTAAGTTCTTCCTCAATTATTCAAATTCCCTAATAATCTATTCGAGTTATTATCAACATACTAAAGTTTGTTTCAATAATTTTTTTTGAGGTCGATCATACTTTCAACATTAACAGGATAGTACTTAATAAATTGGTTTTGTCCTCAAATTTAGATTGGACCAAATTTTTTCAATTCAAAATTGTCTTGTTGGCAATTGAAAATCTATATGGAATTAAATAAAAATTAATAGTCAAATTCTTTACATTAACTTTATGTAGATTTTTGATTACCAATACGATTGATTATACTGCAATGATAAGTATTTAGCGTTTAAAAGTAACATCAAAATATTGGGTGATATGTTGTCAATATAAACGGCATGTTATGTACAAAAATAACAAAACTTTGATATGAAAACTTGTTGGGAACTTAATGGAATATCTTATTCTTAGTTTTGATCATATCAAAATTCTTAGATCTTCTTGTATGACTAGAATTTTTTGAACTCAAGTGTTAGAGTTCATAATTTTTAGTTAGACTGAAGACGAAGTTGTGAAAAGATCAAGTCAAATACTGATATATTGACTGAACGATGATCTTATTGATGTATCGATTATGACTGAAGTATTAATGCAGGCCACGTGGAATTAGCGGACTGGTACTCAAGTCAAGTATCAGTTGACATTCTTCCTCGGACTGAAACTCTCAAGTTGAAAGGAAGCCACGTATATTCAATTACAAGACGCATTAAATGCAGAGATATTGAAGATCGTCCTTTCTCTACAGAGTATTTCTTTTTGGTACAAGCTTTTCAGAGGCGCCTTACCTGTTGTACCTGAGACGCCGGTCTTCACCAAATTAGGAACCTCGAGAAGATTATAGCCTGAGCCAAATTCAAACTTACTCTCACAACGGACGGATTCTTGAAGACCATCTCAGCCAACAGATCTATTCAAGACTTCGCCTATAAATAGAGCTCGAGGAACACTGCAATCTTCACCGATTCAAACGCACAAGCTGAACCTATGCCAAATTTGCAACTCAGCCTTCCACTGCCTTCAAAAGTTTGAATCGAATAAGAGAATTCCCAAAGCCAAAATCAGTCTACTGATTTCATACATTCTTTTAGTTTCTTAGGCAAATTCTTGTATTATCCAAAACCTAAGTCCCCGATTACAAAGAGCATGTTCTCTGTAGTCTAGTTGGTATTTCGAACCCTTTTCAACCGAGCGAAAAGAGAGTTTGAGTAGAGAGGAGTTCAGAACAGTGTTCTGACTTCAGAGTTCTTAGCCACCCGCTGGAAAAGACATTTGTGTCTTAGCGTGCTAAGAAAGAGCGAGAAATCCAACCCAAGTGTGTTGGTACTGGAAATTCGATTTTCAGTCTAAGGTTTGATGTGCACCCGTAAGCACATGCCTAGAGTGTTTGTCAGACTGATCATTTGGCCGTGGACGTAGGAACTTGTTTTTCGAACCACGTAAAAATTCTTGTATTCTTTATCTGCTTTCAGTTATTCTCTAATTGCGCTAAAATTGTTTACAACTGGAACTGGCTAACTGAAAAGAGAAATTAAGGATTCCATAAAGTGACAAACCTTTCTAAAGGCTATTTGAACTAAGTTTATTTTCCGCTGCTAGTGTTATTAGTCTAACTGACAAATATTCGGATAATCAGTAAGATTCATGACACTCCTCTGTTTACGTTCAAACTCGACTGAAGCCTTATCTGGACTGAAGTAATCTGATTGATTCAGTTAACTAAAGTCATCCACTGATATTGTTATCAGTATCAGTTGCTAGCCTCTCTTCAACTGAAAACTGTTTTGAGACTTAATTGAAACTTTCAATTGATCTTCTTATCAGTTAAGTTATCTTATTTGTTCAAACTTCAGTTTTCGCAAAGAATTGCCCCACAGATGTATTCCCCCCTCCCCTACACTTGTTCAGTGACTCTCCGGACCCAACAAAACTGATATTAACTTAATATATTAATATATGTTTTAAGTTGCGATATAATATGGAAACCTCTCTCTGGCAAAGTGTAGCTGCAGGTACGGGAAGAATATTTACTTTCATAAATTTGTATCAATTATTAAAGTGATTTTATTGTATTTGATTGTTTGTTTTATTCAAAAGGGCTCTCAAGTTTATGTTGGGTGAGTGGCCACAACACGCATTTTATTTCGTTGGCAATTTTGATCACATATCTTTATTTTTCTAGTAGAAAGAAATGTCACATTTTGCTTTTGAAAAGCTATTTTGATCCATTTATAATCCTAATTATGGTGTTATCTTCATTTTTTATGCTACTTTATCTTTTCTCAATGAAACAATTAAATGCAACTCCTAAAATAAGAAAGAAAAACTGATATGACGCTTATGGTGATAAACCAATATAAGAAACACTTATAGCAATGTTTAACTTTGGAAGATATTTATATTTTCATTACAAAAATTATGATAAAACCATCAATAGAATAGAACTGATCATGATCGAGATCATAAAAAAAGAGTCGGACGAGATACTACATCATTTCTTCGTCGAATTCTATAATATTGAGTATAATTCAAATATTTCAAAATTTGAGGTTTTTAAATTAGTAATAATATGAGTTGGTGATATTTTTTGGTAAAAGCTAAAAGTCGAAGATATAAACAATGATTAATATTTTATCATATAACGTATCAATTTTCAAAATTTTACTTTACTCATTTTAAGTCAAATCATCAAACAAATAAAAATTGTTGAGGCTAATAGAGCGGCTCATGAGCTAACTAGATTTGCTTTATCTTCTTCTGATGTAATAATTTAGAAGTCGGGTTTTCCAACTTGGCTTTCGAATATTGCTCGTTCTGATTTGGAATAAATTTATGCTCATCTGTTCTCTCAAAAAAAAAAAAAAAATTGTTGCAAGTATAAACCATAAAAATATTTATAAAATATAAACAAAAAACATAAATAAGTGAAACGGCTATTCTTGGACGGTCCAACTGTAACCATAAGGCCCGTAACCGCCGTTATTTCGGTTAGTAACTCCCGATTTTCTTAACCACAGATCAATTTGTTGGTGAATACATCTAGCTAAGCTAGGGAACACATTCATGTGCTCCTCTACCACGTTCATATCTATCAAGTCTTAACTAGGAATGAAAATTCACCGAAATTCGTAGACTGACCCAAGAACTGATTAAATTAGCCCGATTCGATGGGTCGGCTCACCTTGCCCGAATTTAAGGTTGATTGAACTCAATAAAATAATGACTTGAAAAAAATCAATTCTAAAAAGCTCGTCCAGATAGGCCGCAGGGTCAATTGGGCTTCGGGGATGAAAATCTCGGAATTTTTGGGCTTTTTGAACGAGTATGTAGAATGAAAAAAAAATTGAATAATTTTTATACAATTTTTAAAGTTAATTTATGTGTAAAATAATTTTATTAATAGTTTAGTAATTTATAATTAAGCCTAAATTAAATTATGTTTCTTGTGTCGAGTATTGGAATATTTATAAACCGCTTTATCTATAGATACAAGGAGTGTGTTCAAATGAGTCTAGGCATTTATCGTATAAAATAAGAATCATTTCAACCTTTAGATCATGAAGAGACGATAAATTCATGACTTTGCTGAATGAATCATGGCTCATGATTCGAATTTCGTAGGTGACAAAAGTTATAGTTTTGCATTCATAACTTTTCATAGAAATTAGTATGCCCGTCCGTGCGATGCACGGCGAGTACGAAATGAAACAACATGTTTAAATAAATAAATAAATATTAATATTAAAGAGAATCAAAATATAAACAAATGCTAAATATATTTTAAAATTAAAATACAATCATCAACATCAATTACTCAATAAAAACTCAAATTTGAAAAAAAATAATTTTCAATTTTATATAAAGTGTGATGATAATTATAATTATTAAATAATTAAAAATTATTTGATAAATTTAGTGTTACATATTATTATTATCAAATGAAAATAGATCATTTAAGAAAAATAAGTAAAATAGCGAGATGAGAGAGAAACAAATAATTTAGTTTGAAACTTTAAATTTCAATGTCTTTATTATCTTTAATCTATTTTATCCCTATTATATATATCAAATTAAAGCTAATTTTATGATCTTTAATTTGATATATATTGAATATTTTATCACTATTCAAATTACACAATTTTGAAAAAGAAAGATTGAAAAATTATGAAAAACAATAAAAGAAAAAAAGAAAAGAAGTTTAATTTGGGAGAAAAAGTTGTTCCATCACCGCAATACAAATTACTTTTAACTAAAATTTTGAAAATAACTGAAATTTTAAATTATTGGTGGAAAAAATAGCTGTTAAATTGCTCTTTTATATATTATATAGATTTATAACTTTTAATAACGAAATTCATGTTAGACTCATTTTATAATAACCACTCTTATATATATATATATAGTAGTTCAAATAAAAACTTTTTAATTCGAAAGAATTAATTTAAAATAGGTGTATAACATACTTTAGGAAGAAAAAATCAAATAGTCCTGCAGTAAGTAATTACGCTCATTTTCTTCATATACTTGTACAACGTTGTCAATGATAACGCAATACTGGATTGAAATGGTTATGTAGCAAGATTTTGTTAATTTTCAATCACTAGTATCACACGAAACGATTTTTTGTGGGTCTCAATGTATGAATTAATTGTGTGAAAATTATAGTGATTTTGCTCCATCACGAAATAATCAACTTTAGGTGGTCCACTTGAAAGACTTTGTTGCTTCTCAACAAACACTGATAGTAACGTTTTCTGAATTCTAAATTACACTTCATAACTTCCATTGAATTTTTCAAGTTTCAGTTACTCTGGCTGCACATCAAGTCTTTATTCATTCATTTTTTTTTTTTCGTTCTCTATTTTACAGGAGCAACGGCTATTAAACAAACTGGTAATAGTCTAAAAGGCGAGTTATGAATTTAAAATAATGATTAATTTACTGTTACGTTTTGAAAAAATCATTTAGTGATCAGAAAGAGTTTCCTTTCAAATTTTGAAAGTTATAACGTTCAATCATATCGAAAGGTACTTCGGATATTAGAGTTTGTTGGGTATCTTCGCCTAGCCAGGGTTACACCTCTTGATTCCCGAACCTCCTGTCTTTTCCACTCGTGCTCAAGCACTTGAATCTTCTTCTGCTCTGGATCTGCACTTCGCTGCTTTGGAGCGACTTCTCTGCTCTGGAGCGACTTCTCTACTCTGACAGCTTCGACTTCTCTACTCTGGCAGCTTCGACTCCTCTGCTCTAGGCACTCGTCGACTTCGCTGCTCTGCACAAACAGGGAAGAAAACAAGCAAGAAAAAGGAACAACAGGAGACCAAAAGGAAGCGAGAAAAAAGGGAAATCAGAGGAAACTCGAGTTTGGGAAAAATGTGTCCTTGGGACACTTTGGCTCAGATTTTTCCCACAGTAGGCAGGGCCCTTCCGGCAGCTCAATGATCACGGCTCAAAGGGAACAGGAGAAACAGATCAGCACCCCAATCTCGATTGCACAGCCACCAGTAGCAGGAATCCGATGGACAGGATTCCGATGGCTTGTACACTCACGAAGTATCACCAACCAGGAAACCGATGTACATGAATCCGGTGATACAAGTACTCAATCGAAGCGAAGTTCACACCCACAGTCACCAATCAGGAAACCACGAACAGGAATCAGACGACACTTCAAGAAGGAATAGCAGAGCCTTCTGAACAGTGTGTGAAAACTTCCTTACGATTGAAAGACTTGCAGCAGGGATAAAAAGGAGTGGAGGTCATTGGGAAGAAGGGTGGAGCATTGAAGTCGGAGGTGGGGATCGAGGAGACGGGCGGCGGAAAAAGATGAAGCGGCGCAGGTAAGTGAGGATGAGGGGAGTAAATCTGAAGAGCAGTGGGCTTAGGGTTTGGGAATGGGCCGGGTAGCAGATTTGGGCTAGGGAAGAGTATTGGGCCAGAGGAGTTAATGATAATTGGGCCAACTCTCCACATTCCACCTTTGGCACAATGATCATTAAGTCACCAGGGAAGAGCCTGCCTTTGATTTGAGCTTATCATCACAACCATTTTTACTATTATCCTATCACAGAGACAAGACAATAGAGGATGAGAAAAATATTATGCATATTTAACTCAATCTTTACACCAGAGACCAACCCAAAGGAAATCACCACATTCTCAAACCCTAAGGTTATCATTGAAGACTCACAGACACAACAAAACACAACAGAACACACACACATGCAGATGAGGGAAACAAACACAGAGCAGAGCACACAACACAACAGAGGCAGAAAAACGACCAGTACAAGGAAGAACAGGGCAGACACACAGACTAAAACAAAGCTCAACAACAACCAGAAAAAAGAAAAGAAAAGAGACAAGTAGCCACAGGGGCTGAACTTGCCACACACACAAGCACAGAGACAGAAAATTTTAACCAAGATCAAAGTTCACAACAGGAGCAGAAACCACATTGCAATCAAGGCCTACCTTTTGTGTGAAGTCCTTAGCAATAAGTCTAGTTTTGTATCTCACATTATCAGTTTCATACTTGACTTTAATCAACAATTTGGACTTAACAACAGAACATTCAGTGGGCTTTACCACTAGTGTCCAAGTTTCATTATTAGTAGGTTCATTCATAACAGGCTCATCATGCATGATAGGTTCAATATCAACATCAGGGTTTGCATCCAAAATGGGTAGAGGATCCACCTCAAAAGAAACAGTGGGGGTAAACATAAACTCATACTTGCTTTGATTAACAACATTCACATTCTCCACCTCACTTGGAGCAGCAGATTGTGAGGATTCAAGCAGGCAAGGGACTGACTCAGCACAAACAGCATATAAATCACCTTTTCTTGGTGCAGAAAAGTACACCACAGAATCCTTCTCAAATTAAAAACTCAAGTAATTCACAGAGCCATTTAACATCTTTTCAGCAAGTTTAGACACAGATAGCAGGCTGAACTCCAACTTTAGCACATATCTGACATCATTTAAGGTAAGTAAACTCCCATTTTCAAACTTCAAGCAAATATCACCCTTTCCCATAATTTCACAATTTTGACCATCAGCTAATGCAATATGCCCAGACTTAACATGCTGTAGGTTATGAAACATATGCTCAAAAGGAGTGACATGGAAGGTGCAGCCAGAATCAATCAACCATTCATTTGAACTAACAGACTTTGAAACAACATTGGAGTAGTTTAAGAACTGAAAATCATGATCATGCACCATATAAACTCCATCATCTTCAAACACATTATTAGCATGTTGTTCAGGTTCATTAAGAACAAAGCTTTTGTTTTTCTTAGGCTGTTTACACCTATTTGAAAAATGACCAGGCTTACCACAGTTCCAGCAAAGCTTTTTAGGCTTTTGATCAAACCCCTTTTTATCTTTGTGAACAAACATGACCTCACCATGCAATGGTTTTGATTTAAGAATCTTCAGCTCACTTTCTTTAGCTTTTAAGCCATTCACAATCATATCACAAGTTACTTTAGACCCACCATACTTCAAAGCAGATTTTACCTCAGCAAAAGGCTCAGGTATAGAGTTTAGGAGAATTTGGGGAGCATATTTCTCAATGGAGTCATCTCCAGCAAGTTTTAAATCATGCAGCAGTTTATTGAAAACATCCATATTGGTGTCAATATCTTTTGAAGAATCCATTTGAAAAGACATAAATTGATTTTGCAAAGACCAAGTTGACACTTCAGTAGGTGCAGCATATATGGAGTTCAAATCATCCCACAAATCTTTTGCACAGGCATGGTGTGACACTTTTCTGACCACAGAGCTACACAAGTTTAACAAAATAGTGGCCCTAGCACTATCATTCATTTCATGCTGCCTAGCATCAGTGACTGACTCATCAATCTTAGTGGTTATAGCCCTTTTTACCTTTTCTTTTACCAGAATGCACTCAATTTTGATTTTCCAATCCTGGAAATCATCCCTTCCATTAAAGGGAACCATATGCACAGTGTTCATGATGAATGCAGCACTTAGTCAAGCAGAGCACAGGGCAAACCAGCCACACAACAAAAATGGTCAAGAAGACCACAAGGAGACCACAACTGAAGTTGCAGAGCAGAGGAGAGCCCAGTTCTCAGCACAGTTTGAACTGTGGAGCAAGGATTCACACTGGTCACCTCAAGGGTTCCAACAATGATTATCTCAGTCAAAAAGAGAACAAAACTCTCAACAAGGTACACAGTACCAACCAAAGCACACAGAATGCAGCAACAAGGCAAACAAGGAGGCACACACAGCTACACTAGATAAACCCATTTCTCTCTTGCTTTCCAGGATACTCGCACGAGGAGACTTCTTTAAAGAAGAATCCAGACGAACTGGACCAAGGCAAGAGAAAACTCACTTGGCTTGGAATACCAAGGGTTTATCGAGATGTAGAACAACAAGCGGAAGCACAAAAGCACAGGATCGCAAGATACCAGAAACTCAGCAAGCAAAAGCAAGCAAAAAAGGGAAAAGCAGCAGGCAACACCAACCCTAGAATCTAGGAGTTTCAGGTTTAAACCAATTTACCAGAGCCGCCTTCCCAGGAAGGGGAGAGGCTGGTCCTACCTTGTTCCTTGCTCGTCGGGAGCGAGAATGGCACAGCCAAGGGGCGGCGGGGTGGGTAAGATGTGTTCGGAGGGTGCCCTGGCTAGGTCACCGTGGCTCTGATACCACTGTTGGGTATCTTCGTCTAGCCAGGGTTACACCTCTTGATTCCCGAACCTCCTGTCTTCCCCACTCGTGCTCAAGCACTTGAATCTTCTTCTGCTCTGGATCTTCACTTCGCTGCTCTGGAGCGACTTCTCTACTCTGGAGCGACTTCTCTACTCTGGCAGCTTCGACTCCTCTGCTCTGGCACTCGTCGACTTCGCTGCTCTGACACTCGTCGACTTCGCTGCTCTGCACAAACAAGGAAGAAAACAAGCAAGAAAAAGGAACAACATGAGACCAAAAGGAAGAGAGAAAAAAGGGAAATCAGAGGAAACTCGAGTTTGGGAAAAATGTGTCATTGGGACACTTTGGCTCAGATTTTTCCCACAGTAGGCAGGGCCCTTCCGGCAGCTCAATGATCACGGCTCAAAGGGAACAGGAGAAACATATCAGCACCCCAATCTCGATTGCACAGCCACCAGCAGCAGGAATCCGATGAACAGGATTCTGATGGCTTGTACACTCACAAAGTATCACCAACCAGGAAACCGATGGACAGGAATCCGGTGATACAAGCACTCAATCGAAGCGAAGTTCACACCCACAGTCACCAATCAGGAAACCACGAACAGGAATCCAGCGACACTTCAAGAAGGAATAGCAGAGCCTTCTGAGTCAAACAGTGTGTGAAAACTTCCTTACGATTGAAAGACTTGCAGCAGGGATAAAAAGGAGTGGAGGTCATTGGGAAGGAGGGTGGAGCATTGAAGTCGGAGGTGGGGATCGAGGAGACGGGCGGCGGAAAAAGATGAAGCGGCGCAGGTAAGTGAGGATGAGGGGAGTAAATCTGAAGAGCAGTGGGCTTAGGGTTTGGGAATGGGCCGGATAGCAGATTTGGGCTAGGGAAGAGTATTGGGCCAGAGGAGTTAATGATAATTGGGCCAACTCTCCACAGAGTTGATCCCATAATAAAGTTTAAACTTTAAATATCTAAACAAACATTTGCCCTATATATATATATATATATATATATATATATATATATATATATATATATATATATATATATATTTATATAGGGGAGGGCTAGGGTGAAAACACCCCTTAGTGTATAAAATAGGAACTAATCTTAACCCTTGATCTAAAAATCTGGACGGTTGAGATTGTGAATTATTTAGCTATCTAGTTCGAAGGTCATATACGTATGATTCACACCAAAGTTTTTTACAAGGGCTTTTTTGGTATAGTATTTTTCGAATGTTTATCTGCAACAATTATTCCCCGAAAATTGTGCTCAATAAATAAGGAAAATCAGATTTTATATGATTGCTATGGAGAATTAATTTAAAATCAATAAAATGAATCATTTTAGGGTTTAGTTTCTACCATTTTTTGCAGGCAATTTTCTTCATATTTCGTCTGCAGATTCATTCCGCAGAGAACATAAATTTATAACCCCAAAAAAGTAGGCGAAACTAATTCCATGCTTTAATGGTGAAGACGAAATCGAAGAGCTCCGGTGAGTGAGTTGTGATGTGCGATTTCTCTAATGGTTTAAAGTATTTGTATATTTGCTTACAAATTTGCATGTTTGCTTGATTCATGGACTGTACTTGTACAATTTTTAATTCGCATGAATTAGTTTGTTAGTTTAAATGGTTTTGTCAGATTTATAATTTAATAAACAGATTAATTGGTGTCAGAACAATGTTGTGTGAGATGTCATTTTATTTTTTGTAGTGGATCTACACATATCAGTTTTTTTAAGGAATTCGTCTAATTGCAACTTTTCTATTAGGTTTGTTATTTCTTTTTTCAATATATGTGTATTCTTGAGATCTCTGAGATTGTAAGATATGAATTAATCGAAACTTTGGGTTTATTTTCTGGTGTTTCCCCTTTTTTTTTGTAGATGACATGTCACAATGATGATTTTTGGGGGTATTAATGCGAATTTAATAATATTCATTTGTGTAATCATTATCTGATGATGTCCACAATGTGAATCGGGACATCATTTGTTCATGAACATATATGTGTTTTACCAGAATTGCAACCATGAATTAGAACTCTGTACTTTGTGTGAACCCGTTCAAAGGAAGATATTGCTAAATTATGAGTTTTTTGAATTACTGATATTAATTATGAATCAGTTTTGTTCTTGATATGAATTTGTTGTATGAATCACTCTTACATGTTGGCCTTGAATCAATTTTAGATGTTGTATGAATCCATAATTATGAAATTGCATATACGAACTTTATTAGCGTGAACCATGTTGTAATCTGAAAATATTTTGTGTCGTGTCTGAATTGACATCTGTTTTGTGTATTCTAATTGTTTAGCTGATGATTGCCAGCTCATTAGGTAGTAATTGATTAGAAATGGATACAAGTTTGCGTGGGTGATGAGTGTGAACCCAACTGATGTTAGATATGCGTTTGTGTGAGTGTGATAAATTTATATCTTTGAGGTTCTGTGAAGCCACAATATGTGTGCATAACGAAAGAAATTTGCGCGTGAATTGCAGCAATATGCCCAAAAAAGGGGAAAAGGTATAGTGATTCGGGAGATACAATAGACAGACAAGTGAAGGTTTGTTTACGTGACTTGTCCAGTATCAAGTTTGTTTTATGCAAGGAGATAAAATTCCTCATCTTTATGCAGCACGAACTAAGCATAGGAATGACCCATTGGTAACAGAGTTGAAGCTTGCAATGATAGACGGTATGTTAAACTGTTATTAATTTAAGAGTGGTTTAGATTGTACTTGTTTTCTATATTTAGGTGGTACTTGAATTTTTTTCATTATGTGGTTATATGTTTTTGGTTATGTTTGTGTATTTTTTGAATTATTTAGTTGTTTGAATGAATTAGGAGTTTTGAAAAAAGTAAAGAAATGAAGGTTGCAAAGCAGTCTGGTGAAGATAATTCAGACACTTCGATTGATGTTGGAGGTCTACCTTCGTTGTTATCAAAAAGACAAGGAACGAGAAGCGCAAAGCGGTGATGGTGAATTACAAGGAGTGGGTTGTCAGACGTCCAGAAGATTAGTCGTCCTTGTTGAACGAGATGAACGAGCATCAAAAGCAGTGGCGACATTAGGATTTAATTATTTGTTGGATCTTCCTATCCAGGATCTACCCGAGAATCTTAACTACTGGGTGATGGATAGTTACAGACTTATTTGTGCTTTGGTTTCGCATTTGGTGTGGTAAATTGAATTCTTAGTGATACATTGGAGGTTTTGACGAATGTTGTTGATTATTCTAGATTATTTAGTACATTATGAAATTATGATGAATGTGTGGTCATTTATTTTGTACGAAGTAATAAAGATTGAATATTTTCAGTTTACGAAGATAAAATGCACAAACTAATAGGTTACAAAGTATGAAATACTGTCCATGGTTTTTTGTATGAAGTACTAACTATGGGGTGAACTGCTTCCCTTGTTTATACGAATTAGATTTGAGTTGGAGATATAGCAGTGAGGCAATTGCATCGATCATTAACTAAAGTGGACCGAATTATCATTGTAGGACTTGAACTGAATATCAATGTATGACACACAAAATTTAATAAGAAGTATAAGCTAAAACACTCAAATAGCGTCAAACTAATAATTCTTAGATTCATAAACATTAATGCACGTTATAAAATCTGATATGTTAGTAATTCATTCAGCGTCAAGTTCATTTTTTTATTGAGGGTTTTTTAAAGTATATCGACAATTCAATTGTGTGTGACTGTGAAAAATATATTAATAATCGAGAAACTGGTATGAATTGGCGGCACATGTGGTACATTTGTTACATACAATTGCATGAATATTTGAGTTCATCGGCATGAATTGATCTCTAGTTTTTATTTTTTATTAATTTTTGTTGTTGTGAAGAGATGTAAATACTAACTTATAATGATTCAATGCTTGTTAAATAGGAATTTAAGGACTGCCACGTATCTAATGGTTCCACAATATAAGAGCTTAATTCAAACTAAATAGTTAACAACAATAGTCATAATCAATGGAAGTTTTTTTTTTTTTCAAAGCATCAAAAATATCCAAAAACCCAATGTCTAAGATTGAAATGTGAAAAACAAAAAATTGTTCAATAGCAATGAGATAATGAATTGACAACGCAGTAGTGGTAGTCACTCCTCGTCGCTCTCTTTGTCAACTACCTTCCCGCAATTACGTGAGTCAGAACAAGACGATCGCATATCCTGCAATTTCTCCTTAGTTTATTCCCCTTTTCAAAATCAGATGTTAAATGGAAATGAAACATGATATATTAAAAATATAATGAAATTATCTACATACATTTGTGGTTACTATTATAATATAACATATCGTGCTATTCTAGAGGACAATCCAGAATTTGGATACAATTGATATGCATGCAATCAAATAACTACTATCATATTACTAATTATATTAAATATGAATAATTAGTTTGTTATGTATGAATCACTGGGAAAGCTTATCAAATAATTAGAGTTATTTTGAATCATGAATTACAAATTTATTGTGTATGAATTAATTAAAAAACATATCAACATGCTAGATATGCACAAGGGACATAATCTAAGATGTGAATAGAGAACTAATATGGCTACAATATTCACACCAGAAATGAATCACAAAATTGATTGCATGAATTATTTTAGCAGTTCCTGAATTGGATTAAAATAATTTTCGATCCATGTTATATCAAAACGTAATTCATGCAATTTAATTTTTGATTCCTGATGTATCAACACATAATTCATGCAATTTAATTTACGCTTTGTTCTATATTTGCAACATATTTCATGAAACTTATGGCGTGAACCACTACTTCATTATGAATGAATTAGAAAAAAAAACTTAGCCAAATCATAATAGATATTCTGAATCCGTGTTAACGCTATATGTAAAATAAGGGGAGCATAGTTTAAACTGTGAGTATGAATTACTAACATGTATGCATGAATTATTTAAACAATTCCTGAACCAATCGTAAATATGAGGAATTCGTGTTCTATATTTAGCGCAATTATATTCAAGGAATTTATATTGACAACCACCTAGATACTAAATATATAGACACGAATGCCTACAACAGTAAATTGAGTAGAACGGCGTACCAGACGACCCATATATATGAATCTTCAAGCAACGACGAGATTAAAGAAATCTCAAGTTTTCTGGGTTTTCAGTATGTAAACAATTGCACTGCATATTTAAAGAGATTACACGCTTAGGTTATGATTTAAGGAAAAAAAGATTTGTTTTGATATGGAAATAATATGCTAATAATTAATCATATATTGGTAACTGATTGTGAAAAGTTAAAATGACATCAATATCCTCTAGCATCCTATGCGTGTATATGTAGGCTGAAAACTAGGATGAAATCTGGCCATACGATCTAGAAAAATCAATGGGTGAGATCTGTTCCTATTTTATACAAAAAAAACTGTTTTTATTTTAGCCCACCTCTATATATATATATATATATATATATATATATATATATATATATATATAGGGGAGGGCTACGGTAAAAACACTTCTTAAAATATAAATATAAACGTTTTTTAATGTACGAATTTTATCCAACAGGGTTACGAATTCATCAAACATGGTTACGAATTGTGAAAAATAATTTTTTGCTACCTTTGGGATTCGAACCCAGGACCACGAATTCATCCAACAGGGTTACGAATCAACCGTAGATCTTGATGATCTAAGGGCTGAAAATCATTTATATTTTATACACTTAAGAGTGTTTTTATTCTAGGAATATGACCGTGTAGTATCCAAGCTTATGGTAGTACCGTAGGACCAATTCTTGACCACACATTTATGACATGTGGCGCATCAAGATGGTGACACGTGGCAAGACATTCCAAGGCCAAAATCTGGAGGGGGGTAAAATTGAAATATAATTTTCGAAATTAAAAATTAAAATATATATATATATATATATATATATATATATTTAGATTTTCACAAAATAGATATATTTTAGATGCATAAAATCTCACACGAAGATGCATAAAGTTTTCATATGAAATGCATAACTTTGAACAGAAAAATGCATTTGATTTTTACAGTTTTGGTGTTTTAGTATCTATTTTAGGATTTTTGTTTTAGTTTTTAGGGTTTAATGATGTTTAGAGTTTAGTGTTTTAGTATTTAGGGTTTAGTGTTTAGGGTTTTTTTTTTAAAAAAATGTATTTGCAAAAATAATTATTTGTAGTTAATGTTTTATGCATTTTCATGTAATAATATATGCATATCAGTGTATGAAATTATGCATCCCCAAAAATTAAAAAAAAATTGAAAATTAAATTTTTTTGGGGGGGTCGGGGGTGGGTGGTGGGTGGGTGGGGTGGGGGTGGGTCAGTGGTTAAAAATTCAGTTTTTGAAAAAAAAAATTGGGTGGGGTGGGGTTTGGATGGGTCAGTGGTCAGAAAATCAGTTTTTGAAAAAAAAAAAAAATTGGGGTGGGTGGGTGGGGGTGGGGTTGGGTCAGTGGTCAGAAAATCAGTTTTTGAAAAAAATAAAAAAAAAAAATATTGGGGCGGGGTGGGTGGATGGGGGATGGGGGGGGTTCAGGGGTGGGGTGGGGTTCAGGGGTGTGCGGGGTGGGGTGGGGTGGAGTTGGGGTGGGTGAAATCTTATGCATTTTTATATGAAATTGTATGCATCTTAGTTTGAACCTTTATGTATCTAAAATATGAATATTTTGAGAATATAAAAAAAATATATATATTTTTAATATACGAAAATATTTTTCGATTTTACCCCTGTCCAGATTTTTGTCTTGAATTGCCTTGAAAGCTTCTTGCCACGTGTCACAATCTCAATGCACCTCTTTTCCAAATCGTGTGGTCAAGATTTGGTCCTACGGTACTACCATAAGCTTGAATACTACAAGAACCCAACCCAACTCAACCCTATATATATATATATATATATATGGAAGGGATCAATGAAGAATGCTAAATGTAGAAGGAAACAACGAAGGCTGAATAACTCAATACATTTACTGAATAATCACGCGAGCGCATGAGAAAAAATGTATGTGTTTATTCAGTAAAATAACTATTCGTGCGGTCGCGTGATTTATTCGGTAAATTTATTGACTTATTCAGAACGAAATATAGCTACTTCTTCATATATATATATATATATATATATATATATATAGGGTAGGGTTAATATAAAACCCCCTCTTAAGATGAAAATTAGGAACCAATTTAAAATCATTGATTTAAATAAAATAGATGGCTGAGATTAAACTACAGATGCACAATTTCGATTGCATAGATGCACAGTTTCAATTGCATAGATGCACAATTTCGATTTGCTTGAGTATTTTGCATTGTTGGATTCAATTGCATAAATTGCATATTTTTTAATTGCACAGTAAAATATAATAGATGCACAGTTTCTTTTGTTGACTAAATCCTACCATTGGATCTAATATTTAAAAGGTCAAGATTAGGTTCCTAGTTCTCATTTTAACAGAGGTTTTTATTAGAACCTCTTCCTATATATATATATATATATATATATATATATATATATATATATATATATAGGGAGAGGTTCAAATAAGAACCACTAATAAAATAAGAACGGAGAACCATTTTAAGCCATTCGATCATCAAGATCTACGGTGGATGCATCATCTTGGTGGATGGATGCAGGTGCTGGGTTCGAATCCTGAAGGGAGCAAAAAAATTATTTTTTTCGGATGCATTAAATTTAATAGCGGATGCATTAATTTGTATAGCAGATGCAGTAATTTTATTGGTTCTTATGTTCTCACGATAATTGTGGTTCTCACTATAACCGCACCCTATATATATATATATATATATATATATATATAATAAGTGGCTTTCGTATCCTTGTATAATTGGTGTCTGGTGAGGTATTAGTATAAGCTCAAACATGAGCTCGAGTTCAAGCTTGATAAATAAGACAACATAAATTATATTAGAAAATATTAAATTACCACAATCAATATGCTCAAACATTAATTTTGAAGCTTGGTATATTAAAAAAAATTGAATAATAATTATATTCGGCTTGAATCTCTCCTCCCAAAACTACCAACATAAAAAAAATGAATAATGAAAACAATAGGAACTGTGTAAAAACAGCTTGACAAACATAATCTATCACAAATCATTTATTTAGCTGTGCAATCTAATCTGTTTAGGCTTTTAAAATGTTGTTGGACCCTCTCAATTATCAAGTTGAAGCAGTATGTTTGTTGAGCCCTAGCTAGTATAGCTGCAGGTATAATATCATCAAATTGAGTTTTTCAAAAGCAAATCTTCATCATTTTCACAAATTTAGTGAGTGCTTATTTTACAGTACTTATCTATTGGTCACCACCAAATTTTGCCATGAATTTAGATATATGGTCATGGTTGGGTGCATATTATATACCCTCTCCACCCCATATATATAGTCTTATTTTTTATTTTTTTCGGATATCCCATTTAAATAGGCTTATTTTCATAAAAGTAATATATATTTTTTACTCATTTACTATTATATTTCTATTTAATTCTTTAATTTACTCCAACTATAATTAATACATCATTAACTAATAAACACATGAGCATATATATTAGAAAGTTTATTTATATATATTTTCATTTCCAATGACTTTTCTTAATCCTTGTGAAAATCTAAATCAGATTATATATATGTGACAGAGGGACAGAGGGAGTATATTCATTTGAGAGTTTTTTTTTTCACCTATCATATCTATTATTGTTATAGATAAAGGGGGCTTTTACTTTGGAGGACTAGCCTTAAATGATAAAAATAGTAAAGCTAATCCCTTATTTACTTTGATGGATTGCAACTTTGGGATATCCCAAAGTTTTTTGTTTTTTATTTATTTAAGTTAATTTTGATTGATTCTCATCTCATGAAAAAGATGAGATTGAAGATATCATACTCTTGAGGATGAAAATAATCAATTATGCATATAATCAATCATATAAGTAAACGCTCCCAAAAAGGATTAGTACTTTCCACGACACATCTGAATATTCATTACTCGTACATAAAGTGAGAAGGAGAGTAAGAAAAGAAAAGGAGAGCTTATATATGTGTAATGTAACTTTTTTTATTTAAGTTTGATGGTATAATTACTATGTCTTTTTCTAAAGAAGGCAGTATATACGTAAGAGTAGTGCTATTTGGACAAAATTTGTCCGGACAAAAATAAGGTTATAATTTTTTAAAAATCAATTTATTTATAAATTTTGATTCAAGTTTTAAAGGATTTTGTTAGTTTTTTTGTTACCAACTATATTGTAGGTTTTCCGTAATTTTTTAACAATTTTTTTATTTTTTATTATTTTATTTGTAGTTTGTGTATTTTAAAAATAATAATAATTAAAAACGTTATCAAAAAATTACAAAAAATAATACAATATAAAGAAAATAATAAAACTAGCTAAATCCTATTTTATTTTGAACCAAAAAATTTAAATAAATTTATTTTATAAAATATTTAATCATATTTCTGTCCGGACAAATTTTGTCCAAATAGCATTATTGTATACGCAATTTGTTGTTTACAAGACGAGGTATAAATAATACGATGAAGGGTAGTTTAGTTTATTAATAAATTACTCCATACGTTCGCAAAGATTATGTCACAATTATTATATTGGGCGTCCGCCAAATTATACTCCACTTTCCTTTTAAGGCAATGGTCCCACCATTCTCTTTAATATTTTATCCTTACTAACACTCTTTATTTACAAAAAAAACTCACTTAAAATTCAATCTCAAGCACACATCTCATAAAGTGGTGGGATCATTTTTCTACTATATCAAAATCATCATCAATTTTATTAAATCTTGTGTCCAACTAATTTGACATAATCTTGGCCGACGGAGGAAGTAATATCTTTTGGATCAGCTATCTCCATATTGAGGTGTGATATAGTCGATCACTGATAAAGTAGATATCACTTAAGGGTTTGATTCATCAAGCAACAAGACGTAAATATGTATTGTTTCCTTATCAGACACAACCGCCATATTTGACTAAATAAACAATTCAACATAAATTGAGTAGCAAGAATTTGAGCAATGTAGTTGGTAACGCGGCACTCCTCTCATTTAAACTGAAGTATAAGTAACTATCAGCCCATGGGCCAGACGTGACAAAATAGCAGAAATCACTAACCAAAGCACACTCCATTTTTGTTTTATTTTTATTAATTACTAGAACTTTTTGTTTTTTATTTGTACTTAACTTAATTAATATATATATATATATATATATATATATATATATATATTTGTTTGTTCACATAAGCTCCAAGCCAATACTTTTTGGTGCGCACTAGATAAGTGCACATTCTGATTTATACTGCAGCAAGAGAGAGAATGAGCTCAAATTTTGAGGTTAAAACCCAAGGAAAGTAATATACATTTGAGTTTTTTGTGGTTAAACATTAGTGCATAGTCCATGGGCTTCTTGTTGGATCACATATGATAATGAACGTCATAAAAAAAATCAAATATCAATTGCATTGGGAAAAATGATCGAGGATACACATTTGGAATATTTTGTCCTAGGCTACATAGGGCTTCTTTTAGGAGAATGCAAATAATTTCGATATTCAATTTAATATACATGGAGTAAAAAGTAATTATATACATATATAGCTAGTACTTTGATCTTTATAAATTTGTAATTTAAATATAAATTAATACGTCATCCCGTGCGATGCACGAGTCAAGAAATATTTTATAATTTTTAAAAATACATATATATACAAAAATGTCATCATTTATGAATTCGATCCATTGATAACAAAAAAGGATTTATGTTAGTTCAAATATTATTTTATTTAAAATATGTATAATAATATTATCAACTCAATGAGTATACTGGATTATTAAATTTAATAATTATCGTATAATAATAGTTAAATTACAAAGAAAAAGTAAAATATATTTTATATATAAATGTCAACTTAAATTGAATTCAATTGAGAAAAGATAATAGCAAATATGTTTATAAAAATAAATAAATAATTCATAGACAAACATAACTACAAAAAATAAATAAAAAAATAAGAAATTATATTCTTTAGATACATAGTTACTTATTCATCTATAAATTTATATTAAAATTAATATAAATTCTACTTTTTCAAATTTATTTTTGAAATTAAGGAGTCCTAAAATGAATCACTCTACCTAGTTGCATTAAACATTATTATAATTAAAATATATATAAAAAAAATCAATATCTAACAAAAACATAGGAAATGAAATAAAATTAATATAAACAAAGAAAATAAAGAGAGAGAAAAATAGTATGTTCGATATTAAGAAGAATGAGAATGACAAAAAAGTTTTAAAAGTTTAATGAAAAGAAAGAAAATATAATATTTTAAATTTTCATAATTTATTCGCTTTACATTCATTTTTTATGATTATTATACCATATTAACGATTTTGTCACGATCTTTTATTGAGATGAATATTGATTTTTTTTTTCATAAATTAAATTTGATGATGTTTAGAAAATAACCAAAATAAAAAAGAAGAGAAGAGAGAGAAAATTAGTATGAGAAGATAAAGAGAAAAATTGTGGGAAATTTTTTTCGTTAAAAACTCTCTATTTATATATAAATAAATCTTACCAAAAAAAATCAAATACTATAAATAAATACTTTATAGTTTTGCCGTCATAACCCCGACTCCTTATAAAAGTTTCAATTGGAGGTGAGTTTAACTTATAAAAAAATTAAATTAAAATATAAAAGAATTGAATACTCCATAATTGCAAAACTTTTTGGTTAATTATAGTGTTGTTACTTTTTTGTTACAGTAATAAATAACCATATCTTACCATTGCTTTAAATAATCACATCGCATCAGGCCCGATTTAGAAGAATTTCCGATGGGCTGAGGCTGGGCCAACCCAATCCTATCTTTTGCCAGGTTTATAGTTGAACTGTAAGAATCTCATCCAAACTTGTCTAAATAAGTAAAACTTGAAGGCGTTGAATTGTGAATGTTGAAGTAGAAAATTTATTAAAGAGAAAAAATTTAAAAGAGGGTTGAGTTTGATCAAAATCTTTTGGACGAAAATTTCAAAGAGAAAAACACCAGTAAAGGAAGAGTGGCCATTTATTATAAAAGAAGGAAAGAAGAAGCACAAAACAGACAAAGCCCAAGAGAAGAAAAACTGACAAAGCAGAAGAGTCGAAAGAAAGAGAAAATTATGAAAAGTCCAAAGCCAGAGTCGCTTAGTGCAGCAGGAACTCAGAAAAGATTATGGGGAGTCACTCCATCCCAAACCGCAAATATCTAAAATGGAGAGATCTGAGCAAAGCACCACGATCGCCATAAAAGAAGAAACGCCAAAATCAAAGCAAGCACCATAGGTCGAAGAAGTATCAAAAAAAACTTGACGCAACTTGGAGCAGATAAGCAAGGGCCTTCCTTGAGGTTGAAAAGAAGGCTGAAAACCATTGCCTACCACACCACATGTTTGACCGCACAAAAATAGAGTAACATGCACCAAATTATTATGTCTGTGATTGAATGATTCCCCTCTTTGTATTCTTAATGCGCCAAGGAACAAGATCTGATATGATTTAAATGGATGACATACACATAATCAGATTCAATCCAAACTCTGGGATACCGAATTTCAAAAAGCTCGGCTTCGAAAGCCAGCCGAGAAGTAAAACACTCATTAAAAGCATCCACCGCCATGCATGATCCGCGATATTAACTTTGCTTGCGTCGGCGGACTGAGGATTGCCCTTAATACCAATTGACCCAAGGATGACAAAATCATTCATACTATTTGAGATGCATTTCAGTTTAAAATTCCAAGAGGCTTCATGCTCGCATCTATAATCCGCTTCAATTACAATCTAAGACTTTCATATGTATGACTTGAGCAAAACAACACAACACAAAATATGGTCCATAGATTCAGAATCAATGAGAGAGTTTCATATGTATACTAAAGTAATTTATGACTGCTTTGCATGTTGTTTTACATACATTATACTATATGGTTATACATTTA
This sequence comes from Salvia miltiorrhiza, assembly GCF_028751815.1. Classification (NCBI taxonomy): domain Eukaryota; kingdom Viridiplantae; phylum Streptophyta; class Magnoliopsida; order Lamiales; family Lamiaceae; genus Salvia; species Salvia miltiorrhiza. The sequence continues at coordinate 8,865,649 of NC_080393.1, forward strand.
AGTTCGAGTCAGATTTATAGTTTTACCAAAGTAAGAATTAAGAACCATATATGTTTGAATTTATTTTATCGCATTCACCAAAGTAAAATCAATTCAAGTTTCAATTATTACGGTCCAACAGGTCCACTAGTTTTATGAATTTAGAGGTAATTCACACTTCGTTTTGTGCAGGAAATGGAGTTATTATTTCAATACATTACGCAGGAAAAGTCTTTCATGAAATTAAATGAAAAAGTAATTAAAAAAAGGCATAATAGTGGAAATTGGACAATTTCAAACCGCTACAAAATGTTTCAGTTTAACAACTCTTTATCAAATGCAAAATCGCTTTTCAATTTGCTTTGTGAAAAAAGAAATATAAGAACGATGTATTTGTTCTGATTAAATTTTCATTAAAATAATAAGTTACAATTTGACATTAATAGTAAGTGTCAATTGAAAATAAAATCAATTAAAGTTACGTGAATGACTACTTATATTATCTACTTAGAGAAAGCTACCAACTATTGGTAAAACTTAAACTCTGTTCTTCAGTTTTCATGGAAATTTGGGCCATTATCTATAATGTGTGGGCAAATCTATGTTCTTGATATGGAGTTGTTAGTATTATTTTAAACAAATTACGTAAGTTTTTTTTTTTTTTTTGAAGCAATTGAGAGATGAGTAATATTTTAGGATTGTAAAAGTTGGTGACCGTATTTGAATATCATACGTATTTATTTGAGATCAACGTTTGGTGAAGTAGCGCTAATGATTAAAAGAAAAGAAATGCGGTGGACCCCACCACTCCCAACTACCCCCAAAATCCCCCCCAATTTAAACCACGGCACCCCCTCTCTTCCACCAACTCCCACCGCCAAAAATCAAAATGTCGCCGGAAAACCCCTCCGCCCCGCCCAATTTCTGGGGCGACACGCCGGAGGAGGAGTACTACGCTTCCCAGGGCGTCCGCAATTCGAAATCCTACTTCGAATCCCCACACGGCAGGCTCTTCACCCAATCCTTCCTCCCCCTCGAACCGACCTGCCCCGTCAAGGGCTCCGTCTTCATGACCCACGGATACGGGTCCGACACCGGCTGGATGTTCCAGAAGTTCTGCATCAACTTCGCGAGCTGGGGCTACGCCGTCTTCGCCGCCGATATGCTTGGCCACGGCCGCTCCGACGGGATCCGCTGCTACATGGGGGACCTCCGCAAGGTCGCCGCGGCGTCGCTCAGCTTCTTCAAGAGCGTTAGGGTTAGCGAGGATTACAAGGATCTGCCGGCGTTTCTGGTCGGGGAGTCGATGGGAGGCCTCGCCACGCTGCTCATGTATTTCCAGTCGGAGAAGGATCTCTGGACCGGCCTCATCTTCTCCGCGCCGCTCTTCGTCATACCCGAGGCCATGATGCCGTCTAAGGTAATCTTCAATTCTGCTAATAATGTTTGTTAGAATTCTGTTGTGTTCAGTTGGTTAATCATCTGGATCGGATATTGAAATTGGAAATTTCCGAGTGATTTGTAGTATTGCATTTTTTTTTTCCTTTTTGGTAATGGCAAAATAAATCCGAACATATATACATTTTGCAATTTAAATCTCATTTTTAAATATTTGCAAATAAATACAAAATCTTTTTAAGCTTTCCCTACTCTTTATACGCCAATATGAGTAAATCTACGTGGTTCTTTGTGTAATTAAATTCAAAAGTGAGCTTGGAGTATAAAATTTTGCATCTATAAATAATTATACAGTGAACTACATCGTTCTATGTCATCTTTTCGAGTCATTTTAGTCGTTGTAAAAATTTTAAAAATTTGATACTTTATTTGCAAAGGTTTGAAAATGAAGTTGAAATTGCAAAATGAGTACGGGTCCATGTTCATTTTGCAATTATCCCTTTTTTGGGGTGAATTAATCTGCAGTTTGTACTGATTCTAGGGTGGGATAGTTATATCAATCTTGTAATAGGTTTTGTAAAATAATAAGAATTGGAAGCTAAGAAGATATCCTCTACTGTGATTGTGTTTGTGAAGATTCACTTGTTGGCGTATGGAATGCTATTTGGATTAGCCGATACATGGGCTGCAATGCCGGACAACAAGATGGTTGGCAAGGCCATTAAAGATCCCGAGAAGCTCAAGGTGATCGCGAGCAACCCGTTGAGGTACACAGGGAAACCTAGGGTGGGGACGATGAGGGAGTTGGTGAGGCAGACGGAGTATGTGCAGAGCAACTTCGACAAGGTGACCGTCCCCTTCTTCACTGCGCATGGGACATCAGACGGGTTGGCTGAGGCGTCCGGATCAGAGATGTTGTACGAGAAGGCGAGCAGCGAGGACAAGACTCTGAAGCTGTATGAAGGGATGTACCATTCTCTGATACAAGGGGAGCCGGATGAGAATGCGAGTCTTGTGTTGGCTGACATGAGGGCGTGGATTGATGAGAGAGCTGAGAGATACTGCTTCCAATTGACTTCTTTTCTGTTTTTAGTAACTTGAGATTCAAGGCATAGAGTGAACGATGTGTATGTCCATAAATGGAAAAGCTGGTACCACAATGGACGGTGAAACTCAAAACATTAGTTTGTGGTGTCGTTGTTTTGAAATTAATAAAATTGTGTACAATACATTTGATATGGATCCACGCATTATGTTAGAGGTTGATATGGGTGAAGAAGGTGAATTGAGAGACATCGGCGGACAAGATATATATGTAATTGCAACTTGGAAATAGGAATGCATAGATGTTGTACAACTCTTTGTTTCTGCATCTGATAGAAGCACCTCCTTAATCACACACCTCACCTCACCAAACTGCATTGCTCGTAATGTAGAAACTATTCTTCTCAAAAACACGAAACATCATCTCCACCAAAACTCCATCCTCTCATCAAGGAAGAAAAGAGCATGCACGTCGCAATACAGCCGGCGGCCAACTCTGGCTTCGGCATCAGACCAAGCCCGTACAGATCTTTGAGCATGTTTGTATATATGTTAGACAATTCTATTATTTTCAATATTATATTGTTTTGTTTTCTTCATTAATTGCTTTTATTTATTGGAATGCAGATATATAATAGGCTCAAGTAAAAAAAGAAGAATCAAGGGAGACTTAGTCATATGCTATATTTTAGGAGAAGTTGTTGAAGAGCACGTTCGCCTCTGCACGTTCTCATCAATGTAATCTTGCTTTCCAAGCTTGGAGACCTCTATAAATAAAGGAGGCAGTCATTGTATTGAATATCAATTCACCAATAATAAAATACAAGTGCTGAAGAGCATATAATTGTCGAGATGTGTTTGTTCCTACATGCAAATTCACATTTAGTAAGAAACTCGTGAATCTTAGACTTACATAGCTAGTTTGTATTGATGAGAGGACTTGCATCCATCTTCCATAGCATCTGTAACTCTAGCTTGTTGCTAGCACATTCGATAGGATTAGAATAGAAGTATATTTTTTGTTAGAGGTCGATCTATTGTATGTACTTAGTATGAGGGATTCTTATAGTGAATTCACAACTACAAATTATTAATTGCAATACAAAACATTTGTATCGTTGTATGTACTTAGTATGAGAGATTCTTATAGTGAATTCACAACTACAAATAATTAATTGCAATATAAAATTATTACATTATGCTCATTTTATTTTTTCGTTGCTTTATTAATGCTTTTATTATTTACAAAAAAATTGTAAAATCCTAACAAATTACTATTAAAGATGAATCCTTCTGTTTTTAAGAGAATAAAGATGAAGCGAGAATTGAAAACAAAATAAAAATACTATGAATACCTAATTAATAGACCAATCAAAATATTAGTAAAAATAAATATAATATTTTTAAAAAGTAACTACTATAATTTTGAGTGTTATTAGCATTTACATACGCGAACATTGCCTGTATTTTATATAAATATTCATATAAAATTTGGTGATAGAATGAATATGAGTCATTTTTGTTGGATTCTTAGAATCATTAGGTGGAATTTTTTTTATTTTAACCTCACAAATAAAACATTGTTCCACCTAAAAACTCGACAAAATAATTCCTCATTCTGTTGCCGAATTTTGTATAGCATAATAGTTTTTTGAAAAATCCAGAAAATTGAGATTTTTTTAATTGAAAACAAAACTTTGAGATATTTTTTGAAAAAATGTTTGAAGTTAGGAATATAAATCTTGTGCATCACACGGATGCAACACTAGTTTACATTAAAATCCATCCCTTTGTTGTCCACCACCAAGAAAACAAATTGAGGTTGAGAGATAATGTTACAACCACCTCTTAGAAGCATTGTGATACCACGGAACTCAAATGGGAATTATTTATTAATAGGAAACAAACTACATACAGAGCCCAAGTGGAATATTTTTTGGCATTTTGGTTTCTCTTTGTTTTTCACCAAATCTCGTTACTTCTAGGTCACATAAGAGCAACAAAAATATAGAAATACGGAACATAAACTACAAGAAGAAAGAAATATATTAAGCAGTAAAGACACCCGATACTCGGCCTAGAGTTTACTGCATGGAGTGACTATTTGATAGGCCAAGTTGCTTGAGCAGACATAATGATGCCCACGATGACACCAAATAGTCCGAGTGCACTCCCGAAGATCTCGATAACAAGGATCTTGACAAAAAGAGTCGAGTTTTGTGCGTCCGACAGAGCACAACTGCTTCCGATTATTCCAACACATAGCCTGTGTGAGAACATTTGGGGACACAGACAAGGAAAGTGAAAATCAGTGGAGGGAGAAATATCGCTTTAAATCTAAACTAAAGGCAGTGATAAAAATTTAAACTCACCCACAGACAAGATTTGCAAAACCCACAATGATTCCAGATGCAAATATAGCATAGCCTGCTCTGAGGGACTCTGGGTCATAAATCTTGGACGAAGGCACACTGTCTAGCTTTGTCTGAAGAATGATAGCCACAATGACCCCATATATGGCAACAGCCTCACAGAAAATTACACTGAGAGAAGAATGGAATTAGACAGAGCTAGCAGTAACACCGTTAGTCGTTACATATGAATAGCACCAACTAATGCTGATCAATCTCAACTATATTAGCATTTCATAGTCTCGCAAACAACAAGATAATCAAAACAAGAAGAGACTAGAAATATGCTTATTGATCATCAGCAGAGACTAGCGAGATATGTCACTAGGCATTGTTAAATTATTAGAAACACTTGCACATTTTAATTTCTAAAATCCTGAATTTCTCTATATGCAGATATAGTAAAAGAAAAGAGACATACTGAAATTTATTTTGCTAACTGCTCAGATTGAACCCAGCTTATAAATAACGGAAATCTGTAGGCAGTAGGCACATAGGTGAATCAGTGACGTCAAAAACACTAGGTGATCATGACAAATGTGTAGGATAACACGACTCATGCGTATTTAAGTTTACTGGGAAATTTTAGTGTAAAAGCAAAATAAAAAAATTTAATGCAGAATTTTGGATAGAAAAACAATTGGTTAACCGGTTATCTTAAAAGAAATTACTATTTGGTAGATCTTTTCCAATAAAAAGACAAGACTTTAAGGAAAATGAATATGAAAAAAATGCAGGTACGTTTTGATAATGCTTAAGTGCATAATGCATTAAGTCCCTCAATTTCCTAACACGGTCTTGATAGAAAGAGTTGAATGCATCAACGTACTTATATGCACAACCAATAGATACGGTTGAGTTATAAAAAGCCTGAGTACAAAGCAATGGAAAAACAGTGAAAATAATCTTACAATTGTAATAAGAATTCAGTTTTCACTCTGAGATAGTTCCCAAACAACTTTTAGCAGCTTATAATCTTTTGATATCATCTAATGGTGCGTTTACTTTTCATGATTGATAAGATACATGAGTGAGTATTTTTATTCTCGTTACTATGTAGGATATGAATCAAGCAAAATTAGCTCAAATGATAAAAATTTATCAAGGGCCTTGGGATATTACAAAGTTCCACTCCATCTTAGTAAACAAGGGATTAGTTCTGTCCACAAAAACTGTAATGTGGTTTCGAGGGCACGGGTTTTAATAAATAGTTGAGAGATGTGTATAAAGTGTAGAACCAAAATTGAGTGGAGAGAGAGACCCATAGTAATAAGACTACAATTTTAGTGAACGGAGGGAGTACTAATTTTATCTTTCTAGGTTAATCCTTAAAAATAAACGTCTCTAAACTGATAACTCAGGATACTATGCGTTTTATTCCCCCTACCACGCTATCTCTCAACAGTGTTGACAAACTTTTTGAGGACATCAGCATCTAAGAACTGAATATAATCGACGTTAAACATCAATCACATTTCCAAACAATGAATCAACTAATTTCAGATTTAAGAATACTTCGTTCGCATTCTAATTCTCTAAGTTCGAAATAAAGTATCTCCAACAAGCATTACATTCACCACAGCAAAATCATAAACAATTTTCCAAGCTAGGATTAAGCAATAAACTCGATAACTGAAAGCTTAATATATCATCATTCACAGGAACTAATTGCAAATCTTAAACTGCTCAGATTTGAAAAGTACCTGATTAGGTTTTTGGAGGTAATGCGAGGAGCTTTGATGGCAGCACCAATTAAACTACTACCAGTTATATATATTCCCCTAGAAAATCCAACACGTAAGCAAAAATCAGACAAAAAATTCACCAGCAAGGGACACAGAAGGACACAGAAGAAGTATTTCACAATGTGTGAGAAAGTACCAGGCGGCGCCGAGGACAGATACACCTATAGATATGGCGATTCCAATGGCGGAGAAGGTGTACGGAGAGATCTGAAGCAAAGCTCGCGCCCATGAACTCGATGAACTTACCATCGTGGCGAACACCTCTCTCTCGCGCTCCTGGTGAGATCGGACGAAATCGAATATGGTCTGTTTTGTGATCAATAAAATAAATTATTACCTGAATTACAAAAAAGAAAAAAAAATCAATTATGAGAAGACATGTGTCTATACTGGAAAGGCTTGATTTAGATTGTGGGCTTATGGGCCTCTACTGCCTTTCTATATTCGTTAATTCGTATTGGGCTTATATTCTTATCCTTTTGATATCTTCGAGTAATTTTATTCATAACTTGTTTTTTTTTTTTTTTTGGATCGGATAAAGTTATGTTAGATGTTAGCAATTAGTTTTCCAAACACTCCAAGAATTCACCAAGCCCATCTTATCTCTCAAATCACCAAATTCGCTCCCAAGGGGGATCGAACCCGGGTCTCACTTAAGTTGATATACTACAAGTGCATGAATGGACAGTTCTACTTTATGTCTTACCTACAAGTTTGATATCAGTATTATCTACAAGTCATTGTGCTCTCCATCTTTCATGAATCCACATAACTCCAATCAAATTCGTTTTTATACACCCTTGAAAAAGAATCGCGTCTAAATCCATTATTTGAAACTCTCACATGCCAAAACATAAATGAAACTAGTGAGAGCTCATTTGATATATATTTTTCTTTAAAAGTTCATGTATAAATTACATATTATTAGGGTGTGTTTGATATAAAATTGAGATAAATGGTGATAAATAAAATTTGTATAAATAATACCTAGATAAATAATATCAGGGAGGAGTAGATATTAAATTTCTCAGTGGAACAGTGATATAAGAGCGGGCCTTCTTGTTAATCAATATTGCTATCAAACGCTTAGATAAGACACGATTATTTATCTATTTTGCTTTATCTAGGACTATCAAATACGCCCTTACTTTGAATTTGATACAGCCAAAGAGACCATTTCAAACCAGACACTCAGTTCCTATATATGGTCATGTTGTCAAACACAAGTATATATACTTTTGGCTGAATTGGAAGATCAAGACACAATTCATTCTTTTGAGTGTTGTAAAACAGTGATGTTGATTTCACTTTGCAAGTGAAGAGATTTTAGCCATACAATAAATACGAAATCTGCTAAATGAAATTTAAAGCACTACAATATATGAAGTTTATAATATTTTATCATGCTTTTCACATAAATAGATAGATCATGAAAATTGTACATAAAAGTTTATAAGCAGGCATTATAAAGCATATGAGTGCACTCCTATGCTCACATGAAAGTTTTGCCACTATCTTAGAGTTCAAAGTAAAGTACCTCTGGCTCTGGGAGCACTCGTCTCCCGTGGAAAATCTATCATCAATACTGAAGCAAAAATTATTTGTAACAAAATGGTACTCGGAAAACTAGAGTAAATCGACTAACAAACAATATTATTTTGGGGCTATGGGTTTATCTATCCGGGGCTAAGGATTATAGAGTAAAATAGTAAATTCATAATTAGTTATTATTAATATTTTAAATGATAATATTTTAAATGAGAGCTATACTTAGTAAAATAGGACTATGAATTGAATTATCCGGTATTTTCAAATTTATATATAAAAATCAGTTCACAATTACGTTCATGTGTGACATATTCGACATCACCAATAACAACATTTGCTTACAACTCAAAATGTCCCAACATTCAAATATCACATTTTTGTATTCGACGTTTGCCTAAAATCTCATAAATGTTTAAAAGGTTTAATTTTTGTACTTAATGTTTGCGTAAAGTTTAATAGATGTCATGAATCTGATTTTTCGATATGGTAAAATCGACATGAGAGTCAGAGCTTGACACGGATTATTCCTCTCTTATTTTTAAAAATGATATTCTAAGAATAGCTGGGACAATTTCAATAAGATTTAATTTACCGGTCCCAGCTAGAAAAGTCAGGTTCATGACATTTTTTAAACTTCTTTGTTGGTACAAATTACAAAATGCAACGCTTTGAACACTGGGACATTTTTGAGATTTTAAGCAAATGATAATTGCATAAATTAATGCAACATTTTAAATATTGGAACATTTTTAAGATTTAGGCAAATATTGCGACATTTCAAACTATTATTCCAAACAAAATAAAAAATAAATAATGCATCATAAAAACCAGAATACACAAGATACAACTCTCCAGAGTTTTCACAACACCAAAAGGTAAAATAAATTGATTCTTGAAAGTAAAATTTTATTCAAAAACGAAAACGCACGAGGGGTGCAACCCAAAAATTGGTACACAGTTCCAAAGAACAAAACAAAAGACTTTATCCCAATGAATCAAAACAAAGAGAAGGATTACACAACCAATCCCCCAACCTATAACAAGAAGTGCTAGGAAGAATATTAGAAATCCAGAACCAAAACCTCACTTTGATTAACTCGATCAAATCCTCACTGCTACTTGGTAAAACCTTAAAGACCATTTCATTTATGTGAATCCAAATGTTGCTCAAAATGAGAGCTAGGATTGGCATGACCAACATACACGAGCCCAAACCAATTGTAACAGCTAGCCCAGATTCTATGAGCAAATGGACAAGAGAAAAATAAATGATAAATAGTTTCACCATTAGTCAAGAAAAAGGGGCATTTGTCATCATCCACTTGAACACCTTTTTTTAATAGATTTTGCCTAGTTGGGATCTTATTCAAAAGAAGCTTCCAACAAAACGTTGAGGTTTTACGAGGAGCAAACTTACACCAAATGTGCTTCAAAATCCCATGGGCCACGTTTTCTGGAGCAGCTCTCTTTTCAATTTCCTTGTATCCAGAACTTGACAAGTAGGTTCCACTTGAATAAACCAACCATCTCCAACCATCCTCTTTATAAAGGTTAGGCTTGAACCTATCAATGAGAGTTAGCAAACAAAAAAAGATATTTTTTCCCACTCAAATAAATTCCTCCTCGACCTCCACACCCAAGCCCAATTGCTTCCAGCCCACACTCCTTTGTTGATAATGTTGACATTTCTATCCGTTGACACCTTAAATAATCTGTTGAAGCTATCAGCCAAGCTTCTTTCTCCTACCCATTTTTCTTGCTAGAATCTAGTCTTCTCTCCACTCCCAACATCCTTAATAATATTATCTATAAACCAATTATTAGAAATGACATATTTGCATATGTCCTTTCACTAGGTTGACCCTCCTTTCATAACCCAATTTTCTAGCCCCCCAACTTCTGCCTCCCCTCTTCTCCTTCTCTCATACTTTGAGCGAAGCACCTTACACTATAGTGATTCGCTTTCAACATTTATTCTCCAGCCCCATTTCCCCAGAAGAGTCTTGTTGAACCAATCAACTTTTCTAACTTCCAATCCTCCGTTATCTTTTGATTTGCAAACATCCTCCCAAGCAACCCATGCAATCCTTTTATTCCCTTCTAGTCTTTTACCCCACAAAAAGACTTTTAGTCTTTTACCATACTCACATGCAATCTTTTTAGTCTTTTACCATACTCATGATATAAAATAAGTCTATTATGAGTTCGCAAGAAAACATTATGAATTTGGTGTGAAAAATTATGAATTGAAAAAAATGGAAACATTTGTCACATACGAGATTCGAACCATAAACCATGAACTCATATACCAAAGTCATGGAGCATCGTAAATCTTCACTGATTTAAGTATTGAAAATCTACTATGGATTCATGACTTTGTTGAATGAATCTATGGTTCAGTGTTCAAATATGAGAGGTGGCAATTTTGTTGTTGTTTAATTCATAATATATTATAACAAATTTATAAAGCATCACGAGAATCTGCAGTCATTTAATCAGTGGTTTAAGTCTCACCAGCGGTGCTTGAATTGTATTTTATTTTAATACTTGGTCTAATATGTAATAATATAATTGTTATTTATTTAGTTAATTAATTAATGTAATATATGTTTTATGACATAATATGTACTTTGTATTTCGAAAAAAAAAAAAAAACTTGAAAGGAGGTGCGAGCATTGAGGCAAGTCCTGAAAAAAATGAGGCGAACCCCCGTTGGCCGAAAGGAACCGTAAAAAGTAGTGGTAACGCGATGGAAGCGTAAAATGGGGAATAAAAATAGAAAACAAAAGAGAGAGAATGGATGCGGTGGTATATTCTTAAATGTGTGCTTGTTGCGTAGGAGAGGAGAGTGGTGGAGGCGTGGAGCGGTGCTGTTCTTAGATTAGAGAGAGAGAGAGAGAGAAATCTAGTGATGAATGGACACGACACGACTCTTGTTTTTGTTTTTATGCAGCATGCATTCTTCATTTTTCATTCAATATTGTTAATTCGGTTGGCAATTTGATTTATAAATGAAGTGTAACTCAGGAACTTGTCAACAGTGGTCTTTTGGGATATTTGTGTAAACAACTAAACAAGTGGTATTATTATTTATTAGGTTTTTGTTGTATCTTTGGCCTTACAAAATGTATAGCAGTCTTTCCTTTTCTCCAACTAAAAGGAAAAATATTAGTTGTAAATGTATAGCAGTCTTTCCTTTTTTCCAACTAAAAGGAAAAATATTAGTCTTTCTTCTCTTAAAAAAGTAGTGTAGTAGTCTGCCTAATACCTTGTAAGCAATGTTTGATGTCTAATGAGAACCTAAATAGTTAATGGCCTATTTCCCCGAGCCCACAATCACTCTATCACATCATTAATTAAAAAAAATGAAATATCCCTCTCGAAACCACGATAAATGACAACAAATACTTCTTTCGTCCTTAAATATTAAATTAGTAGTTAAATTTAATTGAGGCCCTTTCCTTTAATTCGTATGTCAATACATTAACAACTTTTTAGCACTTTGGTGAGCTAATATTGCCTTTGATGTGGGCATGGTTGAGGTTAAAATTTCAAACGCTTAAAAATTGGATTAATTGTAAATTGTCCATTAGTGCACAAATATTCACTTATTTTATAACTGTAACACTATTCTTTAGATATTGCGATAATATCACAATCTTTTAATTTATTACAAAAATATTACCTTCAAAATTTTATATTTTGTTATAATATTTTTATTTAATTTAATTCTGTTTCAAATGTCACTTGCTGTTTTCTCAATTTTTGAATTTACATCTATATAATTAACAAATAATCATAGCATCATAATTAATCGATTCCCCCGGCCCATATTAATATGTCAAAACTATATAGTAGAAAATTTATGGTTTAAAAAAAATCAAATATTTATTAATATTTTTTAGAGCTTGATTTTGTACTAATCATATAAGGAAGTAGAAATCAATAGTTGTCTTTTCAACATTAATTATTTTAATAAATTATAGTTAAATTAATTTCAGTATTTTAGACAAAATTGTTCCTGACTTTGTACGTACAAAATACAGTCTCCTCTTATTTATTCATCAAACTCTCTCTTTCTCTCTCCCTCCCCGACAACTCACTCTCTCTAGGTCGCCGCTATCGTCACATCATAGTTTTCTTCGTTGTAAATTACAATCCACCTATATCGAATCATTTCAAAGAATTCATTCCAATCAAATGCAACCATGCGATCTAAATGATTTTTTATGAATATTGTGGGGAAAAAAATGATTTTTTGGTAAAAAAGATAAATAGATAAAAAAATTTAAAAATTATTACAATTATTTTTTTGAAATTTTTATTCTTATTTTAACCCTTGCGTGTATTTTGCCTTGAAAGTCCTTATAAGGCATCTATAACGTGTCACAGTCCTAGCGCGCCACATACACATATTGCGTGATCCATATTTTGGATCTATTTTGAATTTTGAACAACAAATTTGAGAGGTCAAGATAATGTCATCAACCATCAATTTGTTATAAAAATAAAATCTCAATTTTTTTTTGTTACTAAAAGTAAGCATATCAAACATATTACTAATTGAATTCAAAACATCGAAATCATGCAACCGCAATATGACAACACTAACTTTATTGAAGCAGGTTAAGTAAACTTTTCGACGATTGAAAATATTTGTAAATGTTAAGTTTTCAACTACTTAAAAAACGATGACATAATTGCAATATTTTAAGAACAATACTAAAACTGTAAGATAATGTCATCAACCATCAATTTGTTATAAAAATAAAATCTCAATTCTTTTTGTTACTAAAAGTCGGCATATCAAACATATTACTAACTGAATCCAAAACATCGAAATCATGCAACCGCAATATGACAACATTAACTTTATTGAAGCAGGCTACGTAAACTTTTCGACGATTAAAAATATTTATAAATGTTAAGTTTTCAACTACTTAAAAAACGATGACATAATTGCAATATTTCAAGAACAATACTAAAACTGTAAACTAAAATGAATACTCCTAAGATAATTCGATAATTATGTACACTTATGGGTGAACTTAAATTATTTTATTATTAATTCAATTTTAGAAAATAAACCATTATATATATATATATATATATAGGGGAGGGATAAAATAAAAACACTTCTTAAAATATAAAATATAAACAATTTTCAGCTCTTAGATCATCAAGATCTACGGTTGATTCGTAACCATTTTGGATGAATTCGTGGTCCTGGGTTCGAATCCCAAAGGTAGCAAAAATTTATTTTTCACAATTCGTAATCATGTTGGATGAATTCGTAACCATGTTGGATAAAATTCGTACATTAAAAAACGTTTATATTTATATTTTAAGAAGTGTTTTCACTGTAACCCTCCCCTATATATATATATATATATATATATATATATATATATATATATATATCAATTTTAGGGGTGCACTCCATTGAGATTGTTATTTGTCGTGAGATCATGAGTACAATGAAATGAATAAGACACTATATCTTTCGTGTAGAATTGTTAACACCATGGGATGGTTTTGAAGGTGGAAGAAGGGGGGTATTTATAGATAAAATTGGATGGGATAAATCTGAATTTGAATATGAAAAAAAATAAATTAAATTTTGACCGAAACCGTCGGTTAACCGCCCAAAACCGGCGATTTCTACCTCGGAGCCCGCAAAAGGTGCCTCCTAGCCCTGGCGCGCCAAGCCCGTCGGTTTTCGGGCCGAACCGCCGGGTCGCGGGTCAAGAATTTTGGAATCTTAAACAACTTGAGGCTATTGGCGGTTCCGGTTTTGGAACCGGCCCGTGGTCAACGATCCGGGCCGAAACCATTGACCACGGGGCGATTCTGATTAGGCCTGGCAACACTATAAGTCAATATATAGTGGTACATAAGCTGCAAAATTACGCTGCATAAAATTTTTACCTGGATTTGAATCCTAGAGGGAGCGAAAATTTTATATAATTAATTGAATTTCGCTATGCAGTCATTACAAGCATGTTATGTATCATATATATTGGCTTATGCAATCATTCTCCATTCTCACCATATTTGTCCAAACTCATTTGATCTTCTCTCTCTATATATATATATGATGTCCGTGTACCGTATGTATCACAAAATTAAATATTTTCACTTAATATTAGATTTATTAATTATTTTATTATCGATGTTCGTTTATATTATATATTTCATTAAATTTTCAATTTGATTTGATTACTCTGTTTTTTTTGTATCACTTAAATGTATTTATAGATTTTTATAATACTCCTATTATGTATTACAAATACGTATGAATAATCGGACCGTGCATCGCACGGGTAAAATACTAGTTTATTCATCAAACTCTCTCTTTCTCTCTCCCTCCCCGACAACTCACTCTCTCTAGGTCGCCGCTATCGTCACATCATAGTTTTCTTCGTTGTCGCCATCATCTTCTCCAGAATCCGATGAACTACACCACAACGTCGTCGTCGCCAAATCTACGAAATCGAGTTCTAGGAGTTCCAAATCTACGAGAATTATGAATTCCAAATTCAGATCTATGAAATTTGGAACAAAATGGTACTGATTATTTTATTTGTATCATCCATTTCAAGATCTGTCGCGCCAAGTGCATGAATGGATGGCGCGAATATGCCCATTAACATTGTCAATTTTATTTGTTTCAAAATCTTTCAAGACAAATGTTGACACGAATGGTGCGAACGAAGCCATTAGCATCATTCCTTTACAAGATTTGTTGCACATATGCGCACCACAAATTTATTTATTTCGTTGTTTTTGTTTTTTTTGACTTGGGGGAGTTGGGGAGGGGGAGCAATGGGGTTTGAACCCGAGACCTCACTGTTCACATACAGGAAGTCGCACCGCTTGGTGTCCCCTTGAGGACTATTTATTTATTTATTTCGTTGTTGAATACTAGAAATGGGTGTTGTAACTTTTAAAGGAAGGTGAGTTGCATTTTGTCAAAAGAAAGAAAAGGAAAAAGAAGTTGCAGAGTTGGTATCAACTCTGAATGGTCAACTTTGCAAAATTAATAACGTGCATCACGTGTTAAATATTTACGTTCAACCAGTACTTTTTTTTTATAAAGTAGGAACAGTTAGAGCAGCCCTATTCATGATTCATGCTCGTCAAATATATATTAATGCATTCTGGTTTGAAAAAGAGAAAAAAAAAAAACAAAAAACAAAAACAAAAACAAAAAATAATAGTGCATCGAATCCATGTTACTATAGCTAATTAAATTTAATTCGAATACGTACATTGATCAATATATATCCTACCTGGATGCCCTCTTTTTATTAAAATTAAATATAAGGTTAATTTCACGTTATCATTTTTCCGGAGAAAAACAATTTACAGGACATAAAGATTATAAATTAAGTCGCAACATCGGGGAATAGGGAGAATATATGATGCATCATAACAAGTATTTGCCACATTTTCATTATTTATACAATTCTGCGTAATTATTAAACATTAGAATATTTTGTTTGTATAAACATCTATTTATTGTTTCCATTGATAAAAAAAATCAAGGCTTACACATTATGTGAGATACACGTAGGAATTCCATCATAAAAAATTTATTTGGTTTGAAATTGTAATGATTAATGCATGCATGAGATTAAAAGTCTTGAATTTGGTTATATCGTGACATGAACTTTAAAATTCACTACAAAAAAACGCGTATTTACCGGCGAAAACTACCGGCGGCGATTTTACCGTCGGTAGCTAACGGCGGCACGGCGGCGGCAGTCCAGGCGACCCGAACTTTCGAAATTACCGGCCAGTTACCGACGACAAACTCGCCGTCGTTAGCTAGCGGCGGCGACGCCCCCGTTAATGTTAAAATACGCATTAATTAATTAATTTTATAGAATTAACGGCGGCAAAATTGCCGCCGCTAGCTAGCGGCGGCATTTGCCGTCGGTAACCGTTAAAATATAGGGCAGCGGTTCTCCTTCTTTTTTCAGTTTCTGCGCCGCACACACACGCGAACAGAAAATCTACCCCCCCCCTCCCCTGCTGCTGCTGCTTCCGCTGCTGCTCTTCCTTCGCCGCCGCCGCCGACCGCCGCCGCCCTAGCAGGTAACTCTCTCTCTCTCTCTCTAGATCTATATATATATATATATATATATATATATATATATATATATATATCATTAATTTTAATTATATATATATAATTATATAATTTTCACTTATATTATTTATTGTAGTTCGACGACCTCGTTTCACCGCCTTCTTCACGACACCCACCGGAAACCACCACCGTACGCTCTCTTATTTATTTATTTAATTATTTAATTATGAATTTATTTATGTATTTAATTATATATTAATTAAATAGATTTATTTGTTATATATAGTTAATTAATTTATAATTGATTTTGTTTATAACTAAATTATATGAAGCATGATTAATTTTAAATTATATTAATCCATTTAATATATGTTGTTAGTTTAATTTTAAATTATGAAGCATGATTAATTTTAAATTATATTAATTTTAATCAATTAGTTTAAGTTGTTTGTTAGAATAATTTATATATGTTGGATAATTTTGTTAAATTAAATGTTATGTGCTATGTGTTTATGAAATGTTATATTATTATATATATATATTAATTGTGGGATAAATTTAATCAATTTCTTAAGGATCTTCTCCCTTTGGGATAGAAATTGATTATTTCTTAAGGATCTTCTCCCAACAAATGATTGTTTTTAATTTAATTACCATGATTTTTATTACTTTTATTTGTATTGTATTATTGCTTCGACATTGGGGGGCCGGGTAGACCTAGTATAGGCTTAATATTTTGTTACAAATGAAGAAAGACTACTATTGAGAAATATATATGTTAACGCAGAGTTAACATTAATCAGTCTCTTAACTATTGTCCCTCGTGAGTCGTGATTGACTAAAAAAAATTAAATATTCTATTTATTTCATTTTTAGATGACAACTTTGAATAAAATTGTAGTAATTGTATTATTTAAACTCTATAGTCGTCCTACTTCAACCAATGATTCTTGGACCCAATGTCCACATCATTCCAACTAAGACCCGAACAACTTTGTGGATCCATAGAATAATATAAATAATTAAATTACTAGCAATTATATATGTTAGAAACATAATACACACTTTCAAACACAAAACAAGCTTAACTAGGAAATATATAATAACTAAATAAAAAAAGATAAATTACTAATTTTAGCATTTGAAGTACTAAATTTTGTTGGAAATATGGTTTTAAGCCATATCTGAAAATTATTATTTAATTAAATATTTATTATTTAATTAAAATAATTATTGGATGTTAATCTACATCTCGAGTAGATCAACGTGATATACTTGAAGTCTCAAAACCGATTTCCGATGAGTGAGATATTGTATGTCAAAGTTTGGATGTTGAAGAGGGAAAATAACATTTATGCTATGTTATCCCACATTGGAAAACATAGAGATGTTTTTCATGTATAAGAATAGCAAAGCACATGGAGTTGATAAATTGACTTGTGGGCTTGCTAGTGGGCTTGATCTAAGTACTAGCCTCGCGCGCACACGCGCGTCGCCGCCGACGATCGATCGGACGGACGACGACGACGTTGCCGCCGCCGCCGGACGGGCGGGCCGGGGCCAAGGACTTGGATCTTGGCAATTGGTGCTTTGGGGTGGTGTTTGGGGCCCAAACTATTTTTTGGACCAACTCCATTGGGCTTTTATTTTTTGGCCCAACAGAATTATTCTTGGCCCAATGATTGTTTTTATTCCCAAGCCCAGCCCACAACAACAGTTGACAGCAGCAGCAGAAGAAGCAGTAGCAGGACGCCAACTTCGACTTCTGCATGGCAGCTTCAATTTTTTGACTGCGACCACCGGCCACCTCTTCATCTTCAACCTTTACGGCTTCCAGCCGTCGGAGTAGAATTCAAGGTGTCGAATTCATACTTACCACATGCCTATAAATAGGCCTCTGGAAAGCTTGCAGAAGACACACCAACAAAAGAAATACTGCATTCTGCCATTTCTACACACACACACTCTCTGCACAACACTTGTGCTCAGTTCTTGATCCTATTTAGTTCGCCAGAGCTCGCTGGATTGTGGTGCTACATCCGACGAGACGTAGTCGTTTTACCTTTGGGGAAGATACGCCAAACCGAAGAGCACTACCGGGGCGATAATCTTCTTGCGGGAAGAGATTCATCTCGACTCGACTTTGTTTATACATATAATTTATTTATACAGTGTATTTCAGTTGTATCAAATTATTTGAGTTGTAATTTCTCAAATTATTTACTTTGTAATATATTTTCAATTATTTTGAGTCGTAATTTCTCAAAATAAATATTTTGTAATATCTCGATCGTGTACCCGGTTCTAACAATCGCAAGAAGATTATTTTCTCTGCCGTTGATACACGTTCGAGAAATGGCTCACACCGACGTCAATATGGACGGCTCCACCACCTCTGCAACCATCGGTTCAACCACGTCGTCAATATTTTCCTCGTTTGCATCAACGGGGGCTTCATCGTCAACATCTAGAACTATTGGTCTTGCCGAGAAATCATCAACGTTCTCAGGTAAGAACTTCAAATATTGGCAAGAGAAGATGCTATTCTACCTCACAACCGTGGGGTTTGCCGGATTCTTAATGGAGGATAAACCTCCAACCCCGAGTGAAGGGGAGACAAGCCAAGAAATTCGTGCCGGATATTTAAACTGGTGCCGCGGCGACTACTTGTGCCGTAACACCGTTCTCATGTCTCTGGACAAACGGCTCTACCGTGTTTTCAAGGTTCATGAAACCGCGAAACAATTGTGGGAGGCCCTTGATCTGAAATATCAAGTGGACAAGGCAAATACTACCAAGTATATTGTCGCCAAATGGTTGGAATATAAAATGGTCGACTCCCGGCCATTGATGGACCAAGTGGAAGAGTTCCAAAATCTTTCACATGAGGTTCAAGCCGAAGGGATGCCCTTGGCGGATGCATTGCTCGTTGCAATCATCATAGAGAAATTACCTCCTAGTTGGAGGAAATTTCAAAACCTTTTGAAGCATGAGCGCTCGGAGATGTCCGTGCCGATATTAATATCCAAGCTTCAAATGGAGGATCACGTGAGAAGTCGTGATCAAAAGGGAAAAGCTCCAATGGAGGCAAAGGCCAATCTCACCGAGAAAGGCGGTCCCTCCAACAAACGTGGTCGCCCTAACCCTAATAATAAGGGTAAAGGGAAGCAAGGCGGACATCAACCATCAAAGTTTGATGGTGTATGTTATAATTGTGACAAAAAAGGTCACATGGCTAAGGATTGCCGCAAGCCAAAGCGGAAGAAAGCAAATGGCAACGTGAACAACGTCGAGAAGGACTTCGACGATTGGAACCACGATGACTTTGCTGCTATGATCTCCGAGGTGAATCATGTGGACAATCCTAACGCTTGGTTCGTGGACACCGGCGCTACCGTCCATATATGCATAAATCGTGAGTTGTTCCACAACTACAAGGAAGTGGAAAACAAAACGATAATGGAGGCTAGCGAGCGGACATCCCAAGTCCTTGGCATGGGAGATGTGATTCTTCAACTCACGTCGGGTGTGGAGATCACATTGAAAGACGTATTACACGTTCCAACTGTCCGAAAGAATTTAATTTCGGGCTTTAGGCTTACGAATAAGGATTTTGAATTGTTTTTCAAATCTAACTATGTTGTAATACGCAAGTGGGGAAAGTTCCTAGGGAAAGGCTATGCCTCCGAAGGACTTTTCAAACTTGGTGTAAGAGCTTGTAAGCCTGCCAAGGCTAAAATCAATAAAGATGCATCAACTTCTTCTGCTTACTTGATTGAGTGTTCTGATTTATGGCATTGTAGACTTGGACATGTTAATCTAAATGCTATAAAGAGATTAGTAAAAATGAATTTACTAAAAGTTGATGAATACAACTCACAAGAAAAATGTGAAGTTTGTGTTGAAGCCAAAATGGCTAAGTTACCGTTTAAATCGGTAAAAAGGAGCACTCAACCATTGGAACTTATTCACACCGATGTTTGTGATTTAAAGTTCGTGCAAACTAGAGGTGGCAAGAAGTACTTTATCACCTTTATAGACGATTGCACAAAGTATTGTTACCTTTACTTATTGAAAAGTAAAGATGAGGTTATTGAAGCTTTTAGAAACTTCAAAAATGAAGCCGAGAATCAACTTGGATGTCGAATTAAGATGGTTCGAAGTGATAGAGGTGGAGAATATGTAACTCCGTTTGCTGAATTATGCAACGAAAGTGGTATAATCCATCAAACGACGGCTCCTTATTCACCACAATCTAACGGCGTTGCTGAACGCAAGAATCGAACTCTTAAGGAGATGATGAATGCCTTGTTGATTAGTTCAGGATTACCCCAGAACATGTGGGGGGAAGCTGTCTTAACGGCCAACTATATCTTGAACAAGATTCCACTCAAAGGGAAAGATGTAACTCCCTATGAGCTATGGAAAGGAAGGAAACCTTCGTATAAATACCTCAAAGTGTGGGGGTGTTTAGCCAAGGTAGAAGTGCCTTTACCAAAGCAAGTTACAATAGGACCTAAAACGGTGGATTGTATCTTCATTGGTCATGCACTTAATAGCAGTGCCTATCGTTTTATAGTGCACAGATCGGAGATACCTGATATACATGTTGGGACAACGATAGAATCAAGGAATGCTATATTCTTTGAAAATATCTATCCTAACAAGGATAAAGGTACATCGAACTCTAATGATGGAGTTGATGGTGATGCTACAGGTCCTAAACCTATGGAAGTAGCTAGTAATTCTACTCAAGTAGATGATGCCACGGGTTCTAATCATGTACCACCTAATAGGAAAAGACCAAGGTCTAAACCTATGGATGTAGAACCGAGACGTGGGGAACGAGTTAGAAAAGCTAATGTCTATGGACCGGATTATGTTGTCTTGATGCTAGATGGCGAACCGGTGACGATTAAAGAAGCTATGTCTGGCTCAGATGCAGCTCTCTGGAAAGAAGCCATCGATATTGAGATTGATTCCATTATGCAGAATCATACTTGGGTGTTAGTGGATCTACCACCTGGAAGTAAAGCTTTAGGATGCAAATGGATCCTAAAGAAGAAGTACAAATCTGATGGTACTATAGATAAGTACAAAGCCCGACTTGTCGTTCAAGGTTTCAGGCAGAAAGAAGGGTACGATTTCTTCGATACCTATTCACCTGTGACCAGACTAACATCTATTCGGATGCTTCTCGCTATTGCTGCCTTGCACAATCTCGAGATTCACCAAATGGATGTGAAAACTGCGTTCTTGTATGGCGAGTTGGAAGATGAAATATATATGAAGCAACCTGAAGGGTTTGTAGTACCTGGGCAAGAGCACAAAGTATGCAAACTTCAAAGGTCTTTATATGGGTTGAAGCAAGCACCGCTTCAATGGCATTTAAAATTTGACAGTGTAATGTTGTCAAATGGATTCAGAATCAATGAGTGCGATAAATGTGTCTACATTAAGAATTCTAATAACGGATATGTTATTGTTTGTCTTTATGTAGATGACATGCTCATCATGGGAAGTAATTCCCGAGTGATTCAAGAAACCAAAGGCATGCTAAGTAAAAATTTTAGCATGAAAGATATGGGCTTAGCTGATGTTATCCTTGGAATTAAAATTCTAAGAAGACCTGATGGTATTACTATAACACAATCTCACTACGTTGAGAAAGTGTTAAAGAAATTCAACGCTTTTGACAAGCCAATAGCTAAGACACTATGGGAACCTAGTGTGCATTTGAGTGTACACAAGGGAGAACCTGTTGACGCGATAGAATATGCGAAGATTATTGGGAGCTTGTTGTATCTAACAAATTGCACTCGTCCCGATATAGCATGCTCGGTCAATAAGTTGGGCAGCTTTACAGCTAACCCTAGTAATGAACATTGGAAAGCTCTTGAAAGGGTTTTGAGATATTTGAAATATACTCAAAACTATGCGATTCATTATACTAGGGAGCCCTCTGTACTTGAAGGGTACTGTGATGCAAATTGGATATCTGATGCCAAAGACTCGTTTTCAACGAGCGGTTATGTATTCACTGTGGGGGGTGGTGCTGTGTCTTGGAAATCCAAGAAGCAAACATGTATTGCTAGATCGACCATGGAATCAGAATTCATAGCTTTGGATAAAGCTGGTGAAGAGGCCGAGTGGCTTAAAAATTTCCTCGAGGATATTCCATGTTGGTCGAAACCTGTGTCGTCCGTGATAATTCATTGTGATAGTCAAGCTGCTATCGGACGAGCACAAAATCATTTGTATAATGGTAAGTCGAGACATATTCGTCGACGTCATAATACCGTGAGACATCTGATCACTAGTGGAGTTATCACAATTGATTATATAAGATCAATTGATAACATAGCGGATCCTTTGACAAAAAGTATCCATCGAGATCAGATGTATAAACTGTTAGGGGGAATGGGTTTGAAGTCCACAAATTAAGGATAATCATAGTGGCAACCCAACCATGATGACTGGAGGATCCCAAGAACTTGGTTCAATGGGACAACTAAGCTATGAAAATCCGTGTGTTGAACACTCGAATTGCCTATTCCTTGTAGAACAGTGAGTGTTCGGAAACCTGCACGTGGTGAGGTTAAGTCTTTGACTTTTAATGACTCGAACTCCTCGAAGAGGACAAGTATAGCAGGATACTTGAGTTAAGAGTTACCTATGTAAGTGTGAAGTGGGGCCGCTTCGATTGAAACACTTATGAATCCAAAGGGGTGTTCCAAGGCCTGTAATGGACACAAACGTGAGAACGAATAAGGATTGAAGCAATATTGTGTCAATATTGTTGACTAAGTATACACCGAGGAGGACTAGTTCAAGGAACACAATCCACTAGGCCGCCGGTATACTCGATAATATTGACTATGGCAGGTTCAAAGCCACAAGCTACCTTTCCAAATGCAATGTTGTCTCTTAAGAGGACTGAGCTAAGTGTTTGCATACTTTCGCATACTGATTTCTCACTCATGTGGGGGATTGTTGGAAATATGGTTTTAAGCCATATCTGAAAATTATTATTTAATTAAATATTTATTATTTAATTAAAATAATTATTGGATGTTAATCTACATCTCGAGTAGATCAACGTGATATACTTGAAGTCTCAAAACCGATTTCCGATGAGTGAGATATTGTATGTCAAAGTTTGGATGTTGAAGAGGGAAAATAACATTTATGCTATGTTATCCCACATTGGAAAACATAGAGATGTTTTTCATGTATAAGAATAGCAAAGCACATGGAGTTGATAAATTGACTTGTGGGCTTGCTAGTGGGCTTGATCTAAGTACTAGCCTCGCGCGCACACACACACGCGCGTCGCCGCCGACGATCGATCGATCGATCGGACGGACGGACGGACGGACGGACGACGACGTCGTCGTCGCCGCCGCCGGACGGGCGGGCCGGGGCCAAGGACTTGGATCTTGGCAATTGGTGCTTTGGGGTGGTGTTTGGGGCCCAAACTATTTTTTGGACCAACTCCATTGGGCTTTTATTTTTTGGCCCAACAGAATTATTCTTGGCCCAATGATTGTTTTTATTCCCAAGCCCAGCCCACAACAACAGTTGACAGCAGCAGCAGAAGAAGCAGTAGCAGGACGCCAACTTCGACTTCTGCATGGCAGCTTCAATTTTTTGACTGCGACCACCGGCCACCTCTTCATCTTCAACCTTTACGGCTTCCAGCCGTCGGAGTAGAATTCAAGGTGTCGAATTCATACTTACCACATGCCTATAAATAGGCCTCTGGAAAGCTTGCAGAAGACACACCAACAAAAGAAATACTGCATTCTGCCATTTCTACACACACACTCTCTGCACAACACTTGTGCTCAGTTCTTGATCCTATTTAGTTCGCCGGAGCTCGCCGGATTGTGGTGCTACATCCGACGAGACGTAGTCGTTTTACCTTTGGGGAAGATACGCCAAACCGAAGAGCACTACCGGGAAGAGATTCATCTCGACTCGACTTTGTTTATACGTATAATTTATTTATACAGTGTATTTCAGTTGTATCAAATTATTTACTTTGTAATATATTTTCAATTATTTTGAGTCGTAATTTCTCAAAATAAATATTTTGTAATATTTCGATCGTGTACCCGGTTCTAACAAATTTTGTGAGCTATTATACTTTTATTGCTAAGCTATTGTACTTTCTATTGCATTATACTTAGTACCTGAAATTATTATGCATGCTAATTGAATTTGTTCTTATTCTCCTTCTTCTCAAGGGAAAAAAACAATACATTAATTGTGAGGGTTAGTTCTCAATAGAACCTAACCTATATATTGATATATTCATTCATCTCATTTCTTACGAAAATAAGCTTATCAATAGAACCTAACATATATATATATATATATATATTAAAATGGAAAGACCACATTTATGGTGAACAAATGAAAATGACAAAAAAATCACACTTATTGTGGACGGAGGGAGTAACTAGCTATAAATTAATCGAGTAGGAAAAAACTTGATTAATTCAATTAATTTTTTTAAATAAAAAAGGACTTAGTTATTTTATTGTATAGTTTATATTGTAGCTATATTTTTTTGTTTGTTTCGTAATTTTTTTAAATAAAAAAATATAAAAAATAAAAATAGCTAAATTTCGATAATACAGTAAAATAGAAAAAATATTTATCAAAACTTTTTTTCTTCCTATTTAGCTAATTTATAACTAACGATAAAATAATTGCATAGCATCTTTGTTCTCAAATCTACTTATAGAAACGTATATTTACCTTAAAATATCCTAGGCTTCAACTCACGCAACAATAAACTTTCCTATTCACGTGATCTCCTTTGCACTTTTGGTTTGTTGCTGCTAAAATATCTTCTTTTGTTTTCATACTCTTATTTTTTTTTTTTTTTTTGAGTCAGTTTTCATACTCTTATTTTCTTTCAAAGTTTCCTATTTCTTCCTTATTCCATAAAAAAATCTATCTTTTTGGAGGCAAAATAAATAATAAAAGAACTTTCTTTACTGCGAAGTCTGCAAATGCAAGAATTCTTAATACTATACTGTTTTGGACTAATGAATAACTTTTTACTGCAAATTCCTGATATCCGCAATTTTTATATTCACAATAATTACAGAAATATGTAATCACACTTTTTTACTATTTCCTCATTTTATTTAATAAATTTCTCATGTTCTTTTGTCAGCAAGCATACAATCAAGATTTTCAAGGGTTTCAGTTCTATGATAGTATATAAAAAGATATTTCTACACCTTGTTCAAAAACCCTTCTCGAGCAAAAGAAAGACTATCTTCTACTCCATCCCCCAACCTTATCTCCCTCCATCTCTCCTTTCTCTCTCATAAAAATCAAATCTTGATAGGTTTCTTGAAGAAACCCGTGTAAAACCAGAGCAGAGAGAGAGAGAGGAGGTAGAGAAAAATGCAAGGTGTTCTTCAATCAAAAGGGCTTCTTTCACTGCCTTCAAACCCAAGAATCAGAGCTTTCATACCGCAGCCATCACAGGGTTTAAGGTACAGATTCAGCCCATTAAACCCCTCTTTGAAACCTAATGGACCCTCGTTATCTGTTAATGGGTTCTCGAGGTTTCAAGGATTTGTGACAAAGCCTCAATTTTTTGGTCAAAAGGGTAGAAATCATCCTATCTGTAGAGCTGAAGCTGCCGCAGCTTCTGCTGATGGGCAGCCTGTATTTGGCGAGAAAGATTCATCACCTAAGTTTATGGGAATTGAGGTGGTGACACTCAAGAAAATTATCCCACTTGGGTTGATGTTTTTCTGTATTCTGTTTAATTACACAATTCTTAGGGATACAAAGGATGTTTTGGTGGTAACAGCACCAGGTTCTAGTGCTGAGATTATACCTTTCTTGAAAACATGGGTGAATTTGCCTATGGCTATTGGGTTCATGCTCTTATACACAAAATTATCCAATGTGTTGTCCAAGCAGGCCCTCTTTTATACGGTTATTCTACCGTTTATTGGATTTTTTGGGGCGTTTGGGTTCGTTCTGTATCCTCTCAGCCAGTATTTCCACCCCACAGCTCTTGCAGATAACCTTCTTAATGTTCTTGGTCCGAGGTTTCTTGGGCCTCTTGCAATTTTGAGGATTTGGAGTTTCTGTCTTTTCTATGTCATGGCTGAGCTTTGGGGAAGTGTGGTTGTCTCAGTTCTGTTTTGGGGATTTGCTAATCAGGTATTTGTTTTTTCATCATCTCAGTGTTGTTGTTTTTTGTGATTGTGTTGTTGGAATTATGCTTTGCGTACGAGGAATAAATTGATTGAGATTCTTCGTTTTAATTTGAATAATAATAAATGATTTGACTGTTAATCGTCTCTTCTTCGGAGTCCTGTTTTGCCCTGTATTTGAGATGCTAGTTCACGTGTGGATGTGAGTTGGTAAAATGATGGTTTGGGAATAGCTATTTAGATTGTTGTCTCGTAATGGCTTTGTTGGTTGTTGAAGAAGCCTGGAGAAGAACACATTTCACCGTTTTCCATGATTCGGGCGTGGTGTAATATTTTCCGTTGTTACAGGATCTGAAGAGATGTATTTTGGAATGTATTGCCATATATGTTGAATTGTCTTCTAAGAAACATATTTTTGATGACATGCTAATCAAAGCTTATCGTGTCTTTTCCCCAATGCCGTGCCTGTTGATATTTCATCTATCATCTTGATGACTCAATACTGGATTGTGTAACACACTGTTCAATGCACTGTCTTGCAGATTACTACGGTTGATGAAGCAAAGAAATTCTATCCGCTCTTTGGACTTGGTGCAAACATTGCCCTTATTTTCTCTGGTCGGACAGTGAAGTACTTCTCCCAAATGAGGCAAACCCTGGCTCCTGGTGTCGATGGATGGGCCATCTCCTTAAAGGGAATGATGAGTATTGTGGTGGCAATGGGGTTCACAATTTGTTTCCTTTATTGGTGGGTGAATAACAATGTTCAGCTTCCCGCCCGTAGTCTGAAGAAGAAGGTATTAGAAGTTGTTTTTTCTTTTTCATTTTTTGTGACTTTATGTGTGGTTTAGTTTTTCTTTCTTTGCTTTATCAACACATTTCTTTTATTAGTTCCTAATGGTGGCTTTGAAAGATTGGTTTTAGCTAACATATATTCTACATGTTTTCTAGAATTCTCTGCTCATGCTGCGGCAACGGAACGGTTTACTTCCTATAATTAGATTGTTTACGAAATTCTTGACATTAGTACATTACTAAGGTTTTAAATTATGGCTGACATTTGGAGCCTGGAAAATATCTGAATTCTGAATCAATACTATTAGAATGAATATAACCTCTATCTTTGTCTATATCAGGAGAAGCCAAAAATGGGGACAATGGAGAGCTTGAAGTTTTTGGTATCTTCAAGATATATTAGAGATCTTGCCACTTTGGTTGTAGCATATGGTATAAGCATCAACCTTGTTGAGGTTACATGGAAATCAAAACTTAAAGCCCAGGTAAACTAGGCCTTCTCAATCTGCACTCTTTCTTAGCATTTGAACTAATGATTTAATTCATTTTTTTCTTCTTTAAACTGCACAGTTCCCAACACCAAATGAATATTCATCATTTATGGGCGACTTCTCAACTGCTACTGGGATAGCAACTTTCACTATGATGCTTTTGAGCCAATGGATCTTTGGCAGATACGGTTGGGGAGTGGCAGCAACTGTTACACCTACTGTCTTGCTTCTAACCGGAGTTGGATTCTTTTCGTTGATTCTATTTGGTGCCCCTCTTGCTCCTACCCTCGCCCAATTTGGGATGACGCCACTTTTAGCAGCCGTGTACGTGGGGGCATTGCAGAACATTTTTAGTAAGAGTGCAAAGTACAGCTTGTTCGATCCGTGCAAGGAAATGGCTTACATTCCTTTGGACGAGGACACTAAGGTTTGGATTGTTTCATAAATTATTTCTTATTCTTTAATAGAAATGGAATTATGAGTATAAGCCCAAATGACGCGTTGTGAGAAATAGTACTCACAAATAAACTTGGGTTTCAGGTTAAAGGGAAGGCAGCTATCGATGTTGTATGCAATCCATTGGGGAAATCTGGAGGTGCTCTGATCCAGCAGTTCATGATCTTGAGTTTCGGATCACTAGCGAATTCAACTCCTTATCTTGGAGGGATACTTCTCGTGATTGTTCTTGCGTGGTTAGGAGCGGCAAGGTCATTAGACGGCCAATTCACTGCATTGAGAAAAGAGGAGGATCTCGAGAAGGAGCTGGAAAGAGCTGCAGTGAAGATCCCGGTCGTGTCTTCAACTGATAGCGGCAACGGCTCACTCACTGGTGAGTCGGCCCTAAATGCCACAGGAGGCGACTCGTCAGGTGCTTCATCCAAACCCTCATCTCCTCGAAGCATGTGAGTTTAGCGTTCCTTCACTCCAATAATGGGAGGAATAAGCAAAGACGCTTTAGAAAGATTGGCCAGGTTTGCATCCTCATCAAGTTAGGATTGATTTTCCATCCAGTAATTCTTATATTTAGTTATTTGTAAGATTTTGTTTTTAATCTTCTGAAATAATTAGAGCTACTTAGACATGCTACTTTACTTAAGCCCATTGGTTTAATATATAGAATGTTCACTAAATCTAGTTTTCTTGTTTTCTTTTGCCGTGGTATTTAATTGTGCATCTTAGAGTATCGTAAAGCTAGGACTTAGATAACTTGTTTTCTGCATTTGTAGTATCTATGATTTCTGAATTTCATCTTAGCACTAAACTCGTATAGTAGGGTTTTGGCCGGAGGCGATGAGGTAGCAAACGACGCCTTCATCTGAGGGTGATTGGTTGCTTCTTCGCCCGTAGCTCTAGTTTTCTTGCGCGTAGTTGGCGTTCTTGGTTTCAGATTGGTTTGCTAAGTATATATGCTCGTTTAAGTTTCAGATGAATTGGGAGTTGTTCTAGGGAATGGGGTTTTGACATAACTAATTTGAAGATGATTCTGGTTTATTTCATCCATGCGTATCTGTTTGTAACTGTGATGAGTTGTATATTTCATCTGTAACTTTTGTTAAGATTAAGATTTAGGTTTCCAAATCTCTCTATAAATTGATTAATTTTGGAGAAGAATGAATTGAAAAACATCACGATCTTCATCTATCCACAGTATTATTTTCACTTCCATTTATAACAGAATATATTGATTAATCTTGGAAAAGAATGAATTGAAAAACATCACGATTGTTTCACATTTGTAACTTCATCCGTTCACAATATTATTTTCACTTCCATTTATAGCAATAGGATTCACATAATATTTTATTTCCCTTCATAAATTTATAGTGGGATTCAAATTTGATAGTTTCAATTGACATAACTGTAACAACTTATTCATAATCTACGTAGACTTTGTGAAGAATAATGTATAAAATTATTATTGTCACCAAATCTGATAAATCTGCAAGAATGATGGTACGAATTTCCACCATCATGAATATGAATTGCATCATATACGTAGGGCATTGATGTTTGTAAAGGGGATATTGGTATGGATGTTCGCCTCACTAGAAATCCAAATGAATTCCTAATATTTTACAGTAATAAATGTGGATATCTGTCAATCTTTGAGGAATTCGTAATATTTTATTATGAATTCAAACACATTTGCGTATGAATTCATACTTGA
Source organism: Salvia miltiorrhiza (assembly GCF_028751815.1). Taxonomy (NCBI): domain Eukaryota; kingdom Viridiplantae; phylum Streptophyta; class Magnoliopsida; order Lamiales; family Lamiaceae; genus Salvia; species Salvia miltiorrhiza. The sequence continues at coordinate 8,895,515 of NC_080393.1, forward strand.
TAATTTATAACACAATTCATACATTCATTTCATACTTGTTAAATTTTAAAATTTAGACTAATCAGTATATTAATTCATAACCATATCAATAAACATTTAATGGAAGAAAATTGATTCCAAGAAACACGCATACAAATGAGTATCTTCTAGGAGGGTGAAGTTTAGATCTAATATACACAAATTCATAAATTAAAAACATCGAATTGCCACGATGGCTAGGAATTTACACCTGCAGCGGAGGGACTAGGTGTACTGATGGGATACAGTTCACACGTATTGTTGGAGATAGAAGGTTAAAAAATAAAAATAAAAAAATACGTCAAGTGTAAATTATGGCAAATCGTGACAAATCTTAATTTTCGAATTAATGGGACGCAATTTTCGGTAACATGTTGTTGGAGATGGAAGGTTAAAATTTTAATTCTTATTTTATCTTCCAATAAGAAATATGTCTGACTTGCAAAGGTTATGAATTTCTGATCCTCCACATAATTTGATCTAATGCCATTTTCACTACAATCTACAATCAATGGTCATGATTTATTCCTATTTTGTAGTCTAAAGGTTGTTTTCACCCTAGCCTTCTCCCTCCCCCCCCCACACACACACACATATATATATATATATATATATATATATATATATGATTGGGTTATGATAATACTATATTCTTAGGTTATAGTACCAAATTAGACCACATATTTTATACATGTGGCACGCTAAGATACAACATGTGGTAGAAAGCTTTCAAAGCCTTCCAAGGCAAAATCCATGTAAGGAAAAATTGGAATAAAATTTTTGGAAATTAAAAAAAATTGAATATATATATATATATATATATTATACTATATTTTTTATTATTATTTTTAGAATTTTTGAAATTGACATGGTTTTTATGCATAAATTTTGACACAAAAATATACTAATAACTTTGCACACAAAAATGTATAACATTGTACGTAAAAATACATTGCATTTTGCGTCCGATCAGATATTTCTTGCCGCTGACCCCCCGCTCTCCCACCCCACTCACCCTCATTCCTCCTGTGTGAACTTACTTTTTTTTTTTTTTTTAAGTTGACATGTTTGCATATGTTTTGTCCATAAAATTGCATAACTTTGCACAATAAAATACGTAACATTATATACAAAAATACATTGCATTTGACTAACTATATCGTCCGTGAAATGACGAGATTATCAATTTTTGAGAAAACTGATTGAAATTGTGTTAGATTCGAATTAATCGTTCCATATTTGGATTGGAGTAGTGTGATTGTGATGTACAAAGATTCGCGACGCCAGCTACTAAAGCATGGTCTATTGTTGAATAAGATACAAAGTCCATAAAAAACTTGCGACATTTTCATTTAATGCTACTTCTAATTGAGACAACATTTTGGTCCCCGATACCGCATCACAATTTTCACACCACATGCTTCTACTATTGTAATAAAACCTTGGACTTGCAAAATAATTAAATTAAATCAATTCATTTTAACTTTTACAAATGAGGTTTTTCCAATTTTTCTATCTATCGAAAATCGAAAAGATGACAGGACGCTCATATAAACTAAAATTGATCATTAGTATGGTTTGGAGGCTAACTTGGAGTAAGGCAACTCCGTTTTCCTTTAATTTAAACTCAAAAGTCGGGCTTAAATTATACTCCATAAAACTTTGCATCTATATATAAAAATAGAGAGATAATATCCAGTTTTACTCTTCGTCGTATAATAAGAAGAAATTTTATCCATATAAATAAAATTGTGAAATAGTAATTATTTTTTACTATTTTACCTTTATACGTTTATATGATTTACATAATTTTTTCGTGCAATCATTGATTTTTTTTTTTTTGTGTAAGGGTATTAAAGTTAAAAATAACTAGTTTTTTATTTTTATCTTCATGACTATAAGGCGGTGCCTCTATAAAAATATGTATAATTTACACAATGAACAATATCGCTTTAGCTGACGTTAATGTTGATATCATATTTTGATCCAGTTTAGCCTACATTAATATCAATCTTTTGGATGGTGGTAAAACTTGGACAAGCTCCAATTACAAAAATTGAATGAACCATGCAAGAGAGAGAGAGAGGGGAGAGTGGATTTTAATGCAAATATTCCATGTAACGACCTATCATGCCTTATTCTATTTTGCGTTAGATGAAAAAGAGAGGACACTGCAAACACCACACACATTATATGACAGCGACTTCTTACAATCTTATCCTTCTTACCCCAAATGCTCACACACCAATGATAACTCTTATTTCCCACTTGCCTCATCCTCTCTTCACAACTCTAACCAAACCCCAATCATCACGTATAATAATATAATTAGCATACTGCATACATAGTTTTGTAATAACAAGATAAGTCGAAGGTCTCATGCACATTCAAATTTATAGTCACGTAATCTTTAATTTTATTTGTTCAATAAAAAATCATAATACTATATAGTCCCATTATTTATCCGCCTACACAGAGCATTTCAAGTTCATCTTCTGAAAGAAAATGCAGTCGAGCCCATATTCCGGCAAGCCGGCGGATGAATGCGGGTCCGACGAGGCCTCCGCTTCCGACACCGACAATTTCGTCAAGGCTCTGACGCGAATCCGAGGGAAGGGAGTTAGGCCCGACCTCATCGGCTCAATCATCACACATTACGCTTACAAGCGCCTCCCCGACTTAGCCGGCGACGACGTTCAAAGGCAAAGCGCCGACGGCGAGGCATCATGGCGGATGAAGAGGTGCTTCATCGAGACTCTGGTCGGAATCCTGCCGCCAGAGAAAGATTCCGTCCCCTGCAGCTTCCTGTTGAGAGCGGCGCGCGTGGCCGGCGTTGTGGGAGCGGAGGCCGGGTGCCGCGAGGAGATCGAGAGGCGCGTTTCCCGGCAGCTGGATGAGGCGCCGTTGAAGGAGCTGATGATGGTAGATTCGGAGGTGGTGGTGCGGCTGGTGAGGAGGTTCATGAACGAGGAGGAAGTTTGTAGAAGCGGCGCGGCGCTTAAGAAAGTGGCTAGACTCGTTGACGGCTACCTTGCTGAAGCAGCTGTTGATCCTCATCTGACGTTGCCGCAGTTTGTTGCTCTTGCTACCGCCCTCCCCTGCCATGCACGCGCCACCGACGATGGTGTTTATCGTGCCATCGATATATACCTCAAAGTAAGCTAGCTATTACTAGATTTTTTGGGATTATTTCACCAAATCTTCATAGTGCTTTTCAGAAAATTCACTTTCATGAAAAATTCTTTATATATATATATAGTCACTGCTAGCTAGCATAAGATTCTTCCTAGAGTTAACAAGAAAAAGAGTTTTCCTGCATATATAAATGAATTATATCTGAGTTTATTATTAAGAATTAGGCCAGATGAAATATATAAAAACAGTATATTACTATTTATTAAGATGGATTGAAAACTTAAAATATTATGCTAAACCTTTTGATTCTTTTCAAAATTTAAGATAACTTACTTGATTCATATTTTATTGAAAGGAATATATAGAATAGCATAAATTATTGTGATAAATTAAAGATAAAAATAGTGAGCATTTAATTTAGTTGAAATTAATTATTAGAATTTCATTAATTTCACCTTTTTCAATAGAACATAAATCAAACAAATTAGTTGAAATTGTAGAAATTATCAAGGGCATATATAAGATATCCAAAATCACAATATGTCTTTGTGAATAATAAATTACTATGTATACTGTTTTTCTCTATTCAGGCCAATTCTAAATAGCAAACGCCCCTAAGTATATTGTCTTACTTCCCATTTGATTTAATTTGTATTCATTTTTGGGTTGTCTCATTTGATTTAGTATGTTGTTATTTTTTGGAGAATCACTTTACAGTTTACACTGACTACATTAAGGATACGTTTGATTTGAATGATAAAAAAATGAACACACATATATATATGCAGGCACATCCAGGATTGTCAAAGCAAGAGAGAAAAAGGCTGTGCATGTTGATCGAGAGCAGAAAGCTATCAACGGAGGCATGCCTCCATGCGAGTCAAAACGAGAGGCTGCCGGTGCGGGCCGTGATCCAGGTGCTGCTGTCGGAGCAGGACAAGCTGAGCAGGCACATCGAGTGGAGCGGCTCGCTGAGCCCGTTTGTGGGGCCCGACATGCGTTGCCTGTCGAAGCGCGAGGTGATGAGCCAGCAGATGGAGATGAAGAGGCTCAAGGAAGACGTAGTGATGCTGCAGAGGCAGTGCACCAGCATGGAGAGGCAGATACAAAAGCTGTTGAAGAAGAAGGGATATTTCAGCTGGAAGAAGCTCGGCGCCGCCGTCTTTAAAATTGGAGAAACGCCCAATTCGCCCATGCACTTGCCCGGACCCGGACCCACCACCTCTAACAGGTGGACCAAATCTATGCAGCTTGAAACTTAAAGACAATTCACTTGGTTAAAAAAATTTGGACCATTTCTCGATTTATGCGTGTCATCCTTGCGCAGGGGCCATGCTAATCTTCTCTGTATCGTTCCAATTTTATCGGATGTCCCCGAAGGGACAATGCTTACTGCTATCTCGTTCGCTATAAAGCTTAAATGTGTTGTTTGTATTTTCAGTGTGGGAGAAGTACTGAAGAAGAAAGAAATGAAAGTGAATTGGGCCGGGCCGGGTAGAATTCTATTGAGACTTAAGTGATTCCTTCATTTTCTTTTTGGACCCTTAATTTTCTACTCATATGGTTGAGTATAGGACAATTACAAATGGTACTTCTTTTTATTTTTTATACGTGTGTAGTTTTTTTCTTCAAAAAATATGTGTGTAGTTGTATGAAAAAAATAAAATAAAAATAAAACATGACTACAAGTATTTAGTATTTTTCCTATCTTTTATAAGAATTAATGAAAGAACAGAGTATTATCAAATGTAGTTAATAAAATAAAATAAAAATCTTATCTTCTAGATCCAGTATATGTAGTTTTTTTCTTCAAAAAATATGTGTGTAGTTGTATGAAAAAAATAAAAAAAATAAAACATGACTACAAGTATTTAGTATTTTTCCTATCTTTTATAAGAATTAATGAAAGAACAGAGTATTATCAAATGTAGTTAATAAAATAAAATAAAAATCTTATCTTCTAGATCCAGTACATGTAGGTTTTAGGATACCTAACCTTCATTCTATATATGAAGTTGATTTTTTTTTCCAAATTTTATTTCTTTATTCCTTTTTGGTGGAATCGGCAAAAATTATCGAAGAATTGAAACTGAAGATCCCCTAAAAAACAATATTATTTATTCATTTGTGATTTTATATAGTTTTACCTTTTCATTTTCCCACATTTTACCCCTACGTATATGATTTTGATATTCGAGTGACATGATAGTGATTAGTTACAAATCACGCAAAGTAATTCTAATCAGCATCTAGGCGCGAGATTCTGCACAATGGAACTGTTAGAACCGGGTACACGATCGAGATATTACAAAATATTTATTTTGAGAAATTACAACTCAAAATAATTGAAATATTACAAAGTAAATAATTTGAGAAATTACAACTCAAATAATTTGATACAACTGAAATATACTGTATAAATAAATTATACGTATAAACAAAATCGAGTCGAGATGAATCTCTTCCCGCAAGAAGATTATCGCCCCGGTAGTGCTCTTCGGTTTGGCGTATCTTCCCCAAAGGTAAAACGACTACGTCTCGGCGGATGTAGCACCACAATCCGGCGAGCTCCGGCGAACTGAATAAGGATCGAAAACTGAGCTAGAGGTGGAATGCAGAATGCAGACTATTTTGTGAGTTGTGAGTTGTGAGTTTTCAGAGTAAAAAATCTAAAGCTCACCACACACCCATATTTATAGGTGTTAAACCGAGTGTGAACGGATCGGCAGTCAACTCCGGCGGCTGCGGTAGGTGGCCGCAATCGTTGAACGCAGAAGTTGAAACAGTCAATTCCGGCGGCTGCGGTAGGTGGCCGCAATCGTTGAACGCAGAAGTTGAAACTGATTTTTCCTCTTCAACATCCAAACTTTGACATACAATATCTCACTCACCGGAAATCGGTTTTGAGACTTCAAGTATATCACGTTGATCTACTCGAGATGTAGATTAACATCCAATTATTATTTTAATTAAATAATAAATATTTAATTAAATAATAATTTTCAGATTTGGCATAAAACCATATTTCCAACAATCCCCCACATGAGTGAGAAATCAGTATGCGTATGTATGCAGACATTTAGCTCAGTCTTCTTAAGAAACAACATTGCTTTTGGAAAGGTAGCTTGTGGCTTTGAACCTGCCATAGTCAATATTATCGAGTATACCGGCGGCCTAGTGGATTGTGTTCCTTGAACTAGTCCTCCTCGGTGTATACTTAGTCAACAATATTGACACAATATTGCTTCAATCCTTATTCGTTCTCACGTTTGTGTCCATTACAGGCCTTGGAACACCTCTTTGGATTCATAAGTGTTTCAATCGAAGCGGCCCCACTTCACACTTACATAGGTGACTCTTAACTCAAGTATCCTGCTATACTTGTCCCCTTCGAGGAGTTCTAGAGTCATTAAAAGTCAAAGACTTAACCTCACCACGTGCAGGTTTCTGAACACTCACTGTTCTACAAGGAATAGGCAATTCGAGTGTTCAACACACGGATTTTCATAACTTAGTTGTCCCATTGAACCAAGTTCTTGGGATCCTCCAGTCATCATGGTTGGGTTGCCACTATGATTATCCTTAATTTGTGGACTTCAAACCCATTCCCCCTAACAGTTTATACATCTGATCTCGATGGATACTTTTTGTCAAAGGATCCGCTATGTTATCAATTGATCTTATATAATCAATTGAGATAACTCCACTAGTGATCAAATGTCTCACGGTATTATGACGTCGACGAATATGTCTCGACTTACCGTTATACAAATGGTTTTGTGCTCGTCCGATAGCAGCTTGACTATCACAATGAATTATCACGGACGACACAGGTTTCGACCAACATGGAATATCCTCGAGGAAATTTCTAAGCCACTCGGCTTCTTCACCAGCTTTATCCAAAGCTATGAATTCTGATTCCATGGTCGATCTAGCAATACATGTTTGCTTCTTGGATTTCCAAGACACAGCACCACCCCCCACAGTGAATACATAACCGCTCGTTGAAAACGAGTCTTTGGCATCAGATATCCAATTTGCATCACAGTACCCTTCAAGTACAGAGGGTTCCCTAGTATAATGAATCGCATCGTTTTGAGTATATTTCAAATATCTCAAAACCCTTTCAAGAGCTTTCCAATGTTCATTACTAGGGTTAGCTGTAAAGCTGCCCAACTTGTTGACCGAGCATGCTATATCGGGACGAGTGCAATTTGTTAGATACAACAAGCTCCCAATAATCTTCGCATATTCTATCGCGTCAACAGGTTCTCCCTTGTGTACGCTCAAATGCACACTAGGTTCCCATGGTGTCTTAGCTATTGGCTTGTCAAAAGCGTTGAATTTCTTTAACACTTTCTCAACGTAGTGAGATTGTGTTATAGTAATACCATCAGGTCTTCTTAGAATTTTAATTCCAAGGATAACATCAGCTAAGCCCATATCTTTCATGCTAAAATTTTTACTTAGCATGCCTTTGGTTTCTTGAATCACTCGGGAATTACTTCCCATGATGAGCATGTCATCTACATAAAGACAAACAATAACATATCCGTTATTAGAATTCTTAATGTAGACACATTTATCGCACTCATTGATTCTGAATCCATTTGACAACATTACACTGTCAAATTTTAAATGCCATTGAAGCGGTGCTTGCTTCAACCCATATAAAGACCTTTGAAGTTTGCATACTTTGTGCTCTTGCCCAGGTACTACAAACCCTTCAGGTTGCTTCATATATATTTCATCTTCCAACTCGCCATACAAGAACGCAGTTTTCACATCCATTTGGTGAATCTCAAGATTGTGCAAGACAGCAATAGCGAGAAGCATCCGAATAGATGTTAGTCTGGTCACAGGTGAATAGGTATCGAAGAAATCGTATCCTTCTTTCTGCCTGAAACCTTGAACGACAAGTCGGGCTTTGTACTTATCTATAGTACCATCAGATTTGTACTTCTTCTTTAGGATCCATTTGCATCCTAAAGCTTTACTTCCAGGTGGTAGATCCACTAACACCCAAGTATGATTCTGCATAATGGAATCAATCTCAATATCGATGGCTTCTTTCCAGAGAGCTGCATCTGAGCCAGACATAGCTTCTTTAATCGTCACCGGTTCGCCATCTAGCATCAAGACAACATAATCCGGTCCATAGACATTAGCTTTTCTAACTCGTTCCCCACGTCTCGGTTCTACATCCATAGGTTTAGACCTTGGTCTTTTCCTATTAGGTGGTACATGATTAGAACCCGTGGCATCATCTACTTGAGTAGAATTACTAGCTACTTCCATAGGTTTAGAACCTGTAGCATCACCATCAACTCCATCATTAGAGTTCGATGTACCTTTATCCTTGTTAGGATAGATATTTTCAAAGAATATAGCATTCCTTGATTCTATCGTTGTCCCAACATGTATATCAGGTATCTCCAATCTGTGCACTATAAAACGATAGGCACTGCTATTAAGTGCATGACCAATGAAGATACAATCCACCGTTTTAGGTCCTATTGTAACTTGCTTTGGTAAAGGCACTTCTACCTTGGCTAAACACCCCCACACTTTGAGGTATTTATACGAAGGTTTCCTTCCTTTCCATAGCTCATAGGGAGTTACATCTTTCCCTTTGAGTGGAATCTTGTTCAAGATATAGTTGGCCGTTAAGACAGCTTCCCCCCACATGTTCTGGGGTAATCCTGAACTAATCAACAAGGCATTCATCATCTCCTTAAGAGTTCGATTCTTGCGTTCAGCAACGCCGTTAGATTGTGGTGAATAAGGAGCCGTCGTTTGATGGATTATACCACTTTCGTTGCATAATTCAGCAAACGGAGCTACATATTCTCCACCTCTATCACTTCGAACCATCTTAATTCGACATCCAAGTTGATTCTCGGCTTCATTTTTGAAGTTTCTAAAAGCTTCAATAGCCTCATCTTTACTTTTCAATAAGTAAAGGTAACAATACTTTGTGCAATCGTCTATAAAGGTGATAAAGTACTTCTTGCCACCTCTAGTTTGCACGAACTTTAAATCACAAACATCGGTGTGAATAAGTTCCAATGGTTGAGTGCTCCTTTCCACCGATTTAAACGGTAACTTAGCCATTTTGGCTTCAACACAAACTTCACATTTTACTTGTGAGTTGTATTCATCAACTTTTAGTAAATTCATTTTTACTAATCTCTTTATAGCATTTAGATTAACATGTCCAAGTCTACAATGCCATAAATCAGAACACTCAATCAAGTAAGCAGAAGAGGTTGATGCATCTTTATTGATTTTAGCCTTGGCAGGCTTACAAGCTCTTACACCAAGTTTGAAAAGTCCTTCGGAGGCATAGCCTTTCCCTAGGAACTTTCCCCACTTGCGTATTACAACATAGTCAGATTTGAAAAACAATTCAAAATCCTTATTCGTAAGCCTAAAGCCCGAAATTAAATTCTTTCGGACAGTTGGAACGTGTAATACGTCTTTCAATGTGATCTCCACGCCCGACGTGAGTTGAAGAATCACATCTCCCATGCCAAGGACTTGGGATGTCCGCTCGCTAGCCTCCATTATCGTTTTGTTTTCCACTTCTTTGTAGTTGTGGAACAACTCACGATTTATGCATATATGGACGGTAGCGCCGGTGTCCACGAACCAAGCGTTCGGGTTGTCTACATGATTCACCTCGGAGATCATGGCAGCAAAGTCATCGTGGTTCCAATCGTCGAAGTCCTTCTCGACGTTGTTCACGTTGCTCTTTGCCTTGTTCCGCTTTGGCTTGCGGCAGTCTTTAGCCATGTGACCTTGTTTGTCACAATTAAAACATACACCATCAAACTTTGATGGTTGACTACCGCTTTGCTTTCCTTTACCCTTATAATTAGGGTTAGGACGACCACGTTTGTTGGAGGGACCGACTTTCTCGGTGAGATTGGCCTTTGCCTCCATCGGAGCTTTTCCCTTTTGATCACGACTTCTCACGTGATCCTCCATTTGAAGCTTGGATAACAATATCGGCACGGACATCTCCGAGCGCTCATGCTTCAAAAGGTTTTGAAATTTCCTCCAACTAGGAGGTAATTTCTCTATGATGATTGCAACGAGCAATGCATCCGCCAAGGGCATCCCTTCGGCTTGAACCTCATGTGAAAGATTTTGGAACTCTTCCACTTGGTCCATCAATGGTCGGGAGTCAACCATTTTATATTCCAACCATTTGGCAACGACATACTTGGTAGTATTCGCCTTGTCCACTTGATACTTTAGATCAAGGGCCTCCCACAATTGTTTCGCGGTTTCATGAACCTTGAAAACACGGTAGAGCCGTTCGTCCAGAGACATGAGAACGGTGTTACGGCACAAGTAGTCGCCGCGGCACCAGTTCAAATATCCGGCACGAATTTCTTGGCTCGTCTCCCCTTCACTCGGGGTTGGAGGTTTATCCTCCATCAAGAATCCGGCAAACCCCACGGTTGTGAGGTAGAATAGCATCTTTTCTTGCCAGTATTTGAAATTCTTGCCCGAGAACGTTGATGGTTTCTCGGCAAGACCAATAGTTCTTGAAGTTTGCAATGGGGCCATGGTTGACGATGAAGCCCCCATCGAGGAAAACATTGACGACGTGGTTGAACCGATGGTTGCAGAGGTGGTGGAGCCGTCCATATTGACGTCGGTGTGAGCCATTTCTCGAACGTGTATCAACGGCAGAGAAAATAATCTTCTTGCGATTGTTAGAACCGGGTACACGATCGAGATATTACAAAATATTTATTTTGAGAAATTACAACTCAAAATAATTGAAATATTACAAAGTAAATAATTTGAGAAATTACAACTCAAATAATTTGATACAACTGAAATATACTGTATAAATAAATTATACGTATAAACAAAATCGAGTCGAGATGAATCTCTTCCCGCAAGAAGATTATCGCCCCGGTAGTGCTCTTCGGTTTGGCGTATCTTCCCCAAAGGTAAAACGACTACGTCTCGGCGGATGTAGCACCACAATCCGGCGAGCTCCGGCGAACTGAATAAGGATCGAAAACTGAGCTAGAGGTGGAATGCAGAATGCAGACTATTTTGTGAGTTGTGAGTTGTGAGTTTTCAGAGTAAAAAATCTAAAGCTCACCACACACCCATATTTATAGGTGTTAAACCGAGTGTGAACGGATCGGCAGTCAACTCCGGCGGCTGCGGTAGGTGGCCGCAATCGTTGAACGCAGAAGTTGAAACAGTCAATTCCGGCGGCTGCGGTAGGTGGCCGCAATCGTTGAACGCAGAAGTTGAAACTGATTTTTCCTCTTCAACATCCAAACTTTGACATACAATATCTCACTCACCGGAAATCGGTTTTGAGACTTCAAGTATATCACGTTGATCTACTCGAGATGTAGATTAACATCCAATTATTATTTTAATTAAATAATAAATATTTAATTAAATAATAATTTTCAGATTTGGCATAAAACCATATTTCCAACAGGAACTTCTATTTATATTGATTACTTTGCTCCACCATCTCAATTTTAATAGTTTCACTTTTTCATTCTTAACTTTCTGTGTTTGTTCTTTGGTGCCTTTTTTTTGTTGCTCTAAATTTTTGCAAAAGGGAGCAGTACTTCTCCAAAATTAGCAAATAGATCAGGCACTAGCTAGCCTGTTTAATTTATTTTTGCTTTCTTAAGCAAAATGTATGTCTTTCAATTGAAATGCTATTGATAGAGTGCTAGCAAGTTGGTTAGATAGAGAAGAATTTTCAAATGGTAATTATAAGGTTTGTTATAGATTAATAAATACATTAATTTTTGGTACTTGAGTCATACTTCATGTTAGGCATGTGATGAAATCCAGAGTGAGGCCGTCTCTATTCAAAGCTGATATTTTTTAGAGTTTATTATAAGCTTTAATAACTTATACTAATGTCTCAAGAGATTGCTAAAAGTATTTGTAATTTAGCTTATAAGCTAGCGAGAGAAAATTGAAAACAAGTGAAATTAGAATGATATGTGATGAAAATAATAAATAATTAATTATTATTTAATAAGATGAGGTTTTATTTTTTGGAAAGCTCAGAAGTTGTTTAAAAACTTAAATTTTAAGCTCCTAAAAAATTTATAAACTCAACCAAATATCCTCTAAGGTGCGCTTACTTTCCATAGTAATGGAAAAAGAGAGAAATGTATATTTTCACCATTTTTTCACTATTTTAACATGTTTACTATGATAGAAAATTTTCTCCGGACAGAGTGAAATATTTTCTCGGGCAACTTTTTCACTCATTTTCTCTTTAATGTTAGATAATATTATCTTTGGGCAATGATGTGAAAATATTTTCCAACATTTTCTCATATTTTCATCTCTAGTTAAACATATGATTAAGAAAAAATAGAAATATATAATATTTCTCCCTTTTTTCTTATTCATCATTTTCCAATGAAAATTTTACAACCAAAGTAAACGCACTGTAAGAAAACTAAATGTCCAAATAAAAATATTAGAAAACTTACATGTAAATAAGGGTATATATATATATATTTATATATAAAGTATTAATTTCATGAAAAATCATTTATGTATTTCTCGCTTTCTAAGCCGCGTTGAAAGGCAAAAATTTTATTCTTTTCAATTGCGGTTAATTTTATGATAAATACAATAACTAATTCATAATTAAGTTCAGATAAAATGTATTCCCTCCGTCCACTAATTTAAGACCTAAGAGGTAAAATACGGATTTTAAGAAAAAATATATTTTTATTAGTTGAGTGGAGAAAGGGATCCACAAAATGTACTCCCTCCGTCCCTGAAATAAGTTCCTCTTTTTTGGGGGGACGTTCCCCAAATAAGTTCCTCTTTATTTCTTTTCATTTTTGGACAACTACTCCACCAGTAATAATACTTTATTTATTCTTACTTTTCACTTTTTCACCATTCCTAATACTAATTATAACATTTTTTTTTCACATTTTCATCACTCTCAATACTAATTATAACATATTTTTCTCCACTATCAATACACTTTACCATTTTTCCTTAAAATTCGTGCCGTCCTCAAAGAGGAACTTATTTTAGGGATGGAGAGAGTATTATTTATTAGTTGAGTGGAGAAAAAATGTATTGTTTATTGGGATCCACCAATTAAACTATGAATAAAAATTTATTAAAAATAGATAGGCCTTGAGTTGATGAACGGATCAAAAAGAAAAGTATGCCTTGAATTAGTCGACTGAGGGAGTAATTTTTTAAGGGCGTGCCTCAAATTCCAACAACGTTAGATGTTACAACGTGGGGGGTTGAATTCTTGACAACAAACTAGGCTAGTTTCTTGAGGGCAACGTGGAGGGGTTCTTGACAACAAACTAGGTTAGATTTCTCAAGGAATGATATATACGTGTATATAAGGCAGGAGTCTCAAGGAATGATATATACGTGTATATAAGACACATCCTGCTACGTTACATGTCTTGTGGAATGTATATGTTCCTTTTGTGTTCTATCTTCATCATTTTTAGGAATAATTAAGAATAGGGATGTCAATCGGGCCAGTTCATCAGATTTTCGGACTAATCCTATTGAATTTTGGGTTAATCGGGTGTGAGCTAATCGGGCTGGAGATTTTTTTGGATTGTAAATCTTCAATCCTAATCCTAAACGTTTGGGTTTCGGGCTAGCCCATCGGGCTAACCAAGTTATAGGCTTAAAAATAAAATTATTATTTATATTTTATTATTTTTAATGATCTAATGTATAATGTATAAAATATACATAGATATTAAAGATATAAATTATATAACTTTAATATATAAAGAGGCGCGGCCGCGCGGTTGCCTGGTGGGAGTGGATGCGCCGGAGGGGAGGGAGGCGTGGCAGCATGGCTGGAGTTGGTAGATCGGTCGGCGGTAGAGGAAGAATGGCTGAAGTGAGGGTGGAGGCGCGCTAGTGACTAGTGAGGTTGAAAAAATTTCGGTTTCAGGCCAAACCTTAAAGGCCTAAACTCTAAAGTATTTTAAAAAAAACAAAACAAAACAATAGCCCAACGGGCTGACCCGCTTCAACCCGCCAGCCTGAACGGGCTAGCCCGATTTATAATCGGGTTGCGATTTTTCAACCATAACCTTCTAATTTTGTTGGGTTACTCAGGTCGGCCCATGGGTTTCGGGCTGAAATGACATCCCTAATTAAGAGGGTGTTTGGCTGAGCTTATAAGCTCATCAAAGCAGCTTATAAGTTGTTTAGGAGCTTATAAGCTCCTTCAAAGTGTTTAGCAAAATAAACTCTTAAACAGCTTATAAATTCCAAATTTAAGCTCCCAAAAAATAAGTTCTGCTATCCCAATTTATTTTTTTATAATCTCATATGCAACAATTATTTTATAAATATTTTTCAACTATAATTTATTATTTTCATCATATATCATTCAAGTTCATTTCTCTTCGATTTTCTCTCTCTAAAAAAAATCTCTCTCTAGAATTTTTTTTCTCTCTAGCTTATAAGCTCAATTATCCAGGCACTTTATAACTTATAATCTCTTAAAAATTACATCTTATAAACTCTTAAAGCATCTTATAAGCTCCAAGAGTTTATAAGCTCTTTAAAATAAGCTTAACCAAACACCCTCTAAATCACTTCCACTTGTCTTCTTTCATAGGTTACATTTTCAGAATTGCAACTTTTTAAAATGAATCCAAGTTGTCTAAAATCCATGATTAACTAAAAGCTAAAACCAAGAAAAACTCCACATTCTGTATATAATAAAATAATTATTAAAATTATTGCTTTAATTTACTACGGGCACAATAAACAAATTCACATCGAACTTGAACATACTCTGATACTATATTAAAATTGAATCTATTATCCCCTTAAAAGACCTGTATAAAGAAATTCACATTAATATATTGAAAACATGATCATTACCAAATCGATTTGGACTAGATAAAATGGCTTTTACACAATTCTTCGTTATCAACCATTTTCTTTATTTTAACATGAAAAAACCAATAATAATAGTACTAATAATAAATATATAATATAGTAATAGCTGCAATTACGTCTCTATATAAAGCAGCTAGGGAACGGCAATAATGACCCGAGTTAACGTATAAATTAACCAAAAATAGGGTAAAAAATAAACGAGAAAAGTTTGCAATTAGTTTTATACTTTTATGGAGTATTAATTAAAGTTTTGAGGGAATAGATAGTGCGGCTTGATTTTAAGATTTAGGCCCCCTATCTAATTAATAGCAACGCAGTAATCGCTATAAGGTAGCGTTCGGCAAAGGTCTGGCGCGTGAGATCGTGTATATATGTATATAAAGGATTATATTTCAGTGAGATTATTAGTATTTTTTATGAGTGTGAGATTAATGAATAAATAAATCGGTATATAAACGTTGTATTCAAAAAATTAGTAAAAAAATTTGTTTCCTTCAAAATTTGAACTAGGTAAAAGTTATCTCTCTCCACATAAATATTATCATAGGATACATTAAATCAACACCTACAAATTAATTTAAGAGCTCATCATATATGAGGAATTTTATTGAAACCTTTCTATATTTTCTCCGTCCACGAAAGAACTTTCTAGAAGGAAATGACACAAATTTTAAGAAAAAAATTGTTACATGTATTAAGAGTGGAGAAAAAGTTATTGAGTGTATTGAGTATGATGAAAAAGTGAAAGATAAGTAGGTATAGTTCACAAATAGGTAGGAAATTCTTTTGTGGACGTCCCAAAAAAAAAAAAAATAGGAAGTTCTTTCGTAGACAAAGAACTATAATTTTCGTAAGAACATGAGAACCATTAAAATTATTGCACCTGACATATAAACTAATGCATCCGCTGCTAAATTTACTGCAAAAAAATTAAAAATTTCTCTCCATTCAGAACTCGAACTCATGTGCTATATTCATCAATTAAGATGATGGATCCACCGTATATCTTGATGATCGAAGAGCTAAAAATGGTTCTTCGTTCTTATTTTATTTGTGGTTCTTATTTGAATATCTCTATCTCTCTCTCTCTCTATCTATCTATCTATATATATATATATATATATATATATATAGGTCAAGATTCAATGAAGAAGGCCTAAATGTAAGAAAGAACGAGAGAAGTAATCTTATCTGTTGATCTTATCTCATCTAACGGACATGATTTATTCACGTCATGTTCAACGGAAAAACATATTGGGGTCGAACCCCAAAACCCCCAAAAATATTGTATATGTTCACGAATGTTCAACGAAAAATTTCGTTGAACATGGCGTGAATAAATCGTGTCTGTTAGATTAAATAAGATCAACGAATGAGATTTCTTCCTCTTCTCTCTTACATTTAGGCCTTCTTCATTGAACCTAACCATATATATATATATGAGTGGGCTACCGTGAGAGCACATCTTAAAATAAGAAATAAGAGCAATTTTTAATGTATGCATTTTATGTAGAACACGTATGAATTCGCTGTATAAATGTATGAATTGTGAAAAATAATTTTTTGCTACCTTTGGGATTCGAACTCAAGACCCTAAATCCATCCAACAGAATTATGAATCAACCGTAGATCTTGATGATCTAAGGGCTGAAAATGATTCTTATTTTATATCTTAAGAGATGCTCTTATTTTAGTTCTTCCATATATATATATATATATAGGGGCGCGCTCCAGTGAGACCCTCTATTTTTCGTGTAACATGAGTACAATGAATAAGACATATAATACTAATGAACAAGATGTATATCCTGATGAAAAATAAAATTTAAAAAATCCGTAATGAATAAGACATATATACTGATGAACAGTGCCGTATATACTGATGAACAATGCAGTATATACTGATGAATAACAAAATTTAAAATATTATGCTCCCTCCAGGATTCGAACCCTGCGAAAAAAAATTACCCTCCAGATACAATATCAGCCATAGGATTGATAAAATAAACACACCAGATCGTGCCCTAAATCTCACTAAAATTAGGGGGTCTCATTGGAGCGGCCCCCTATATATATATATATATATATATATATATATATATATATATATATATATTCATCCATCCACGAAAGACCTTCCTATATTTTATTTTTGGGACGTCCACTAAAAAACTTCCTACCTATTTTTGGACTATACCCCACCACTTATAATTACTTACTTTTCACTTTTTCACAACTCTTAATATTAATTATAACACATTTTCACCACTCCCAAAACACTCAACAACTTTTTCTCTACTCTCAATACACTCAACAACCTTTTTCTTAAAACTCGTGTCACTCCCTCCTAGGAAGTTCTTTCATGGACGGAGGGAGTATTATATATTTGTGAGGGAATACACAATACATATTATTCCCTCCGTCCAAGCTATTTTGAGACCTTTTTTTGGGCACATGATTTAAGAAAGTAGTGTTTTGTGTGTAAATGAAAAAGTGAAAAGGTGAATAAAGAGTAAAACTTTTGCTAAATAAGGAAATGTCTTAAGATAAATGGGGCACTAAAAAAGGAAAATATTTCAAGATAGATGAGACGGAAGGAGTATATATTTACACTTAAATAAATCAAATAATAATCATGACGATAAGATTTGAATCATTGATCTCTTAGAAATTAAAAGAGTCTTTAACACCTCATATTTATCGCTTGAACTAGAACTCTTCAACGAAATCCTATATACTCACATCTGAAGGTTTTTTTTTTTAATTATAAATATAAAAAATTACGAATATGCTATTAAAATATAAACTTGTTGAGTCCAAAACTTGATCCTTCTCATGATTACACAATTTCAAATTTTGTGATTGGCAAAACTCTTATAACTACAAGCCGGGATCTCTCATAAGTTTGATCAGATGTATTTTTCCACGTTCACACTACAATAATTTTAAAAGTTAAAAAATTGATAAATTGTAGAAGTATGCATCCTTCATTTCAAAAGACTACGCTCATTTTCTTTTTTTCACTAATCTCATAAAAATATGGAGAATTGATTTTCAGATATGACCACATTGTCAATCCTTTATTTTTTATTCTAATTTTCAACACTTATTACTCCCTCCATCCATGAATCATCTTCCTGTTTGGGGTTCGGCACGAATTTTAAGAAAGCTGAAAAATGTGGTGTAAAAGTGGTGTAAAAGACTAAAAGGGTAGTGATAATGTATTGTGATTACTTTTAGTAATCTTTCACTAACTATTTGGCATTATTTTATTAGGTGAATTAAATGAAAGCATTTAAATGAAAAAACATTAATCAAAAGTGCCGATTCAATAATGAAAATGTAAGCAGAGATTCCATTTTGAAAATTGTTTAAGCATAAGGACAGATTCTTGAAAATTTAAGCATTTAAGCTATTTATTTCTTCTTCTTTTTTACTCTTTTATTAAATAAACTAAAAATTCAGAAAAATAAATAAATAAATAAATAAACCAAAAATTCAGAAAATAAATAAACTGAAAATTCAGAAAATAAATAAATAAATAAATAAACTGAAAAATAAATAAACTAGAAATAAATTTTTCAGAAAATAAATAAACTGAAAATTCGAAAATAAATAAATAAATAAACTGAAAAATCAGAAAATAAATAAATAAATAAACTGAAAATTCAAAAAATAAATAAATAAACTGGAAATAAATAAATAAACTTGAAAAAATAAAAATAACCTGGTAATAAATAAATAAACTTGAAATTCAGAAAATAAATAAATAAAATTGAAATTCAGTAAATAAATAAATAAACTGAAAAATTCAGAAAATAAATAAATAAACACGAAATAAATAAACTGGAAAATAAATAAACTAAAAATTCAAAAATAAATAAATAAATAAATTGAAAATTCAGAAAATAAATAAATTATTTAATAAATAAACTGGAAATAAATTTTTCAGAAAATAAATAAATTGAAAATTCAGAAAATAAATAAATAAACTGAAAAATTCGAAATATCATACTCCATTTAATTAACTTCAAAATTGGATTAATTAGACAATTAATGGTAAAGTGTGGTGGGTCCAATTGGTAAAATGTAGTAATTTAAAAAGTAAGGGAGAGTATATATGCCAAAAAAGCAGAGTAGGAAGTTAATTGGTGCACAAAATTTTAGAGGCAAACAGGAAGTTGATTTGTGGACGGAGGGAGTACAATTTTATCAATATGGTCCATCATTATTTCTTCACTCCACTCATGAAAATGAACACTCTTTTTGCAATCACAACACACTCACAACATCTATTAAAATTGGTGTCGAACAAATTAAATACTAGTGTGTAACATGTCAAAATTCGACGGGAATTATTTGATGTTATAGTTTATAAAAAAATGTGAATATTATTTCATAATATATTAAATATTATTCAATAAAATAAGTGTTAACATGACATATGTCGACGTTATATATCAAACTAAAATGAACATATATTTAAAAATAAGAAATGAACTTGAAAACAATGCATTATAATGTAAAAATTGTGTGACGAAAGAAGATAGATAACAATTTTTATTGAAACAATTAATAAAAACATCACATAAAACAAATATTAAAACTGAACACTCCACTCATAAAAGTGAACACTCTTTCTCCAATCACAACACACTCACAACATCTATTAAAAGGTGTCGAACAAATTAAATATACTCTTCTAAAATGGAATGAGTATTATGTATATATAAAATATTTTTTAATACCTAAAACTTAGATTGATGTACTTAGCTTCATCGTTAATACCTAATGGCGGTTGTTTTTCAAACATATTAATTAATCCGAATTATTATGAGGAAGTTGCCATATCGCCTTTAGTAATCTTGGAATAATAAAGTCAAGCATCAACAATATATATTGTTGGGATCATAATCCTTATTTTGATGATACCAAAATCAATAGGTTTCATTTTTAGACTAGAACTACTTGAACTCACGTGTTAGAATTCTTTTTCTAGTTTAGTTGTTGTTCTAAAGACTGAAGACTGAAGAACGGAGGACTAAAGATTGAAGACTGAAGTTTCCGACTGAAGCATCAGTCGAAGAATCAGTTTTGGCTGATAACTTAATGCGAGCCACGTGAAATCAGCAGACTAATGCTAAAGTCAAGTATCAGTTAAATATTCTTCCTCGGACTGAACCTCCAACGTTCAAAGGAAGCCACACACTCTAGGATTACAGCCGCATTAAATACAGAGATCTCAGGATCGTCTTTTCTCTGCAGAGGCCATTCCTTTTCAGTGATTACCTTTTCAGAGATGTCGCATCTCCTGCTCCTCAACGTAGCCGTTCTCACCAAACAAGAAACCTCGAAGATTGAAGCCTCAGCCCAAGTTCAAATTACTCTCTAACGAAAGAAATCTTGAAGACCTTCTCCGCCAACGGATCTATTCAAGACGTCTCCTATAAATAGAGCTCGAGGTTCACTTCAATCTTCACCGATTCAACAACATAAGCTGAAACGCTGCCAAAATCGTTACTCAGCTCAGAGCCAAATCTCTCCAAAGTTTGAATCGAAGAAGAGAATCCCAAAGCCAAAAATCAGTCACTGCTGATTACATATATTCTCTTAGGCCTTAGGCAAACCTTGTTTATCCAAAACCAAGGTTAAACAGACTGCAAAGAAACTTGTTCTTTGTAGTTTAGTTGGCAAGTTTTTAAGCCTCTCTTCAACCTACCGAATTGAGTGTGTGTGTCGAAAAGGAGTTCAGAAAGGTGTTCTGTCTCCATGAGGTCCTAGTGCCAAGTGTGTGCTAGGAGTGAGAAATCCAACAAGGCGTGTTGGTACTGAAGATTGGATCTTCAGTTGTTTCGGTTGTGTGCACCCGCAAGCACACGTTCAGGTTTGCTGTGCACCTGTAAGCACGAGCATCGGTTTGCAGTGCACCCGTAAGCACTTGCCCAGTGAAGTTGTTGGTCTGATCAACCGACCGTGAATGGAGGAAGTGTCTTCCGAACCACGTAAAAATCTCTGAGTTATTTACAGCTTTCAGTATTTACTTTCTCACTTGTGTTCTTACCTTCTTAAACTGAAAACTGATTAATAGCAAAGAGAAACCTAAAGACTGACAACGTGCTTAACTCACAGGCTATTACAAAATAAAAGTTTTTCGCTGCATGTGTTATCAGTCTAACTGATCTATCTTCTGATAGTAGTAAGATTCATTACAACTCTGTTTATCAAACTCGACTGAAGCCTTACGTGTATCAGTTAAGGTCTTTGACTTAACTGATAACTGCTTACTGAAGAGTATTCAGTATCAGTCGTCAACCCTATTTTGGTCAAAACTCTTTTCAGTAAATAAGTTGTGTGAGTTTGTATTTGAAGTCTCGTTTTGATTCCTTTGAAGCAAAAATAGCCTATAGGTGTGTATTCCTCCCCCCACCCATACACCTATTCGAGACCCTCCGAACCTAAATATATAAAAAAAGTCAAACATCAACAATAATTTTACTTTTTGTAGACTCTTTAAGTAACTATGTTTATTAGAATGCACCCGATTTTCAACATTTTTTTTGATTTAACACGAATTCAATAATAGCACAATATTTCCTCTTTAAAAAAAAGATAATAGCACAATATTTCAATTTATTGCAAAATTAGTATTTTCAATTCTTTTTGGGTCACCAAAAAATTAGATGGCATGTCTCTCACTTGAGCCGAGCCGACATTCGGCGTGCGCTGCAAATCCTCAATATTTTGGATTCAATTTGTATCTACGATCAAAAATCGAAATGTCAAGTCCATTGTGACAGGAAAATTTTGAAGGTGTTAACTTTTTAATAAATTGAGAGGGGATGAAGTATTGCAACATTATAGTGATCGTATTAAAATTATAAAACGAGTGAAAATGTGTGCATTAATTGATGATTAACTAATTAACCTTTGGAATATGTCTTGATTAATTCTCTCATAAGAAACTGGAGTATATATTATCAGTTTTTCATTATACTTGATTTAAAAAAAAAACTTTTTTCCAAAGCATCAATTTGATATCGTCAACAAATTACTTGTCACGACCGCACTTGCTAAGGATAGCAAATTCGGGGAAACCGCGACTAAGGGAGGGAATTTAGGAGCGGGAGTAAGAAAGGGGCATATTTGGTTTCTTGATGACTCGACTTGTATAAGGAAATCAATCGAAATATCTAGATATCAATGAAGGCCACAAGGGGACCGTACATAATATTATTCAAAGGGGTACTCAACGAGTTTGAGTACATTATTAAATAGTACATATTGTTTTGACAGATAACATAATGTCTTTAGTAAAATCAGTGTTCGCAGCGGAATAACAATTTGAGTATATGTATGAAGACATATACTCTACTCTGAGGTAATCATCCTAGTTTGACAAAGCTCCGCTTGCACACTACATCCTCGATCACCGCTCAACCTGCACATTTAAAAATACATGCAGGGCTAAGTACAAAAGTACTTAGTGGACACTTGCCGAAATTTACATACATGCATAATATTTTATTGTCAAGCCTTTCAACAGTAGTAAGATACGAGGGTTTTCCTTTAAAGACTCGTATTTACCAAACATAATATCATTTCTTTCATCAATAACCCGCGCAGGTATTTTATATCATTAATCACCATATCAGTAACTCGTGCCGAGAGGGAGGCCTCCCTCTACGGACACTATGATCGGCCAACCCGCTAGATGACTCACGATCACAAAGTGTACACTAATTCCGAAGGGATTTGCGGTCCCATCCAGAATCCGAATTCGATTAACATCAGATAGGCAATTAATAATAAAACATAAAGCATTTAGGCATTGACAATATCATTTAAATTCATAAGCATAAAGTCTTAACAATTCTAATATATAATTTTAGTTTATACGTAGAAAGCCCACCTGAATAGCAGACTCACGGTTTAGCTCTAACTCTGGTGCTTGACCTTTAATCCGAGAAAATAAAATAAGATTCTAATTCTCGAAAAATCTCAATAAATGAGGATGCGTGAAATGATTATGCATGACTCATATTCCTTTAATTAAATTATGAGATGCTAATCCTATTTAAGGAATTAAAGCTCGTCTTATGAGGTCGGATTATTAATCTTTAATAATCTACTCATCTTAAAATAATCTAATTCACTTACTAATTAATAATTAGTAAGTCTTAAAATCTTCTCTAATTAAATATAATAGAATAATTATGAAGGCCCAATTAAAATAAAATAATCAAGGCCCAAAAGGAATTTAATTTGAGCCCAAAAGAATAAATTCGAAGCCCAATGCATTAATAATATTAAGCCCAACATCAATTAATTTCTAGAGCCCAACAAATGAGGCCCAAGATAATAAAATCATGAAGCCCAATAAGTGAGCCCATCATCACCCTTTAAAAATTAGTAAATTTTAATATTAATCACTAATTAAAATAATTAGGATTAATAAAGAAGCCTAAAATAATAATTCTTATTGGGTTAAATAAATAAATTTCATTGGACTTAATCAATTAAATCGTAGGAGCCCAAGTAATATAAATTCGAGACCCATTATTAATAAATAATAGGAGTCCAAGTAATAATTAATGTGGACTGGAAAGAATTAATCTTATCTCGTCAAAACCTTTAACTCAAAACATTATCACATAACTATCATTTAGGTTCGAAACTATTTATTCGAACATCAACATGCGCATTAATCATAACTCGTTCTATTTATGCCATCAAGTCAAATATTCCGTCATTTAAAAACAAATCCTATAATATTACATAGATAAATTATATCATCATAGATCATGCTTTCTTATTTTTTAAAATCGTTTAATCATTTTCAAATAATCCATATTAATAAGTCATTTGAAAAGAATTAATTTAAATGAGAGTTTAACTCGAAACATTTCATTTTATAATCCATTTATAAATACTTGAAATAAAGAACTCCATTTAAATAATTAATTTAAAGGTCAATATATAATTAAATTAATCAAGCTCAATTTAAATTAATAATTAAGAGCTCAAATAATTTAAATAGATATAAGCCCAAATTAATTAGATAAATTAAGTCTATCATGTTTTTCTTTGAATAAGGCCCAAACAATTTAATTAAATCGGCCCAAGAGTTTAATTAAATCGGCCCAAGAGTTTAATTAAATCGGCCCAAGAGGGAGCCCAATATTTTCGGCCCAAACCCGGCTCAAACCCGGCCCAAACCCGGCTGAAACCCGGCCCAAACCCGGCTCCCTTTTCTAACCTAAATATACACACACAAACACCTCCCAACACACACACAAGCTTATCTCTCTCTAACTCTATCTCTCGGCTCTCTCTCTCCCTACTCTCTCTGCTCTCTCTCTTTACTCTCTCTGCTCTCTCTCTTCGATCTGCCGCCGCCGCTGCCGTTCAACGGCGCCGTCGCCGCCGGCGAGCGGCGCGGCCTCTCCTCCTCTCTCCCTGAACTCTTCCCCCCCTCTTCTCCTCTATCTCTCTCTCTCAATCTCGGCCGCTGGAAAGGCACAGCAGCGCAACCACGCCGCCGCTCCGTCGCCTCCGCCTCTCCTCCATGGCAGATCCGCCGCCGCTGCAACTGGATCTCGGCGAGCACCGTCGACTGGAAGCCGCTGGAGCTGCTGCTGCTTCACCGGGAGTCGACGGATCTGGCCTTCGGTCGTTCGTCTTGCTCGGAGTTCCCGCCGCCGTTGGCTTGCCCGGAGTCGCCGCTGGCTGGCCCGCGATCGACGGCCAGCAGCTCGCTGGAGGAGCGCCGCCGTCAGTCGCTGCCGTTGGCAGCAAGAATCCGGCAGCCGCCTCTCCTGGAGTCGCCGTCGCCGTGAGTCGCAGAGCTCCGACAATCCACCATCCTTTCTCTCTCGTTTTATCACTCACGATAGGTTCGTAAATTTGAATAATTTACAGAAAATTCAACTTTGTATAAAGACTTGATTTTGGAATGAAAACTTGGTTTTCTGTATTCTTATTTTTACAACATATCATAGCTCATTATGTATCACAGAAACGAATGGTTTGCTATATTTACTATGTCCATTTATGCATATGTAGGTTCTCTACCATTCTGTATTCCTAATTAAACCGAAGCGTGCAAATGAGATAGTGAATACCTTGAAAGTTTTGTTTGTTGGTTGTTGTTGCTGAGTTATATATGGTGATCTTGTTTCGTCTAAAATTCTTTGCAGCTGCTAAGGATTTTAGGTAAGTGAGGATGCCTTTTATAGGGAGTAAATACTGAAGCTGCTAGTGTGAAAAATATGGTGAATAGTGCGGCTAAGTTTAGGCGTGGTTGAAGAATTCAATGAGATTATATTTGCTGCTGACAAATTAGATTTGTCTGTTGAATACTTGAGATTTTGGTTGAAGAATTAATGAGATTAGATTTGCTTGTTGAAAACTGAAACCAAATGAAGGTGTTCGGGTGTGAAAATTTTGCAGATATGCTGCTGGAGCTGGAGTCAAAAAAAAATGTCAATAGATGGCTGAGCATGCTTGAGCATGCTTAAAGGATATCTGCAGATTTTCTTCACACACATACACTATTCCATTTTTTTTTTAATGTTGGTAGATAGATAGAAAAATAGGGGTTTGTAAAGTGAAGTATAAACAGAAGCAATAATTCTTGTCTTGGAATTTCTATATCTGTAATATTGTATTGCATCTTTTTTTTTAAATAAAATCCAACTACCGGGTTTTGTTAATATCGCGTGTTTATAAAACTACTCGATATCTGCTTCCTTTCTTAGCTAGAATAAATTCTAAATTAAATCCGTAGATTTAATTCTTCATAAACCGGAATAAATTCACGACTCAAGAAATAATAATAAAAATAGAAAAATAATTCTATTGTGATTAATAAATAACGTGACTTAACTAAGTCAGTTATGAATCTGAAATAAATAATTATTGGCTTACTCAATAATTCTCATCGCGGTTTTATTTACGCGAAGCTACTGACTTGGTAATAAAATAATAATCCTGCTTAATTGAATATAATCCAAGGTCATAAGCTGAATTTAAATCATAAATAATTACTGGGCTTGATTTACTGAAAGATGAAATAATAATATCATATTATTGGATTTAAAAATATAATAAAAGAGCGGGTTGTTACATTACTTTTCTATCTTGATTAGTTTTTATATTTTGAATACGTGAACAAAAAAATACGTAATTATACAATGTTATATTACGTACATTTGTATAAATGGCATTACATTTTATATTTGTATGTAAAGTAAGTACACCTAGTTATGGAGTCAGTAATTTTTGCAAGAGATCACTAATTTTTCTAAGAACCAGTATTTTGTAGAATATATATCAACAATTGATTTTCTTCTTTAGAGGCGATCACCAATTAATTAGTCGAGACTGAGATTGGGGCGTTTAATTTTAAGAAGAAATAGGAATTTAAATAAACCAAATAAAAAGAAAAATTTGAAGGCGATCATTAAATTAGTTAAGCGAAAAAATATTGCCTATCTATCTACATTAAATATATCTATTTCCATTATAGATCACTCACAAATAATTTGATCTATAAAAGTATTAGGGAACTTATAGAAGAAGCTTGGAGCACAAATAAAATATTCATGGGGTATTCATGAACGCCTGATTTATATATATAACCTAGCTATATACGCTTAGTTACAAATTTACGACTTTTTTGTCCACTATTAACCATATAGGTGTGGTGTGATTTTATTCATTGTTCAAATAATTAGTCCAACGTACTCTGTTTTACGAGACCAGCAATTTTCAGTTGTATTATGTCACAGCCCGCCCTAACTAGGGATAGTTAGGCCGAGTGATCCACGACTAGGGATGGGGTTAAAGAAGAAGGGGAAGAAAAGGGGCGTTATTTATAGCCGTAAAACTTACTCATCTTAATAAAACTCGTCATTTTTATTCATTAATACTCAATTGAAAACAGTCTATGAAAGACAGCATAAAATTTAATTAATATCATTAATCAAGTTATACATCATATGAAACCATTCTCTTAAGACTCAAAGTATGACATAACATACTATAACATCAACAACATCTTGCAGCGGAAAGTAGCTAGACATATGTATGAAGACATATTCTAGACAGGTTAACTATTTATTAACAACCCTGGAGACTCCGCTCATTGCAGCACCATCATCACATCAGCTCAACCTGCACATTTAGAAAACATATGCAGGGCTGAGTACATAAGCACTCAGTGGGCACGTATGCCTAGGTATAAAAATACATGCTTCAAAACTGTAAATTGTCATGCCATCATAATCAGTACAGCAAGGGAGTTTTTTCGCTAAAAATGCCCAAGCTTACTAAGTTCATTTGTGATTCTTAAAGTTCGTCTGATCAGACTAAGTTCTTTTGTAATCTATCATATCTGAAACTGTGTGCCGGAGAGGTGGCCACCTCTCACGGTCACTTGACCGGCCAACCCGCTAGATGACTCACGGTCACTGGTGTACACTAGCCCTGGCAGGATAGCTATCAACTGCTCAGGACCCGAATTCGATTGCATCATTGGCAAAGCCAAAGCAGATAGATATCATACTAAAATTTAAACATTTTATGGCAAGACAATACTTGAAATAACTTTAACTCAAATATTTTGTAACGAAATAACTTGCTCAAATGTAACATTAAACTCATTTGATAGATATATATAAAACTAAAATTAACAGTTAAATCATCTCATGCATTCATTCGTATAAGAGGCCTACGACACGCAGGGGATCTCTATATACGTATAGTAAAAGTAATGCCCACCTCGTTGTGTCTCTGTATCAATGAGTAACGTCACTCTCTCCCTCAAGTCGTTACTTCCCAAAAGGACCTTCATCGTTATGAAGAATTGGTGAGAAGTTATAAAAGAAACCTCGATTAATAATCTAATTTCTTTTATGAAACATTAGTATCTCTAATGTTCATCTCTCTTGATTGTTAATCAATATAACAATTATTATCTCTCGTCATTACTCATTAATTATAACATCCTTATGTTATAATTAGCAGCGCTTCAATTAAAAGAAATATTAACACATCGAAAAGTCCACTTTCTTAGCAGATCTATTCGCTCTCATCTCGTCTAATTAACCAATTAGAAAGTTAAACTTTCCATTAGGCATGTATTTGAGTCACGGGTCAACAAGAATCGACTATGCTCAAATTCTAATTTCACTAAAAATTTTGGCATGACCTATTCACATATCATGTCAGCCACGAGATTTCAACGCGTGAATCTCACTACGTGAACTCGTCTCTCGACTCAAAACTTAACATCTTGACATCTTTTCAACGCAACCCAAAAAATTCAAAATCATCAAAACTCTTTATCAGTAAACTATCATTTATACTCGACACCAATTGTTCGAGTGTCAGATACCAACATTTATGTGCGTTAATCATAACTCTCACAACTCACACCATTTAGTCATATCGTATCATCCATCAAAACAAATATAATCAAGTTATTTTCTAGAAAGTTTTGCTGTTTTTGTGTCATCTTTAAAACTTCATAACAACCAACTCAATCATCATAAACTCTCATACCAATTGATCTCAAAAACTTCATGAAGTGTAGTTCACTCTAAAAATGGTAGTTAACCAAAAAGGTTAAAGGTTTTTGGAGATATTGCTCTTTTAGTGCAGGCTGTCAAAGATTGACAGTTTCTGCCAATTTTGTTTAGGCCATTAGAAACCAAGGCA
The DNA here is from genome assembly GCF_028751815.1 of Salvia miltiorrhiza. Taxonomy (NCBI): domain Eukaryota; kingdom Viridiplantae; phylum Streptophyta; class Magnoliopsida; order Lamiales; family Lamiaceae; genus Salvia; species Salvia miltiorrhiza. The sequence continues at coordinate 8,924,318 of NC_080393.1, forward strand.
AACCTTAATAAAATTCCATCAAATTTAATCATCCAAAACTAAAGGTATCCTTGAAGATTTGGTTAAAATTTCACAAGAGAAAACGTTCATATGATCTGCCAAATAAACAATGAAACTCATACACTTTTACTGTTGGACAAATATGACAGCAGAACAGGGCATTTTTGAAATAATAAACTGCTCTGTTTCAGAGGTCATAAAAATCGAAATGTTATGTTTTTAGAAAAGTATTGAAGTCTAGTTTCGTTTAAAAAAAACGGTGATGCAAAATCCTTCATGGATTAATAGATATAAACGTTTTTGTGAAGTCTACCAATAGTTGACAGATTCTGTCAAGGATTTTTCAAAATATCTTTAAAATAGCAAACATCATCCAAAAGACATGAAATTTTGCAGCAACGAAATACACATATCATAGATAAACATACTAAAATTTCAGAGCCATCAAGCAATGAAAACTCATCGAAACATAAGCTTGAAACTGCTGTAAAATTTTGACAGAATTCCAGTTTTAATTTCGTTCAACAATTATCATCCATAAATTGTAAATCAATTAGCATGCTCATGTGATATCGTAGAACACATATACGCAATAATATTCATTATGCAACGTCTCAAACTTCACGAATTTAAATAATCATACTCTAAAAATTTATACAATTTTCGTGCTTGGAAAAATACGAATTTAATATATATCGATTCTAGCATACCCCTAAGCACAAATATCAAGTCAAAACGATCAAACAAAAATCGAAAGACAAGCTAATATGTGAAAAACGGGGCTGCCCTCATGGGTTTCATAGCTACGGTTCGTTCCGTTCTTACTCCCTTCATTAAACATGCTCAACATCTACCCAAGAACAACATACTAAAATTTCACGACGATCCGACGTCGTTTCAAAATAAAGTCGAGAATCGACGTTTTTCGACGTCGACGAAAATCGAAAAGAAAACCATTAAAACGTAGGTAGAGATCTTACCTACTTAGATACGTGATCGAAAAGATGATCGACGCTCGTCTCGGTGCTCAAATCGGAGGTCAAAAGCTCCAACACCAAAGAAAATGGTGTTATGCGTGAAGTGTGTGTGTGTTTTAGGTGTTAGTGTGTGTGTTGTGGCTGATATCAACGTGATATAGTGTGAGTGAGTGGGTTTGGGCGGTTGGGGGGTGGTTAGGGGTAGGGTAGGTTAGATATTTAGTCGTTAAATATCTCGTCTCGTCTCGTTTTAACGACTAACTACCCATACTCTTCGTTACTCGCCCTCTCAACCTCTACTCACTTTCATTACACTCGTAATTCTATATAAATATAGAAAATACAAGCTCGTTCTCGAAATTCTGATAAACGATATCTACACGTTTATCGAGAAATCCCGATTCACTATTCACTCGTCGTCAAAAAAAAATAAAAACTTTCATTATTGGACTCGTATCGAAAAACTAAGAATATTTCTCGACGACGTGCACATAAGATTTTGAAAGTCGACAAAAAGACGAAATAGCAGTATTTTACTATTCATCGTCAAAAAGTCAAAATTTTGAAAAACGTCTTAACGGACTCAGATCTCACTTCCGAGTTCATCATTCTCATTCAAATAATTATCTCGAATTATTCAAATACTCAAACTCAAATACGGATATAAAATCTCACATCATTCTCACATCATCGAAAGAACATCTCAACATCTTAAAAAAAATAACAAGAAAACTTCATATAACTCCTCATCTCTTTACAAAGTAAATCAAACAAGGGATCTAAACCTTAATTACTCAAACTCAAGAAATTAAACACGTCATCAAAAGCCCGGGTATTACATATTAATGATTGCTATTGTAAAATTTGATTACTACATACTATTGTAAAAACATTTGTTAAAGGCATAAAATTATCTTATTTCTGTTTGTCCCATTTAAGGTTAAAAAGTTTAGAGGGGTGCTAACAAAAATTTCCTCCATCACGAATAGTGAATAGATTATTGAAGAGGAATTTCGCGCGAGTCAGAAATAAATAGCTAATTTGGCACTTACACAATCTTGTTATATTTGCTTGCCAATATATAATACTCCTTTCATCAACGATATCGTGAAAATCTTGTTATATTTGCTTGCGAACTTTTTGGTGCCAATATATAATACTCCTTTCATCCACGATATCGTTTTCAATTTATGGACGATACGAATATTTAAAAATTGGTGAATAATAATTAATAATAATGAGTATTGTTATAAATGGAGTTTGAGTCTCGTTATTATTGTGAATGGAGTTTGTGTGCTCTATTGATATAAATGAAAGTGAAAATGATATTGTAGACGAACCAAAATAGCAAAAGTGAAAACGATATCGTGGACGGATGAAGTATTATATAATAATATAGGAGTTAAATACTATTTTAGATAATTTTATATTAGATGGAATCGTCAGTGTCATAATTTAATGTGTACCACTCTTAATTTCTCTATTTTATAATTATTTGCTATAAAAATAAATAATATTATTATATAATAAACTCTAATTAATATTTATCGCTAAAAATTGAAATTAAAAAAATTATATATCCTAACTTTGAAGAAAAATTAATTAAAAACTATAACAAATTAAGAGTGGAACACAATACACACTAAATTACAGGACATGAGATCCCATCTGATTTCCTATAGCAAAAGAAAAGTTCATATGTGAAAATAAAAAATTGGAAATAGTGACATTTTTTTATGTTATGAATTAATTTAATCTTAATATATGTTTTTAAAAATAATTTTAAAAATGATTATTACTGTTTAAATACACTAACTTTCCTCTAATTTCGAATTTTAATATGAACTTTCAATTTTTTATTAAAATATATGAACTTTAATATTTACTCAATTTTTGACACCGACACCTATTTCGACTAAATAAAATTTGAGGTGACATATATGAAGATGATTATGACTCATTGGCGACATTTTAGTACAACGGCGTATTAAAGTACTTGTCCTCCATGAGATCGAATCATCTTTAAGATATGTTCCGTCAGATTTAATTTAGAGAAAATAAAGATCTATATTAAAAATTGAATAAGTGCTAAAATTATGTATTTTAATAAAAAAATAAAAATTAATGTATTTTTACAGTAATAACACTTTAAATAAACAAACCACCCCCAAAACTTTTTCATCCCTGTACAGCCATCTTCTCCCCCTTCCCCCAATTTTCGTAGGTCCCGTCCCCCACCACCTGTACAACCCCCAAATCACCACCTATATGCAGTTTTATGATTTAATATATGAAGATCTTTCAATCTCACATATATGCAATCTGTATAAAATTCTTCCTCCACATTCTGTTAATCTCTCACCATCATTTCATCCTACTTTTGAGGATTAAAAAAAAAAAAAATCTCCCACCCTTGTTCTCCCTAAAAGAGTTTTTTATTTTTTTATTTTTTATTTTTTATTTTTATTATTATTATTATTTTTTTTTAACTTATCACAAACTCCTTAATTTTTATCCTTATTTTATCAAATTATTTACAATTTTACCATATGATCCATTATAAATCCGTTACTTTCTTTTTATTTAGCTAGTACTCCCTCTGTCCCATTATTATTGGTCTATTTATTTTGGGCACAAATATTTAGGAAAATAAGATTATTGTGTAAAAGTATGTGAGACCACATTGTTTATATTGTAAAATCATTACCAAAAATAGAAACAAGTCAATATTAATGGATTCCAAAAAAAAAAAAAAAAAAAAGGTCAACAATAATGGGACAGATGAAGTATAACACTACTATAAAAATTGGGTCCTTCTTCCACTCATAATACATTCACATAATATTTATTAAAATTTGTGTCACCAATAATCATGCATACTCTTATGGGACGGAAGGAGTATTAAAAATCCATTTATAGTTTAAAAAATATAAAAAATCTCAACCATCTATATAATATATAAAAATGCAGTTTAACGGCTATTTTTTCCAATCAAATTTTAAAAAACAAATTTCCTATTTTTTAGCAAGCATGTTTTCGTTCCACTACACTTTTTTACTATTTTTCTATTTCTTTATTTTTTTTAATCTTTTCTCTACTTTCTAAAAATTGTATAATTTAACTCATGATAAAATATTTAAATAAATATCAAATTATGGATCATGATAAGAGCTTTAATTTAATATATATATATATATATATATATATATATAGGAAGAGGTTCTAATAAAAACCTCTGTTAAAATGAGAACTAGGAACCTAATCTTAACCTTTTAAATATTAGATCTAATGGTTAGGATTTGGTCAACAAAAGAAACTGTGCATCTATTATATTTTATTGTGCACTTAAAAAATATGCAATTTATACAATTGAAACCAACAATGCAAAATACTAAAGCAAATCGAAATTGTGCATCTATGCAATTGAAACTGTGCATCTATGCAATCGAAATTGTGCATCTGTAGTTTAATCTCAGCCCTTTATTTTATTTAAATCAATGACTTTAAATTGGTTCCTAGTTTTCATCTTAAGAGGGGTTTCTATGTTAACCCTACCCTATATATATATATATATATATATATATATATATATAGATTTTAAATAAAAATGTTATAAAATTAAAGTCAAAAGACTCAAAATAATTTTTTTTATCACTCTTATTAGTTATGGATATATGTATTTTTTACGTTTTTCTCTATCTTTTACGTTTTAGTTTATTTTATTTTTTGTACTTTTTATATTTTGCTTTTATTTAATTATATAAAAAAGACAACTCTAATATTTCCCCGTACATGAAACATCTTCTTCAAAGTAGTGGACATTGGTTCTACGAAAACTTAATTATATATTTGGTGAATGGATAAGGGATTCCACGGTTAGAAAAAATTGTAAAGTGAGTTTATGTTGGTCCATTAGTGATGATATATGTAAATATGTGAGAATTTTAAGGATAATAGTTATTGAATTATGTCCAAAAAATGTGTAGGAAATATTTTATGAACGAACGAAAGAGGAAAATTAGTCAGTCCCCCAATTTAATATTCTTTTCTATTTTTAAAAGAAAATACTCCACACAACTCTATTAAAATATGGGGTCCTCACTTCATTTTTATCACTTTTACATATATAAAGTGTGATCCTTGTTTCAATCATAATATTTAATTATTTTATTAAAATTCTTGTTGTTTTTAAATGATAGTACTAAATTAGGGGAGGGTGGGAGTAGTAAAAAGTCATAAGTTAAGTTGAGGCATTTTGTTTTAGCCCCCGAGTTAAATAGATTAATAAATTTCCAAGTTGTAGAAGAGGGACAGCGCACGTATATAAGACTTTCTATACCTAAATTAATTAAGATAGATGAGTTTTAAGGCTATCTCAATAGGCTATCGCCTACGAAAAATGAAAAAATCAAAAAAAATGAAAAAACTGTGATTCTCAAATTTGATTACTAGTCATCCGAAGAGAAATATATTGTCCCTCACTAATTGAGACAGGCATCTGCAACTGAGATATTATCCTGGTTTTCTAGGTGTTTTCTTTTTCCCTTTTATGCATGGAATGAAATCTACACTCAAAAAAGGAAACTAAACTTGAATAATACAATTATTTTTAATCCCATGATTTTCTTAAAAAACTAAAAGAAAAGGAGAAATGGAGATCACCAACAGCTTCCGAAGAACTTCTTCGGCATGGAGGAGCAGTCGGCTGGAGATGTTTTCTCAGTCGTCGCGAGACGAAGACGACGAAGAAGCTCTGAAATGGGCAGCGCTGGAGAAACTCCCGACGTTCGACCGTTTGAGGAAAGGAATCTTGGTGGGATCGCAGGGCGCATCCAACGAGGTCGACGTAGCTGACATCGGCTTCCAGGAGAGGGCGAAGCTCATCGACAGGCTTGTTAAAGTTGTGGAGGAAGACAATGAGAAGTTCTTGATGAAGTTCAAGAACAGAGTAGACAGGTACATTGTTTTTCTTTATACTCTATGTTCAGTTGTCTAATTATCTTGTCTTCTTATTGCAGAGTGGGGATTGATCTGCCAACAATTGAAGTTAGATTCGAGAATATTAAGATAGAAGCAGAAGCTTATGTCGGCAGCAGAGCTCTGCCTACTTTCCTCAACTTCTTCATCAATATTGGAGAGGTATATATATATGCCATTTCAAGTGGCTCTTTGAAGGAAAACTTCGAGTGTAACGCCTTTTTTTTTTTCTTCGTGTTGAAGGACTTGTTGAACTATCTTCACATTCTTCCCAGCAAAAAGAGGTCCTTGACCATCCTGGACAACATCAGTGGAGTCTTGAAGCCTAGCCGGTATTCATTAATTTATCAGTTTTTTTTTTAATTTGTGAAAGTTTGTTCATACTTGATTCATGATTCATCTATTGTGCAGTATGACGCTTCTTTTAGGCCCTCCGAGTTCTGGAAAGACGACGCTGTTGTTGGCTTTGGCTGGGATGCTTGATCCTTCTTTAAAGGTGCTAACATATATAAATACAATCTAACTAGAGTGAATTTATTTCTAATGGTGATTCATGATGAGCAGTATTCAGGAAGAGTGACATATAATGGGCATGGGATGAAAGAATTTGTGCCTCAAAGAACTGCAGCATATATAAGTCAGAATGATGTCCACATGGGAGAAATGACAGTGAGGGAGACATTAGCATTCTCTGCAAGATGTCAAGGAGTAGGAAGCAGTCATGGTTCGTCCCCTTTTCTAATGTACATCGTATACACGTTGATGATGTCATATTATACACGTGGTTTAAAATAGATGATCAAGTGGCATGACGTATATATGTCAAAACTTGTGCAGAAATGCTGGCGGAATTGTCAAGAAGAGAGAAGGAGGCCAATATTAAGCCTGATCCGGATTTGGATTTTTACATGAAAGTAGGATTCTTTTTATGAATATTAATGTGAAAAACATACTATTTTGTTTGTGCAAATTATACTGAAGTTGTAATCATGTAGGCAGCAGCTACAGAGGGCCAAGAAGCAAGTATTGTCACAGATTATATTATTAAGGTAATTATACATGAAAATAATTTAAGGACTTATTTCATTTACTCTAAGATTTGATCTATCTAGAGAGACTAATATGTTTTCTTGAAACTCCTGATTTCCCCTGTTTTAAAAAATACTAGGGTTGTTTTCTTTCGGTTATAGAATAGATAGAATGATAAAAATAATATAGTCTTACCGGCTGTGTTACTTTCTTTCCTTTTTTGATTTTGTTTCGTTCTTTCTTTTGGCGCGAGCTAACGGCGACGGCGTCTAACCGGCCGTATAGCTCTTTACTCTCGGCAATCTGGCTGACGGCGTCTCACCGGCCTTTTGCCTCTGCTCTGTTTTTCGAGGGGTGAGAGCCGGGTTGGTTTCGGGACGATGGTTAGGCCGGAGTTTCGGAAACTTTCCCTTTCGCTCTCTCCCTATTTTTTCTGTTGTTGTTTTTCTCCCCTTTCTAGACGGGTACTCTTTTTCCTTTTTACGGTTTTTCCCTCTGGATTTTCCGTAAAAAGGTTTTAACGAGGCTCGGCCCTTAGTCTGCTTTCTTGTGCTTTCAAGGGTTCCTTGGGTTTTTTTCTTTTTCTTTTTTAATAAATTTGCATTTTAATAAAAATAATATAGTCCAAATCTTCAAATACTCAATAGTATGTATTGTCAATTTATTGTTTCTAGAATTTTGGTGATACTTTAAGAGAAGATAACATTCTTGTAAGAAACTACAAATGATAAAAAAAGAATAATATCTTGAAAAAAAAACTCAAACTGAGATGTATCATATTCATAGATTAAGTTAAACATGATGATTTGTTTTGCAGATATTGGGATTAGATGTTTGTGCTGATACTCTTGTAGGAGATGCCATGATCAGGGGAATTTCTGGTGGGCAAAAAAAACGTGTTACAACAGGTTGTTTTTTTTTTGGCATATGCAGACAATATTTTATTGCAAAAATATTGGAGCGGTCGTACTGTTCAGACATAATAAAAAAAGTGAATTATTTTACTCTTATTATCTCTAATTATTACTACATTGAAAGGGTAAAAAGATTTCATAGATGATAAGGAAATGGGAGGTTTGACAACCTTTTACTTTTACAATAGAATTGTGAAGTATGACACTTGTTAATGGACAAAATTCATGCAGGGGAGATGCTGGTGGGACCGGCAAAGGCGCTATTCATGGACGAGATATCGACGGGGTTGGACAGCTCGACGACTTATCAAGTGGTGAATTCAATCAGACAATCCATCCATATTCTGAAAGGGACAATCTTGATGTCACTCCTGCAGCCTGAACCCGAAACCTACGATCTTTTCGACGACATCATTCTCATATCCGAAGGTCATCTTGTCTACCAAGGCCCCCGTCCCCACGTTCTCGAATTCTTTGAATCCATGGGCTTCAAATGTCCCGACCGCAAAGGAGTCGCCGATTTCTTGCAAGAAGTAGGCCCCAAAACACTTTCTAAAGCGCTTAGGCAGACAATCCAAAACTAACTTTCTGCGTCTGCCCTGATTGCAGGTGACGTCAAAGAAAGACCAGCAACAGTACTGGGCAGATAATGAGAAGCCGTACAGATACGTCACGGTGAGAGAGTTCGCGGAGGCATTCAAATCATTTCACGTGGGTTTGCAGTTGGCATCGGATCTCGCCACCCCTTACGACAAGAGCAAGAGCCACCCAGCAGCGCTCACAACCAAAAACTACGGCGTCAGTAAGAGGGAGCTGCTTAAAGCCTGCGCCTCGCGGGAGACTCTCTTGATGAAGAGGAACTCTTTTCTCTACATATTTAAGCTCCTCCAAGTTACTATCCCTCTCCCTCTCTCCTCTCTCTATTTGTGAAATGTGTTGATTTTGATAGTACCCTTTTTTTTTCTTCTTGTTTCTCAGCTTAGCACAATGGCTGTGATCGCGATGACATTGTACATTCGTCCCAGAATGGACAAAGACAACACAACGGATGGGAGAATATTTGCGGGGTCTTTGTTCTACGCCATCACCACCGTCACGTTTAACGGAATGGCTGAGCTCGCCTTGACCATCCAGAAGCTTCCCGTCTTCTACAAGCAGCGGAATTTCCACTTCTTTCCAGCGTGGACATATTCGCTTCCGTTGTGGCTAGTTAGTGTCCCTGTCAGCGTTTTTGAAGTCCTTGCATTTACTGTCCTCACTTACTATGAAATCGGATATGATCCCAACGTCGGAAGGTACGACGTCAATTTTTCGCCAATAACATTGTTGAAGTCACCTTTTAACCTTAAATATGTGTGGCAGATTTGTGAAGTATTATCTGGTGCTATTGGCCCAAATGCAAGCTGCATCGTCGATGTTCAAGGTGATCGGGGCAGTTGGGAGGAACATGATCATCGCCAACACGTTCGGCTTCTTCGTGCTGCTCCTGATGTTCGCCCTCAGCGGCTTTGTCCTTGCACGGAGTACATAATGAACAATGTTGCTTCTTCTTTTTTTCAAATAGAAAAGAGATTGAGATTTTCTTTTCATGGTTATGTAGAGAGTGTGAAGAAGTGGTGGCTGTGGGGATACTATTCATCGCCTATGATGTACGGAGACAATGCGATCATTGTGAACGAGTTCAGAGGCCACAGTTGGAAACATGTATGTTTTACTTGGTCATGATTCTGGTGGGTTTTAATTGGAATGTGGGTGATGCTTGAGCTAGTTTTTGCTCTCGATAGGATTCTCCTGAGGCGAATACAACACGTTCTTTGGGAGTCGAGGTTATAGAGACCATCGGCTACTTCCCGGGCTCGTACTGGTATTGGATTGGATTAGGTTCATTGATAGGGATGATACTATTGTTCAATGTCTTGTCCACTCTTGCTCTCACCTATCTCAACGGTGAGTTCTGATCATGCCCTAATTTGATAATATTTGCTAGATGGAAGAATTTTGGGTAACATATTGTTAATTATGTGGTTGCAGCTTTGGGAAAACATCAAGCTATGATAAGTGAAGATGATAATGAGGCATCAACTGGTCAGTTTAACATTGTAGAATGTAAAATGATTCCATAGCTCAAGTTTTATATGATGTGTGTTATGTTTTAACTTCTCAAATTCGACTTAAAATGATGCAGAGAGAGAGGATAATATAAGGCAGAGAAATGTGGTTCTTCCCTTCGAACCACACTCCATAGCATTTGATAATGTCAAGTACTCTGTAGACATGCCACAGGTAGTAGCTTCAAATTGAATATGTATGATAAATTGGATCAAATTTTATAAAGCAAGACTATTTTATAATAGGTAAAGATACAACAAGTTTGAAAAAAACGCAGGAAATGAAGAGGCAAGGGGTAAGTGAGGATAGACTGGTGCTCCTGCAGGAGGTAAGTGGAGCTTTCAGGCCAGGCGTCCTGACTGCTCTAATGGGCGTTAGTGGCGCCGGGAAAACTACGCTTATGGACGTGTTGGCAGGCCGGAAAACAGGTGGCTATATTGAGGGAAACATCACCATCTCCGGCTATCCCAAACGGCAAGAGACATTTGCTCGGATTTCTGGATACTGCGAGCAGACAGACATCCATTCCCCTTGTGTCACGGTCTACGAGTCCCTGCTATTCTCGGCTTGGCTGCGTTTGCCCCAAGACGTGGATACCGTGACAAGAAAGGTTATAACATTGGCTGATCCACCACATATTTTGACTTGTAATTCTTGAGATACTAAGCCTTATTTTTGGCAGGCTTTTGTGGAGAACGTGATGGAATTGGTTGAGCTTACTACTTTGAGGGACGGGCTGGTGGGGTTGCCCGGTGTGAGTGGTCTATCGACAGAGCAGCGAAAGAGGTTGACCATAGCCGTGGAGTTGGTGGCGAATCCTTCAATCATATTCATGGATGAGCCCACTTCCGGGTTGGATGCGAGGGCTGCTCAGATTGTGATGAGGACGGTTAGGAACACGGTCGACACGGGCAGGACTGTGGTTTGCACAATTCATCAACCCAGCATTGACATCTTTGAAGCTTTTGATGAGGCGAGAACACTTAATCTTTTCAACTTTTACTCTATTTTTTTTGGTATTTTCTTGATTGTTAGAAAGTTTGAGGGAAAATTTTGCAGTTGTTCTTGATGAAGAGAGGTGGGCAAGAGATATATGTGGGACCTATTGGTAGACAATCCTCCCAGTTGATCCAGTATTTTGAGGTGCACAAAATCCTAGTAAATTTATTTCCTTCTTAATTAATTTATTATTATAACTGATATAAAAAGTACGTGTTCATAACAAAATTTAATAGTAATTTATAAGGAAAGTAGTCATGAAGTGCAATTGAAACAAATTTTGATTTGGTTATTATATATATCCCTTGTGCATATATGATGTATGGCCCACAATATAATTTTGAGCTATTTAATAATCTATTTTAATTTGCATTCAATTTTTAGTATAAATATATTGAGTTGGTTTTGAGGTAGCTTTTAAAATTCAGGCAATTCAAGGAGTGACGAAAATCAGGGCTGGCTACAATCCGGCGGCGTGGATGCTTGAGGTGTCATCTTCAGCTCAAGAAATGACGTTGGGCGTCGATTTCGCTGAGCTTTACAAAAATTCTGAACTTTATAGGTAAGTTTCTTATCACATTCACATTCACGCTGCAAATTTAACTACACACAATTTTAAGATGTTTGAATTCAGGAGAAACAAAGCTTTGATAAGTGAGCTGAGCACGCCCCGTCCGGGTACAGACGACCTTCACTTTATAACGCAGTTTGCTCAGCCATTCTGGACACAGTGTGTGGCCTGCCTCTGGAAGCAACACTGGTCCTACTGGCGGAACCCTCTCTACTCCGCCGTCAGGATCATCTACACCGCCTTCCTCGCCATCATCTTCGGATCCATGTTCTGGGATCTTGGCGGAAAAATGTAAGCAAACATCCAGTCCCCACCAATCTAATCTTTTCAATTTTTTGAATATGTGAGTCTACAATTTTAGGGATACTACACTGCACATTTTCAACGCCATGGGCTCTATGTATGCTGCCGTTTTCTTCCTGGGAGTCCAACTAGCGTCGTCCGTGCAACCGGTGGTGGCAGTAGAGCGAACAGTCTTCTATCGCGAAAGGGCCGCGGGGCTGTACTCCGCTCTCCCCTATGCATTCGGACAGGTGCATCATTCAAAACATTTGTAACACACACACATGTATATATATGAAGCGCTTCAAATTGGTTGTGGTGTTTATTGCATATAATAAATAATTTTCAATCCTTAAATCTTCAAGATTTACAGTAGATTCATCGTTTTGCAGGCTGTCATAGAAATACCATACTGTTTCATCCAGGCGATTGTGTATGGAACCATAGTGTATGCGATGATCGGGTTTGATTGGACAACTAAGAAGTACTTTTGGTATATATACTTCATGTTCTTTACGCTCATCTACTTCACCTACTACGGCATGATGGCGGTGGCACTCACGCCTAACGAGAACATTGCCAACATCGTCTCTTACTCATTCTACGCGCTTTGGAACCTCTTCTCTGGGTTCATCATCCCAAGACCCGTGAGTCCTACTAATGCCTTCATAATACAATCTAATTAATCAAATAATGTTATCTCAACTTATCATTTCAAACTTATTTTATATATCTTAGGTGTGTATAATAACATTTTTACCTTTTGGTTTTTAAATGGTTTTTTTTTTTTTGGCAACAGAGAACACCAGGGTGGTGGAGATGGTACCACTGGGCGAACCCTGTGGCTTGGACATTGTACGGTCTAATCGTGTCGCAGTATGGCGATGAGACAGATGTGTTGGAGGATGCAAATGTAACGGTCCGACGTTTCCTAAGGAGTTACTTTGGGTTCAGACACGAGTTTATCGGTGCCGTGGCTGCGATGGTTGCTGGATTTGGAATTGTTTTTGGTGTGATATTTGCGTTTGCTATAAAAGCGTTTAATTTCCAGAAAAGGTAGCTAGTTAATTTGACTCTTGTATGCCGTTAATATATACATACTATGTGTATATCGAACTACATATCATTAGTATTTTAGTATACAGAAAATTCCACAAGGGTTAGAATTCAAGTTCTATGTAGATTAAGGATTTCAAGAATTAAATGTATCATCGACTAGTTAAATCAAATGAAGATATTTTATGTAGAACTTGTGATCAAATGTCTTCAATTCTAATCCTTTATTAATTAATTGAAGGAGAAACATGTTATCAATTAAACTGTATTTTGTTATTTTGAAAATGAGTTTGATAGGTTTTGATATAAGAAGTAATTAGGTTAGAAAATACAAAATGAACAAATTGTAAAAGAATGTGTAACAAATATTTTCTTTTAGAGATATATGAGGTGTTTGGACCCTTAACCTAACCACTTTGTGATTTATTAGATTATTCTTTATGGTTTTTATTTTTTGTCACGTTACGTCTGCCACACTTACATATCTTCCTTAACTCAAACTTCCTTCACTACGGTACTTTTTCTCGATTTATGGACCTTATTGTCATAATACTTACTTTCTTCATAATTATATATATAGGGGTGCACTCCAGTGAGATTGCTATTTTCATGAGATCATAAGTACAATAAATAAGACAATATATAGTTTTGAATAAGGCAGTATGTACTAGTGATCAATAACGATATTAAAAAAAATTGGTAAAATTTTTGCTCCCTCCAGGATTCGAACCCTGGTAAAAAATTTCCCCCTCTAGATAAATATCAGTCATAGGATACATGAAATCAAAATTAAAAAACCAATCAATTTTAATTTAAGATCTCACCACATATAGGAGATCTTATTGGAGCGCTCCCCCCCTCTCCCCCCCCCCTCCACACACACACACACACACACACACACACACACATATATATATATATATATATATATAGGGGAGCGTTCAATGGAGACCACTCCCCTATATAGAGAATGAAGACCAAATCTGGTTCCTTGATCTAACTTAATCTAATGGTGGTAATTTAATTGATTAAATTTATTAATTTTCATTTATTTTATAATCAAAAGGTTAAGCATGTCATTTTCTATTTAACCCTAATCTCACTCACTCTCTCTCATTCACGCTCTCTCTCTATCTCTCTCTCTCAATCACTCTCCCCCCTCCCCCGCCGCCTCCCCAATCCCCTGCTGCTCCGCCGCCTCCCCATCTCTGCTGCTCCGCCGCCTCCTTCCCCGCCACCTTCCCAATCGCCTCCATCTCTCCTGCTGCTGCTCCGCCGCCTCCCTCCCCGCCACCTTCCCAATCGCCTCCATCTCTCCTGCTGCTGCTCCGCCGCCTCCCCAATCGCCCCCATCTCTCTTCCTGTTGCTCTGCCGCTTCCTCCTCTGTTCCGCCTCCCCAATCGTCGTGGGCGCCTCCTCCTCTGCTCCGCTAGTTCATGCACCCATCTGTACTTCGATCGGCGGCAGCAACGACCGCAAATCCGCCCAGCCGCCGCCTCCCTTTTTCAGATCTTACATCGCCGTCGCCGCCCTTGCTCTTCCGGTGAGGACGCCGCCTATCGCCCTTGTTCATCGATATTTTTGTACTGTGTTCGTAGAAAAATATAACGAACATTATAATGTTCATTGTCATGTTTGTAGTGTGTTCGTAGTTAGGGGTGAGCGTTCGGTTATATGGTTCGGTTTTTGGTAAAACCAAACCAAACCATATTTTTTTCGATTAGGAAAAAAAAACTAAACCGAACCGAACAACTCGAACCGAATTAACCGAAATTTTTTTAATCAAAACCGAACCGAACCGAAAAACCGAATTAACCCGAAAAAACCCAAAAAAACCGAAAAACCGAAAATTCTGAAACAAAATCAAAAAATCCGAAAAATCCAAAAAAAAAATACTCCCTCCGTCCGCGAATTAAAGCCCCATTTGCCTCTAAATATTTGTCCGCGAATTAAAGCCCCATTTGCCTTTTTGTACCATTTTACCCTCCTACTTTATCTAAAATAACTACCTTTTGCCATTAATTATCCATTCTCATTTTTTAACCTACTTAATTATAGATTTAAGTATTCATCCTTAATTAATGCAAAATAAATTTATGTCTATTAATTTAGTCTTTCTCTCTCAAATGGAATTCTAGAGAATTCCAATTCATTTCGCAGTCGCCTCTCTCTCTCTCTACCAAACCCTAAATTATTAGAGCAATCCCAACTGAAGCTGAATCGATTGTTGTGTTACTCCATGGATCGTCTCTCTTTGCATCGTCTCTCTCTTGTTCTTCCTAAATCTACCATTGTTGTGTTACTCCATGGATCATCCCTTTGAAACTGAATCGATTGTGCCGAAAACCCCGACCTCTGATCTCTGTGAATTGGCGCCGTGGTTGCTGGCTGAAACCGAGCCGCCGCACCTTTCTATCTCTGAATCAGAGAAAACGCTGTCGGATACTGAAGTGTCTCGTCTCCCTCTCTCTGAATCGGAGCAAATGTCGCCGGTATCTGAAGCGGCGCCGCGGTTGCTACCGGATACTGAAGCGGCTCGTCTCCCTCTCTCTGAATCGGAGCAGATGTCGCCAGTAGCTGAAGCGGCGCCGTGGTTGCTGCCGGATACTGAAGTGTCTCGCCTCTCTCTCTCTGAATCGGAGCAGATGTCGCCGGTATCTGAAGCGGCGCCGTGGTTGCTGCCAGAAACTGAGCCGCCGCGCCTCCCTCTCTCTGAATCACCGGACTATGATTCTGATGGCCGGCTTCCATCTCTCTGAACATTTCTGCCTATTAAAATTGAATTCAGTTTCGAATTCCACAAAGTAAAAATTAATTAATCAATGAAACATAAAATTAAGACTTAAATTGAAACATAAAATTAAATGGAAAGCTTAAAGTCAATAAAGTAAAAGCATTCTCTTAAGTAAAGATTAGCAAAAAGTAAACAACTACCCTTATCTTTTACCAACAACACCTTTTTCAGCTTTCTTAAGCTCCGTGCCCAACTCCAAATGGGGCTTTAATTCGCGGACGGAGGGAGTAGTAAAATTAAAAAAATCTGCTCAATTTTTTTTTTACATATTTTATCATTATCCATCTTTCATTTAATCATTTCAAGAACATACATGTATATATAACAACCTAATAATTAAAATTTGCATAAGTATTGAATCCATTCATCACACTCACCAAAATAAATACTAGAACATCCATAGCCAACAATGATTTATGCTTAATTGTTCTAATTTTAGGGGTTTGAATGTGTTCATTGTAAGATAAATCTTCTGGAAATTGGTGCGTTTTATGGTGTATTTGATGCTTTTCAGGAGATTTAGGTTTTAATGGTGGAAGAGTATAATTTTGGGGATTTTTGGCTAAAAATGGCGTTTTTACGCCAGACCAGACCAGAGCAGAGAAATCGTCTCAGACAGAGCAGAGAACTCGCTAAGTCAGAGAACTCGCTAAGTCAGAGAAATCGCATGCCAGAGCAGCGAAATGGGAAGCCAGAGAAATCCGCGGACCGCCAGAGGAGGTTCATTCCTCTGGCAAAATCCATTTCTATGACAACATCCGTTCCTCTGGCGAGAGCTGAGTATTCGGCCAGAATGGAGATGACTTGCAGAGCACGCCAGCTGGAAATTGCCTTATTTTGCACGATTCTATTCCTTTTAGAATTCTACTTTGCATGGCAACTTCCATGGTGATCCATAGGGATTTGAAGCCTATAAAAAGGGCCATACTTTTCATTGTAAAGAATCCAATCAATTCCGTGCCCTAATCTTTAGTTTTCGCCAAGTTAGCTAAGGCTTAGGTTTATTGCTTTCATAGTTCTAGTTTCGATTTCTGTTCTTAGTTAGTTTAATATAGTTCTTTTAATTCATATTTTAGATTAGTTCCTGTTTAGAGTTGTAATTACGTGACAGATTACTTCTCGAGACGAATTTACGGTATTTCTTTAATCAAGTTTATTTATTTGCTTTTACTTATGCTTTCTTTAAATTCTGCAAATTTACTTATGCGTTTTTATGATGCTTTCTTTAAATTATGCAATTTAGTTTCTGCCTAGTTAGATTAGATTAGAAGTTTTAATCAAAGTTATTTAAATTTGATTTGTCTAGTTAATTCTTTAATTTAAGTTCTTTAAATTCTTGCCTAGGGTTTAATAGTTTAATTCGCCTAGATAATTTTAAGATTAAGTTTTTAGTTAAGCTTAAATTACAAGCATTAGTTAATAATTCCTTTTTGCCTAGTTAAGTTTAATTTCACGTAAATTTACTTTCCAAGTTTTAGTTAATAATCTCAACTTTTACTGCTTTCTTGTGACATAATTAAAAGCCCTTAAAGATCTTCCTTGAGAGATGACACTGGGTCAACTTACCATCACTAGGATGTCCTTGTTCTATTGCAAGTCAAACTAGAGGTGTTCTAGGTTGAGTCAAACAAACTAAAGAGTTTCTAAATATCCATCAAATCAACAACAAATTAGCATCAAATGATAAAGGAAAGAGTCCATAATTTCAATGTTCACAAAACCACAAAACTCAAAATCAATAAACATTCGTCTAATCATCTTCAATAGCTTTCAAGTCCCAACAAATAATGGAGATTGATTAATTTGTTGGGCTTGCACTACCAAATTTTGCATGCCTACAAAAATTAACAATAATACAAATTAGTTGTATATCATAAAATTGAAAGCATATAAAAAATGTAGTTTAAATTTTGATATACCTTGTTCAATTTTTTGGACATCTTCATAAAGTTCCTCAACATCAACTGCGGTAGGAGAATTGCGAAGCCAATCTTGACCACAAATGAGAACCTCCACAACTTTAGGACTTAACGAACTCCTAAAAGGGTCAAGTACTCGTCCTCCAGTGCTAAATGCTGCCTCTGATGCTACAGTTGAGACGGGTACTGCCAAAACATCACGAGCCACTTGGGAGAGAACGGGATATTTAGATTCATTTGTTTTCCACCATGATAAAATGTCAAATTTTGGCCCACCATTCTCAGTATTTTCCTTAAGATACTTATGAAAATCATTACCATCCTTATGGTGAAATGTTTGGTATATATCCCCCAAACATTTTCATCGCATTCTTTATTGTCTCACTATCATCAACTTCAACACTTGGCAACTCAATTTCTCTATGCTCATCAATATTTTCTGTAACAATTGGTTGCTTGTAATCACCACACATAGCAACCAATTCATCTTCAACTTCTTTTACCATATAATCACCCAACTCATCACCATACACACCCCTCAAAGCAAGTTTCACCCATTTCATTTTATATCGAGGATCAACAACAACAGCAATGAAAACCAATTTATTCATCTTCTTTGGATGTCCCCAATACTTGTCAAACTTTTCTTTCATATTTGTTGCCATCTTGCTTAGTTCTTCATCTTTGCCAAGTATAAAAGCATTCAACAAAATTTGCACCTTATAAATCTCATGGAGAAACAAGTTAGATGTAACATACAATGATCCAGAAATCTTGCAAGTTATCTCATAAAAGATTTTCAAAAAATTGAGCATCTTTCTTGCTTTCATCCAATCATACTTATTAGGCACCCCCCCCTCCATCCTCACATGCAAGATCAATTCCATATGTCGGGTCTAACACATCAAATCTAGCAAATGCTTTCTCAAATGTTATTGTAGCCTCCAACATCAAGTATGTGGAGTTCCATCGAGTAGGAACATCTAAACACAACAAACTCTTACTTGTAATTTTTTCAAGCTCACAACATTCCTTGAACTTAAGCAATCTAGCACCAGAATGTCTAACAAACCGAACAGCATGTCTAATCTTTTTCACAGAAGACCCAATCTGTTTAAGACCATCTTGCACCACTAAATTAAATACATGAGCCATACATCTCATATGCATATGATCACAATTTCTAATGTTTTCCCTCCATTGACTAACAATTTCTTTCAAATAAGTAATTGCAACATCATTTGAGGAAGCATTATCAACTGTAACAGTGAACACCCTCTCCAATCCCCAATCATGCAAGCATTTCTCAATTTCCCAACCAATGTCTCTACCCCTGTGACTAGAAATTGGACAAAAATTGACAATCTTTTTGTGCAATTTCCAATCACTATCAATGTAATGCGCAGTCAAACACATGTAATTCTCTTTCTTAGTAGATATCCATGTATCCGTGCCATGAGCAAGTTCTTTTCATTCTCATACAACTTAAAGCAATCACGTGAAACAGTCCATCTAGATGGAATCTTAATTCTTGGGCAAGCCTTAGAAACAAAGTGTTGAAATCCCTCTCGTTCCACATACTTAAATGGCTGCTCATCAACAACAATCATGTAAGCTAAGGCATCCCTAACCTCTTCTTGGTCAAAATTCCAAGAACTAAGATTTGAATTTTACCCAGATGGTAAAATCAATTGTGATTGCTTAAGATCTACGCTTGCATGAGTTTTCTTGCATTTGTTCATGTGGTTTTTAAGAGTTGAGGTGCCATTCCTAGTGCTAGCACAAAAAGTCTTCCCACAATGGATACACTTAGCTTTTGGAGTCTTATTTTTATCTTCAAAAGCCTTAAAATTTTTCCAAACATCTGACCTTTTCTCCATGGTTTTCCGTTTCTTAGCTTCAGAGGGTTGGGAAGCTGCAGGATCTCCATTATCAGGTGTATCCCCGGTTCCAACTCCTTGTGTATCTCCATCATGTGTATCCCCATCATCATTTGTATCTCCAATCGTTTCAATATCATTGTGAGACATCTACAAAATAAATCAACATAAATAAATAAATAAATATATATATATATATATATATATATATATATAAAGTTAAACAGTAAATTACAGTACAAAATATTTGAAATCTCATTCATATACAACACTTACATTACAACTAGCTGCTGAAGAATCTATTGTGGAGACTTTAATTTCTGCCCAAAACACAAAATCTCGCTGCCAAAACCTTGAAATATCTGCACAACAGATTCAAGCTATTCTTAAATCCAGAAAATACTTAAACAAATTTTTAGAGCATATTTTCAAGCTATTTTCCTACACTAACACAAAGCAGGGCGGTGGTGGAGTGAAAGCTATTTTCGCCATTTATCTAGTACAATCGAAAAAAATGAAAAAATGGTGAAATACTAACCTGCTAGACGGTGGTGGAGTGAAAGCAGGCGGGCAGCGGCGCTGCGGCGGCGCTGATTAGTAGCAGGGCGGCGAGGGTGGGAGTGAAAGCAGCAGCAGAACTTCCAGCCTCCAGGCGCGGTGGAGTGGGCTGAGGCGTGGCCGCGTGGGGGCGTGAGGCGTGAAGCGTGGTGGGGTGGCGAATCGTAGTGTGTTTGTAGAAAAAAAATAAATGTTTATCGATTTTTTTGTACTGTGTTCGTTGAAAAATAAATGAACATGATAATGTTCGTAGAAAAACAAATGAACATACTAATGTTCATCAATATGTTCATAGGAAAACAAATGAACATACTAATGTTCACCTATTATTATGTTCATTGACGGATCAGGTCCCAGAATTGGAAGAGAGTAATTTTCGGGATTTGTTCAACCAGATGCCATAATTCGTGGATTTGAGTGGACATTTTTGCCCTTTTTGGATTAAATAAATGTAATTAACCATTATTTAATTACATGAAAAATCAAATCAGGAAATAATCTGGATCATTGATTGGATTGAGATGAATGGCCTTGATTTGGTCTTCATTCTCTATATAAGAAGTGGTCTCCATAGAATGCGACCCTATATATATATATATATCTATATATATATATATATATATATATGGATGGGCTACCGTGAGAGCACATCTTAAAATAAGAAATAAGAGCAATTTTTAATGTATGAATTTTATGTAGAACACGTATGAATTCACTGTATAAAGATATGAATTGTGAAAAAAAATTTTGCTACCTTTGAGATTTGAACTCAGGACCATAAATCCATCTAACAGGATTACGAATCAATCATAGATCTTGATGATCTAAGGGTTGAAAATAATTCTTATTTATATCTTAAGAAATGCTCTTATTTTAGTCATTAGGGGCGCGCTCCAGTGAGACCCCATAATTTTCGTGAAACACTAGGACAATGAATAAGACATATAATACTAATGAACAAAACGTATATCTAATGAACAAGATGTATATACTGATAAAAAATTCGTAATGAATAAGACATATATACTGATGAACAGGGCCGTATATACTGATGAATAACAAAATTTAAAATATTCTGCTCCATCTAAGATTCGAACCCTGCGAAAAAAAAATCACCCTCCAGATACAATATCAGCCATAAGATTGATGAAATAAACGCACCAGATCGTGCCCTAGATCTCACTAAAATTAGAGGGTCTCATTGGAGCGGTGATTTTAAATTAGGGGATCTCACTATATATATATATATATATATATATATATATATATATATATATATATAGGGGGCCACTCCAATGAGACCCCCTAATTTTAGTGAGATCTAGGGCACGATCTGGTGCGTTTATTTTATCAATCCTATGGCTGATATTGTATCTGGAGGGTGATTTTTTTTCACAGGGTTCGAATCCTGGAGGGAGCAGAATATTTTAAATTTTGTTATTCATCAGCATATACTGCATTGTTCATCAGTGTACACTGCCTTGTTCATAAGTATATATGTCTTATTCATTACCAATTTTTTAAATTTTATTTTTCATCAGTATATACATCTTGTTCGTTAGATATACGTCTTGTTCATTAGTATTATATGTCTTATTCATTGTACTCATGTTACACGAAAAATAGGGGGTAGAGAAGGGCTAAAATAAGAGCATTTCTTAAGATATAAAATAAGAATCATTTTCAGCCCTTAGATCATCAAGATCTACGGTTGATTCGTAATCCTGTTGGATGGATTTATGGTCCTGAGTTCGAATCCCAAAGGTAGCAAAAATTTATTTTCCACAATTCATACCTTTATACAGCGAATTCATACGTGTTCTACATAAAATTCATACATTAAAAATTGCTCTTATTTCTTATTTTAAGATGTACTCTCACGGTAGCCCACCCCTATATATATGGGGAGAAGATCCGTAGAGAACTACAAATTATGTACTGTTGTAGCACTACTAATCGGGTTAAATTTTTTTTTTTGATTATAAATTTTCACTCATAACCCTAAATGTTCGGGTTTCGGGCTAGCCCATCGGACTTGTTGGGTTAAAAAAATTATTCAAAAAAAAAAATTATACCAAAATAATATTTCAACATCGACTTACATAATAAATAATAGGGCAAATTACATGAAAATACCACACTTTATACCAAAATATAGTTTTTGATAATTTTTTTAATGTAACAAAATTTTTAACGACGTTTCAATTAATAGCAATGTCCGTCCGGAATAATTTTCCGGCCAAATTAAATTTGAGTTGGCAGCCGGAATGCTAATGTGGCATCAGAGATGCCAAATCACACCCACACACACCCCTTCCACGTCACCCTCCCCCTCCCACGTCCCTCTTCCCCCTCCCCGTCAGCTCTCCCCCCTTTCTCCACCTCCGTCGGGTTAATCAAACAAACACATTATTTTCGAGTCAACCCTATAGAGTTTCGGGTTAATTTCGGGCCGACCCTATCGGGTGCAGGGCTATTCAGCTACAGGCTAATCGGATTGTAATTTTTATTGGATTGAAAATTTTCAGCCCTAACCCTCTCGAATTGACGAGTTAATCGGACCGGTCCACGAGTGTCACACCCCAATTCTTGAAGGAATAAATATAATCGAGGTGCAACTAATTCATAGAAATAAACAAGGAACAACCTTGTTAAAACCCGAAATAGGATAGAAAGTCAGGCTAGGCCCCTTTGGATCACAAGTTTTGTTTCATGCTTCTGACAACCGACGTTCATTAACATAAAACTATAAATTTTAAATTGAAGCTCAAATGAAGTCATCTTAAGTTGAGAAAACAAAAGATGTATAAGAGTAATTGCTACAGCGGAAGTCTAACATAGGAATTTATCTCTAGTCTCAGCTCCGTCCCGTCAGCACCGGCCAGCCAACCTGAAAACATTTGAAAGTATTTTTGGGCTAAGTACTAATGTACTTAGTGGGCATGCATTTTCATAAACATTTCATATTTTCTTAAAGGCAGTTTATCCAATCATAATTTACATAACTTAGAAGGTTTTAAAATGAAATAACTTCTAAGCATGTTAAAATATTTTCTTTCATTTGTGCGCACATGTCACACTCCCTTTCCGTTACTCGCTGTGATCCCGGACCTTTTAGCCACCGACGGATCCATTACTCCTGCTTTACTTGGACTGAGGGCGTAACCCAGCCAAGCTCCCATTTGGGACCCAATGCTCCGGAACACATCCCGTCGAGCACCCTTATAACGCCTCATACATGATTAGTGCCCGAATGGAGATCAACCCACCGAGTCATCTAATAGGTGTACACAATTCTCAAATAACGTGTTAGGTCAAGAGAGAACCTCGATCGATTCATTGTTGCGAGCCTTAAACGGAGCAGAGTGCACAAAATATTTTATTGGATAAACAGTTTTCATTTTATTGAATAAACAATTTGCATATCATTGAAACATTTAGAGCTTAATAACTCAATCATACTTTATACATTTGGAAAGTAAGCCCACCTGGTTAGGCAAAGCCTGAAGATCATAATCACATATAAACCTGTCTTGGGAAAGCAGCGCTAATCCCCCTGGTCACAAAGCCTACAAGAAATTCTATTCTTAATAGGTCTCGTGAAGCTAATCTTACGTCATGGTGTAGTGCTTAATATTCTATAATTCACTTAGCCGGGTTTTCAAAATTTAATAAATAAATAATTGAAAACATTTCTCTTGAGTTAAGAACACCAACAATATTCTTACTCATCTTTCTTTAATAATTGGAATTATAAATAAAACCAATTAAATCATAAATACTTTTTATTGCAAAATATAATGCAATTTCATGTCATGCTTAACATATAATAAGTAATTACTTATAATATGCACATAATAATAATTTAATATTATTATGAAAACTAGTCTTTGAAAATAATTAATCAAACTTAATAAGTCTAATTAATTAAATAATGTAATCCATTTTAAATAAAGAAACTGCACAGCCCAATTAAATAAATTAATAAAGGCCCAATAGATTTAATAATTAAAGGCCCAACTGAAATAAAAATAAATAAAAATCTCAGCCCAAATACTCATAAAAATTCGGCCCATGACTCGGCCCAAAACTAATTGAAATTCGGCCCATGACTAATTGAAATTCGGCCCATGACTCGAGCCCACTCTAAACCCAAACCTAAAGCCCAACACTCAAGCCCACCCCAAACAAGCCCTAGCCCAACACCTAGCCTCTTCTCCCTTTTCTTTCCCCCCTCTCAGCCGCTCACACACATACACAAACAACTACAATATCACTCTCTCTCTCGGTCACATTTCACGGCCGCGGCTCCTTCCGGCGAGACAGCCGGCGACCGGCCTCATCTCCCTCTGACCTAGCCACCCGTCGATCTCCCTCTGTTCTCTCTCCTCCTTGGCGACGACGAAAACGCCGCCGCCTCCCTCGGCCTCTCGCTCGGCGACAACAACCCATAGCTGCCGCCGTCCTGACCTCGACGCAAATCAGCCCGGACCAGACCACCTCTCTCTCTCCAGCCGTGGCCGGGCAGCAGCGGCACCGCCGCCGTGCCCTGCCTCCCTCCGCTGAACCCACAGCCGCCCATCTCTCTCCACCCCCCCTCTCTCTCTCCGTCCTCGGCCCGACAGCAGCGGGCAGAGCCGCCGTGCCGCGGCCTCCCTCTCCTACCCTTGGCCGGATGGCCGGCAGCGAGCTCGCCGCCATCCCGACGCCGCTCGACTCGGCCCACCACACATACGATACCAACAACAAAAGGGAAAAACATAGTTCTACTTCTTCTCTTTTCTTTCAAATACAGACTCATGCCTTGTATGTAAACATATATATATATATATATATATATATATTCACACATTGTTCTTATGTATAAACATCATATTATTATATTGAAATACACATATGCATATATATATATATCGATGGGATGATGAAATGAATGTGTGTTTGTGTCTCTCTGTTTGGGAAAAAGTTCGAATGTTTTAAGTATGAAACATAAAAATGAATGCTTTAAACATGCAGCAACACAAATAATGGAGTTTAAAGAGTTAAACCTTGAATAGTTTTGGATGTTGTAATCTCTTAAGCTTGAGTTCTTTTTCTTGCAAGGATAATTTGTGTGAACGAAAGAAAGAAGATTTTAGCTGAAGTAAACTTTGAATTTGTCCAATGGTGTGAAGTGTGCAAGAGGTCTTTGAGGGTATGTGATGTTAAGTTTGAAAAAATGAGGGAGTAGGTGGGAGCTTATTTTAAGGGGTAGGTGGCGTATGTTAGGTGAGGGAGTAGGTGTGGGAATAAAAATAAAATAAAATAAAATAAAATAAAATAAAAAGTCTTACAGGTTGTACTATGAAAACTGTAATAATCATTCAGTGTTTGCTTAAATAAAAGCTCGTGAAAATACTTTGAATGCTAAATTAAATAAATATGCGACGCACATAAATTTAATAACTAAATTTACAAATGTTTTTTTTTTTAAAACACTTTTGTTGGAATTAAAATAAATTCATTTTCTTTATATCCGGCGTGAATCATCCTGACTTCTAAGTTCAAAATACTTCTAAATTTAGCTAAGAAATAACGGGGTGTTACAACGAGTTTCAGGTTGAATTGACATCCCTAATACAACCTCACCACATCCTTCTTCAGCCTCTTCATCTCCATCACCACATTCTTATAATTTCGGTTTGGTTCTATGTTCTTCGGTACTTTATATGTAAAATTGTAACTAAACTGAATTACTGAATTTTCTAAAACTTATTACATAAATCGAATCAAACTTAAAAGAAATTAATCAAATCGAATTTATATTTCGAATTAATTTTGGCACGGTTAATTTTTGGGTTAGAATTAAAAATAGCTCACCCCTATTTAGGCCTAATCTTTTTCTATCAAAATATCAACATTTGGGTAGGAAAAAATGTTTATCTAAGTTAATAAAGAATATGAAAATGAGCAAAAACAAAGAACATAAATCAAATTCACCACCAAAATTAAGACATTGTTAAAGAGTTGGTTGGTTTGTTTTGTTTTTTGAGAGAATGTATTGTAAGTATGAGATCTAGATATTAGATGAAATAAATTTGGTAGGGGGAGAATTTTTCTAGAAGAAGGTTTTGCAGAGCATATAATTAGAAGTTTCGAATTAGGGTTGGACTGAGCTAGTAGTTTCGGGGTAGTGCAGAAAGGTAGGCCCATAGCCTAATAATTGACAGCCAAGCCCAGCCTATCTATCTCCTAACAATTTTTTTATTATGCAAACATGATCACGCAAAAATAAATAAATATGATCACGTGTTTAATTACTTTGACATGACATCGTAATACTAGCACTCTAGCAGTATGGTATGTGTCAACTATGTAAATATATTGAATCCACATGATTATAGGGGTTAACGGATAAAAATTTTATGAATTTTAACCGAATTTTGGTTTCAATATGTTTTATAAATTTATAGTATATACATTTAAATTTTATCGATGACAAAACTAATGTGCAGTGATCTTTTTTTGGCCGGGTTCATGATTCAGAGTAGGAGTGTCAATTCGGGTCGGATTGGATACCCTATAAAAAATTTACAAATATCAAACCTTGAAAATAACCTCCAAAATGTACCCGATCCCGATCTGACGGAACATGTTGCATACCCTAAGAGCACCCACTATGATTCTCAAATTTGGGACAGTAGTTAATGTGAATGGGAGATCGAACCACTATAGAGGTGTTGTTTTGGGCTGGCAATTAACTTTGCAGGGGGTAGCAGCCTGAAGGACGACGCGCATGCAGTGACGGATTCAGAATTTTCAAATTAGAGGTGTGATAAATAATTAAATGATCATAAATATAAAAAAATATTTAATGATAAAAATAAATATACCCAAAATATTGTTTAATTTTGAAGCTTAGAGTTTGTTTTTAAGTTGAACTTATATTTTTCTTTAAGATTATATTTTTAATTGGGGGTGCAAAAACTAAATCTCAAATAATTTACATATAAATATTAATACTACTATATTTTTTTTTTTGGGATGCAACTGCACCCCCATTATATAAGCTGGATCCGCCAATGAGCGCATGTGAGTAGAATCACACCCCAGCGCACGTAACTGGAGTGTGTACAGTGCACGCGCCCGTTGTGCGGTTGGCGGTTGGCGGTGTTTGTTGTAGTTTCCAGATGCTATATTACCCGACGCGAGTATTAGGGTATATCCGCATGCCAAAAAATAAAAAATAAAATAAAATCTGTCCTCTTCACTATTGAGCGGTAAAATATTTTAAAAAATCTGGCTGCAAATCTGAAATGCATGAAAGTGAGAAACTTGACCGATGAAAGGGATAATCACAAGTTATGCTATTTTTATTTTTACTTTGGATGTTGTTGCTGTTATTTAGCTTGTCTCTCTATTTTTGTTTTGTTCATCAGATTGTGCCTTTCTTTTCTTTCTTTCTGAGCATTTTCTTCCTCTTAAAGCTTCTGACACTCATGCTCTCAGTTGCATCTCTTCTCGCCGGAAATTATATTATTATTTCTTAATTATCATAATTGCTTGCTCGTGAATGGATCATGCACTTACAATTAGTATAGGATTCTTTCATTCACACAATATAATGGATTTCACAACTATATTCACTAAAATCTCAATTTATTCTTTACTGTTTAATTAGTTGGAGAAATATTAAATTTAAAAATAAAATAAAATTGGATATTCGGATATACCTACAAACCCGACGAGTATATCTAATACCCTCAAATTTTGCCTACTCAATACCTGCAGCACCCATGCAACCCGCATCCCAATTTTACCGGATATCGAAAACTCAATACCCGTTACTCATTTGGACACCCCTAATTTAGAGTCAACTTTGAAAAGTTTTGAATATAAATTTTTTTTATCTTAATTATATCATGTATATACATTATTATATATGTACTTTTATAATAGTGATAATATATATATATACACATATAATAGTAATAATTTAATTTGCCCTTAAATTATAAAATAATTAAGTAGGACCACAATAGGCAAATCAAATTAATTTTATAAAATAAAGTTTTTTTATATCCGTCCATAAAAAATAATTTTAGAAGGGTGCAACACAAATTTTAATAAAAATGATTTAGTATATTGTGATTGTGAGTGAAGAAATGATTCGACTTAAAAGGTGTGTTAATAAAGATTATTAATTGTATTGTAAGTAGAGAAATGAGCCTCATCATGTGATAGAAATGATAAATAAGTAGATGTATTGATGATAATGAATTGTGAAGTATTTGGTCAAAAATGAAAAAACTAATTTTTGTGAATGTTTCAATATAATAATTAAAAAACGATTATTCTTTTAGACGGATAAGTTAATAAATAAGAAATTCATTTGCAGTGCTCAGATGTCTTTCAATTTATTGAATCTACTCCATATTCTGATTTCAAATGCATAATATATATCAATCAATTACTGTCAATACAAGTATATCAAATATCAAAATTACGGACACATCAAAATTTACGAAACATATATATGAGACAACTTATTAGTATTATGGGTGAGAATCGTTTATGATCATATATCCATGTAGGCAAGATCTATAAAGTTAAATTAATTTTGAATAAGCAGAGCTCATACAGTCTAACTAAATCAATTAAACGCGATGAACCATACCTCATATACTAGTATTACATACCATGTTGTTAGCATTAATCAGGGGGGCTAGGATGGCCTAGAGCCCCCTCACAATTTTTTTTGTTTTTTTAAATATAAATATATATATAAAAAACTACAAGAGAGAATAAAATACATTATCACTAACCGTATTATGTACGTTGATTGCTTAACATTTTATAGTGATTTGTTTTATTAATTTGTTAAATTTGTGCTATTTTTGTCTTATTTTTTCTTTTTAATTAATTTTCAATGTTGAATTTGAGTCAATCTTCAAGTTAAAATAAATTTATGAACTATTAATAATGAAAATTAGTTTATTTTTTTAGAAGATGAAACATTTTTTTTTTTTCAAAAAACGCATAGTAGTAGTCTTATATGTTTTTAATATAGAGTGCGTGGATTTTGAAAATAGTCAATTTGGAATAGTAAAAATAACAATTGTTCACTAAGATATAAAATTTAAAAATTGGCCACGCTTACCATTTTGCCATTCACATAAAAAAACTTAAAAATTATCCACGAATTCGCAACTAGTACTGATGAGGAGTAATATGTGCAGAGCAGAGAGATGATATAAATTAGAGAAACGGGCCTCACTAGTGGAATGAATACA